>NC_056726.1:1005437342-1005739842 GCF_019279795.1 Protopterus annectens
GACACAAATTCCCTACCTCTGATGGCACACGCTTTGTGCTTTTATTGTTTGGGGGCTCCTCATTTATCTGTTGATCCTCCATGTGTTATTTGTGAAAAATTTTCTAATAGTACTCTATTGGAAAGGAAAAATAAATTGAAGGAAAAATAAATTGATGCTGAAGGGACTTCTAAAATCTCCTTTTTCAGAGGCTTTTTCTGGGTCTGAGGTCTCAACTCCTCCTAGAGCCCACAAAAAGTTGTTGGATGTGACTGCTAAGGCCAGATCTTTGCCTTTGTCCTCGGCTGGGGACTCCTGCCAACCAAAATCATAGAAGGTCAAAATCTCTGCTCCGGAGCACACCCAGTCAGCCCCTGCGCTTTCGGTGCCGAAACCTTCGGCACCAAGGCCTTCGGCTCCTTTGGTAATTTCTGCTCCGGCTTCTCCTGCAGCCTTTACTATATCAGCACAGAGGGGCTCCACGGTGCAGACCGTTACTGCCACTGGATCGGCACCGACCTTTGTCGGCACAGACTTTGACTTCTCCAGTTCTGACACCTTTTTCGGAACCGTTGCCTCAGTTCTTGGCACCCATTTTGTCTGTTTCGGCCTTGGTACAGACATCCACTACTTCGGCACTGAAACTTGTGCCAGTGACTTCCTCGGTGCAGGCATCCTTAGTGCAGTCTCTTCTGGCACCGTTATTCTCCGTGCGGACTGGGGAATTAGGCACCGAGCCTGCCGCAGTTATAGACAGGCCTGTCTCTCCCTCTGTCTCCGTGAGGTCCACAAGAAGCCTCTCCATACATGATGTGTTGCGACTTGTGGATCAAGTACTATTTGCCAGTGGTATCCCACCACCCAGGACATATCCTTCCTTGGGAGGTGACCACCCATCTCCGAAGACCCCTTCTTATGCTCCTCCTTCATTGCTGTTGAAGCACTCTGAGATAGCACAGTCTTCCCCATCTGCGGCTACCTTTATGGATCTCACTAAGGAACCGCAGCTGCCTTCATGGCAAGAAGGTTTTGTTACGACCCAGGATGATTTGCTGCTCCACAGCCATCCGGGGACTCCGAGCAGGCATACTGGGACGCCTAGGGGGAGGGGTGGTTCCTATCCTGGACATCCATCCCTCTTCAGGTGGACCAGGCTTCCAGCTCATGGAGAAGGCTCTAGCCTCTACTGGCTACACTGTGCTAGCTATTCCCTGACTCTCCTCTGGTACATTGTTTTCACAGGTTGCACCTAGTGGACACAGAGCGCAAGGGCCTCAGGAAAACATCCCACAGGAAACCCCTTCTCTGCTGCCTTCCCCAGCTTCTCCTTCTGAGGGAGTGCACCGGAAAAGTTTGTGCAAGAGGAAGCACATGGACTCTACTGAAGAGTTTCTCACAGAGGACACATACTTTGATGAGGATTGATCCCCTCGGACACCCTCTGAGGTATCCTTTGGCGATATCCTCGAAATCCTTAAGCAGAGAGGTGACTGGCAACCCTCTAATCCAATCTCTAAGGAGTCTGTTCCTGCAGGCTTTTCGCACCCGGCCCCCTACCTCCTGGGTTACTCCACCTGCCAATGAGCTCATCTGGCTCACTGTGCAGTGTGCATGGAAGGCTCCCAATACTGTAGAAGCTATTCCCCAGACGCCAGCCACGGACCCTCACTGGTCGAAAGGTCTCCCGGTGGATGCCCTGGTGATGGCGGCCGCAACAAAAAAGGATCTGGCGGAAGAGGAAAGCCAGACTGTCCATCCGCCCAACAAGGAGTCCCGGGCCCTGGTCAGGATAGGGAAGTGTATCTTCGCATCAGCGACCTTTGCTATCAGGTCTCTGAATTATATGGCACATTTTACCAGGCTTCAAAGGGATTTAATTTCTGAGCTGTCTGAAACCTTGGCTGGTGCCGTGTCTCAGGTCTGAGATAAAGTGGCCTCTCAGCTGGCCACCATCGAGTCAATATCTTAACTCCTCCATGCGACTGATATCTGTGGTCTTAAGATGGCATGCCTGGATGCGCTTGTGCGATTTCGCAGAACCCTTTAAGGCTTCCTTCCTTAATGCCCCCGTGAAGTCCACTTCTTTATTTGGACCCAAAGTAAAAAGCACACTGGCCAGATGTGAACAGGATGGTAAGACCCTTTCTACCATAAGTGTCCGTTACTCTTCTCCTCAACGTGCTTTCTCCCAAAAACAGAAGAGTGGGAAGATATGGTTTAAAAATTCACATTTATTTTCCATCCTATAACTGCTTTAGGTCCCCTACCCCTCTGTTCGTTGTACATGCACAGATCAACTCCTTGTATTTCTGAAGAAGTTGGTGACGAAAACGTGATTTGGAAGCATTAGTGTTTACTTTTGTGGGTTTATGTGGTGCAGTTGTTCCTTTTTGTGACTTTCTGGCAATAAACTTGGATTTCCTGTGGATCGTTGGTGTCAGCATTTTGGTTTAATGGTTTAAAAAATCCCAGGTCTTTTCCATGACACAGGCCGAGTTTTACCCTAGTGGCAGAGGGGGAAACTCACAGGGAAAGACTCCCCTTTTTGGGCAGAGGGGGTCCGCGTAACTGGGGTTCCAGAGACTTTCTCTGGCCAATCCTACCAGCGCTCCTGAAGAGCGGCCCAACCCCTTTCCTCTGGAAGTGGTTGGGGGCCATTTCTCCTTGTACCCTTCTGCCTGGCTAACCATCACCACCGATTCGTGGGTACAAAGGATTATAACCAGAGGTTATCATATTCCCTTCGATCTTTGTCCTGTTTCTTCAAAGAAACTTCCCGATGTTCCACCCAGTCAAAGGGAAGTAGCAGCACTAGAAATAGAAAAGCTGCTAAGAGTCATCCAATTAGTCCTTCCAGACCAGATAGGATCCGGATTCTACTCGAGACTATTTTTGGTGCCAATGAAAACCGGGGACTGGAGACCAATTTTGGACCTCGGTGTATTGAACAAGTTTGTGAGTACAGAAATTCCGGATGGTCACAATACAGTCTATCCTCCCATTGCTAGAAAAAGACGATTGGATGTGCTCTGTAGACCTTCAAGATGTGTACTACCACATAAAAGTGGACAGGCCATCAAGAAGACTTCTGCATGTCGTGTGGGAGCCAGTCTCACTACCAGTTCAGAGTGCTGCCCTTCGGACTCTCTACAGCCCCCAGAGTGTTCATGAAGTGCATGGCAGTTGTTACAGCTCACTTGCGACTACAAGGATTCCAGGTGTTTCCATACCTAGACGATTGGCTCATCTTCGCCCCCTCCAGGCATCTAGTGTAAAAAGCCCTGGCATACTCCCTCCTCATTACAGAAAGGCCAAGCATTACCATAAACTGGCAAAAATCAAACCTCACCCCATCTCAGTCCACAGAGTTCATAGGGGGTGTCTTGGACACTAAGAATTGCAGAGCATCTTTGCCTGAGCATAGAATTCTAAGGATAAAGCAACAACTGATCCCAGTCCTTTCAATGGAGAAATCCACAGCTCACTTGGTCCTTCAGCTGTTGGGTTCCATGGCAGCCTCCATCACCGTTGTTCCCCTAGTCAGGTTTCACACGAGGCTTCTACAATGGCTACTACTAACTCAATGGTATCCCTTTTAGTATCCTCTTTCGGCCAAGATTCGAGTAACTCACAGGTGTAAACAGGGCTTGAATTGGTGGATGTCCCACGACCCGTAACAGTGGTCTCGCCCATTCTCCACCCAGCAGCCCAAGGCCACAGTGACCATGGACGCTTCCCTGATGGGGTGAGGGGGGCTATGACAGGGACAAACAGTCCAAGGCACTTGGTCGGAGTTGGAGGCCCAATTGCATATCACTGTTCTAGAGCGGAGGGTGGTGCTTCTAGTGTTGCAAGCATTCCATCCCCTGCTGCCGCCTGGAACGATTGCGATTCAGTCAGACAACATGGCAATTGTCTGGTACATCAACAAACAAGGTGGAACCAAATCTTACCCCCTATGTCAAGAGGCCGTGAGGATATGGCAATGGGCGATAGCTACCAACCGCTACCAACCGCTTTCTTCTAGCAACGCACATTCCCGGGAGTTCCAACATGATAGCAGACAGACTCAGCAGGTGCATCCTACAACCTCACGAGTGGTCCCTGAATCCCCTGGCGGTGGCGGAGAACTTCCGCCACTGGGGCCATCCTTGCTGTGACCTCTTTGCATCCCCGGCCAATTACAAATGCAGCAACTACTTCACCCTGATTCCCCCTCCGGGACAATCACCCAGGGGTGCTCTAGTCCACGATTGGCCCCCAGTTCTTTATGCATTCCCACCCTTTCCCCTCATTCCCCAGTTTCTGAAGAAAGCCCGTCGGTTGAAAAGCAAGGTGATCCTCATAACTCCATATTGGCCTTGTCAGATTTGGTTCCCCTTCCTCTGGCCTCACCTGCTTGATCAACCATGGATTCTCTGTCCAACCCCGGAGTTGATCTCACACCTGCAGAACCCGATTCATCCCAAACTGAACAGCCTGAAGCTCACAGCTTGACTTCTCCAGTTCGCTTGATTGCCAGGCAGAAAGATCTCACTTTACCAGTACGTGACCTTCTTATTGCATCTCATGTCTTCCACTAGAATTACGTATCTAGGCAGGTGGAAAAGGTCTACCTGTTGGCTGAAAGGAAAACAAGTGGATCCATTTTCAGCACTAGTATCGATTGTCCTAGAGTATCTTGCCAACCTATTTCAATAGAGTTTGTCGGCCTCTACCATTAGAGTTCATTTGGCTGCAATATCTAACTTCCACAAAGGTGTCCAAGACTCCTCTCTAATGTCACACAAATTACGCAAGACCTTCATTAAAGGTGTGAATCATTTGAGACCCCCTTTTAGAGAATCTGTACAACCTTGAGATCTGTCATTAGTTCTACAAACTCTGACTTAAGCCACCCTTCGAACCAGCCTCTTTGTGCAACCTCATATATTTGTCATGGAAAACCCTGTTTCTGGTCGCCATTACATCTGCCAGACGTATCTCTGAGCTTCAAGCTTTATGCATCAAAAGTCCATACTTGATCTTTCATAGAGACAGCGTGTCTTCGAGAACTAACCCTTTCTTTCTGCCGAAAGATTTCTGAAATGTCTGCTAATCAAACCATTGAATTGCCAGATGTTCTTCGTGTTACACTGTTGCAGTCATTACATATGGGTAATCCTGCTGGCAGGTTACCCTCAGCCGGCCTGAATTCCAAAGTCGTGGGTCCTGAATTGCCAGTTTTCTTTCCTAATCATTCAAACAGAGGAGAGTATTGCCTACATAGACTAGATATTCATAGGCAAATCCGCGTCTCCTTGAACAGGACTAAGTCCTTTCGTAAATCGGAACAGTTATTTTTGGCCTATTCTGTTTCTAGATTATGATCTGCAGTTGCTAAGGTCACATTGACTAGATGGTTGAAGGACTCTGTGATCTTCAGTTATACACAACATAATATCCCATTGCCTACTACTGTGAAGGCTCATTCGACAAGGTCTGTGACAACTTCTGCTGCTTTCTATGCCAGAGCTGCTTTACATGACATCTGTGCAGCTGCAACACGCCTCATACCTTCATCCATCATTACAAACTGGATTTGGCCTCCAGAGAAGAGAATCTTTTGGTTTTGTGGTGCTCAGGAATATCCTTCCATAAGAGCCTCCCAGGAATAGAGGTAGCTGGGACTCTGTCCCGTACGTAAGGAATGAACGAGGATTAACAATATCAGATAAAGAAGTTATGTCTTACCATAACGTTCCGTCTGCATTGTTGATCCTCGTTCAGTCATTAAGACCCTCCCTCCATCCCCCTCCTGTGACTTCTAGTGGATCTTGCCATCCGGTTCTCTTAGGTCATTTGACCAGAGGTAGCCTCTACCTTCCTTTGACTTGCAAACTCAATCTGAGGTAACAGGGAGAGGGGAATTCTGAATAAGAGTTTAGCTCGAGAGTTTGTAGCTGACGCAAGCTTGGAAAATGGCTGGCTCGGTTCAGAGGTCGGAACCGATACCCATACGTAATGACTGAACGAGGATCAGCAATACAAATGGAACATTGTGGTAAGACATAACTTCTTTTTCCGCATGTCAGATGCTGTTTCGTACCCCGAAACACCTTAGCATCTTTGTGTTTTTTTCCCTTTTTTTTTTAACTTGTTTCCCTTCTGTGGATCATGAAGGTCCTGGCGTTTTCCGCTAATGAAATGTTGCTTTTTCTGAAAAGAATTTTTCAGGGTGCTTGACCTAGGCTAGATAGCAGAAATTCTGTAACTTTTAGAGTACGTTTGTCATGTCGAGTTTTGTAAAGAGCTATAAATTGAAAGTATTTTTTCAAATAGCTTTGTTGAAAAAAGCAAGGATGCTAAGTGGTACATAAGCAACTTAGCAGACACTCTTATTTTGGACAGTAAAATGGGAAATGTTTTATTTTCAACTACAAAATTAAACATAGAAGCAAACCAACAGGCAGTTGGCATTTGCCTGTTTATCATGACAACATTTGCTGACTCATAGGTTCATAGGTTAGTGCTAAGCTAACTGCCCTTGCGAGCCTTTTTAAGCCTAGCCAGTTATCCAAACCCTTCACCTTGTTTTTGTAAGACAAACACCTTAACCATTATGCCACAACCCCTGACATGACATGAGCAAAATCTTCCATATCCTGTAAGTTTGCGGTGGTTGGGGGGGATATGCGAGAAGATACTTTGTACCTGTTAGATGTACATAGATGACTGTTTTTACTTACATAGGACCAAGGAGTTTAGAAAAACAGATCAGTTGTTTCCTTGTCCAACTCCAAGATGGGAAAACAGTTTCAAAGACTACTAGCAAAATGGAGTACAGATTGTATTTCTCACATTTATTCTTTGCAAGGCCAAACTTTACCAAAACAACTGAAGGCACATTCAACAGGTCAATGGCTACATCAGCTGCCTTTTGGGCTAGAGCTTCCATTAGTGACATCTGTGCAGCTGCCACTTGGACCGATGCTTATAATTTTGTTTCTCATTACAAACTGGATATTTCCAGGAACGGAGCATCATTCAGTTTTGTGGTGCTCTGGAATATCCTTCCATAGTTAAGTACTCACCATAACGTTCCATCTGTGTTGTCCATTGTCATTCTTCCTCAACTTCCCTCCATCCACGTCTTTAGGAGTGACCAAGCAAACTTGATCTTGGGTAATGCAGTGATCAGGGGCATTATGAGTAATGGAGCTCAAGATGAAACATTATGGTGAGTACATAACATATTTCCTGCTTGAGCTTGTCAGAAGCTTTTTCCTAGTTGTATATCATATAATCCTTAGATTCACCATTATCTTAATTTGTAAACTGCACAGAAAAAGTAGGTTGTTCATAACTCTTGGCACACACTCTATCCTAATAATTTGTCCAGAGTAATTTGTGTAAGGACTAAATACCTTTAAAACTAAGGAAAATGTGATCAGCATTCTCTACTTCCTGTTATGTGTAAACAGCCGTACATCAACTGTTTAAACCACTCCCAGTTTTGCAGAAAAGTGCTGCATAATGTAATTAGAACAAAGTTGTAAAACCTAGCCATATTCTATGTAGCTCACCCGACAGCCTATTAGGCCCTCGTGCATTTCCTTTCATTACTTCTCTTTAATAATTTACTGTATTTCTGTGTCAGGGAACATATTTGTTCAGTACATCTAATGCTTCCCTTATAATGGTGTAGCATTCTGATCCTTCACAGGTATTTTGAAGTTTTATTTCGATTAATTATTGCGTTTTTCACTTTGATTTATGTTTACCTCTGTTTACTTTCTGATTTACTTACCTCTGCTTACTCTGAAATACCATGCCATTAACACTGAAGAGAAAGTGGCGGGAAAAAGGGAAAGCTAACTAGTGGGCATCTTTTGTTCATGGAAAATTCTGTAGGGACTTTGCCAATGAAACTGTTACAAATTACACGATTTATATGAAATATATAAAAGGAATACATAAATACTTTGTCACAAAATTAATTTCAGCAGAATATCTTTAATGTAAGCCGTCAAGTCTTTATATCTCCCACGTTTCAAGAAGGCTGTCTCCAAACTCTTGAGTGCTTTGTAGTTTTTGTTCCATGTCTATAAACAGCTGTGTCTCAGAGGTGATTTGACAAGTTTTTGACAGATACTGATTGATCTGATGTCAGTCTTCATTAATTCTTGACAAGTGGGTCTCTGTTCCAATCCTCGGAACTGGCTCGGCTGTTCTACAGCTCGCGCCAACCAAAAACTCTCTCCCTATGACTCTACTCACAGTGCCCCTCTCTCCAATACCTCAGATCTTGTTTACCGCACTGATATCAGGAAGTGTCAGCAGATACTCTCCAGCTAAGTTTACAAATCTATTCTACTTTAAACAATTAGCGTATTTTCCCTCTCTTTTACTTTTCTTGTGGGATTCTGTTTCTCTACCCTACATACCTTCATGGTATTCTTGTTACCATTGTTGGTGACTTTCCCTCTCCCCCTACCGTTGTATTACTATTGTTGGTATTCCTCCTTTTCTCTAAATCATGGAGAGGGCATTAGCCTCTGTGGGCTTCTCAGATGGTCCCTCCTATGTTGTACTGTGATATGTCCGTACCTTCTGGTCTGGAACTGCCATCTCTTGCATCAGGACAGCGAGCACCAAAGTTGCAAGTTACCCTTGTATTGGGGCCCCTTTTCGGATTCTTCCTCAGATTCCCACTGAGGAGCCACCCCAAAAGAAGACATGCATGAGGAAACAGTTTCCCCGAAAGAATCTGTCACAGAAGACATGGACTTTGAGGGGGGTGGATTCCCCCAGTCACCCTCTGAAGATGTCTCCTTTAGAGACATCCTGGAGATCCTAAAACAGAGGGATTACTGGAAGCCCAAAGACCTGTCCTCTCAGGAATCTGTGTACTTGCCAGCCTTCAGTTCTCTCCCATCTACTTCTTGGGTGACCCTGCCTGCTGACTACCTCATTAAATTAATTGCGCAGCAGGCATGGAAAGCCCCTGATTCCAAAGAGCCAATTCCCCAGAGACTAAACAAGATCTTAGCAGCACCTGAAATCACCAATATTGGGCAAAGTGTTTAGCAATAGATGCTATGGTGGTGGTGGCCTCCGCCAAGAAGGAACTTGCTGATGAGAATCCCACTGTCCACCCACCTGAGAGTCGAGCACGATGGACAAATTTGGAAAGCAGGTGTATGCTTCAAGCTTCTCCCTAAGGTCCTTGAATTTCATGGCACACTTTACTAGACTCTAGAGGGATCTGATTAAGAAGTTATCGGATACCCTCACTGGAGGTGTGTCTGACGCGGTGCGGGATAAGATTGCCTCTTAGCTGGCCACCCTAGAGTCTATATCAAACTTGTCCACGTGGCTCATCGCTCACACAGCTGAGGGGACGACCAGAGCAGTGGATTCAGACGTTGCCATAAGGCGTCATGTCTGGATGCGTTTGTGTGAGTTCACTGAGCCTTTCAAGTCTTCCTTCGTCAGTGCTCCCTTTGATGGATCTTCCTTGTTTGGCCCCAAAGTCAGACACAGTAGCCAGGTGCAAAAAAAAGATGGCAAGACCCTTTCTGCTGTGGGGATTAATTTTTCTACTCGGCAGTCCTATTCCAGAAATCAGGTGTGGGAAGATGTGGTTCAGGAAGTCCCAAGGGCCTTTTCAGGATGCACATGGAGGCAGGTCCCCTCAGGGCAGGGGGGGGGGGGAGCTGTAATGGAAGATGCCCACCCTGTGGCAGAGGTGGCTCATGAAATCAGGGCTTCAGTGACTCCTTTGGACAACCCTACCAGTGCTCCTGAAAGGAGGCCCGATTGCTTATCTCGAAGTAGTCTGGGAAGACTCATCTCACCAGACAGCCTAGCAACTAATAACGTCCGATACTTTGGTGCAGAGAATCATTACCAGAGGTTATCATATCCCCTTTATCCTTTTCCCAAGATCACAGAGAGTAGTCCTTGATGTTCCACCCAATCACAGGGATCAAGCAGCCTTAGAGATTCAAAAGCTGCTAGAAAAAGCCATCCAAGAAGTCCTACCAGACCAGATGGGATCTGGATTTTACTTAAGGTTCTTTTTAGTGCCAAAAAAGACAAGGGAACTGGATACCAATACTGGATCTCAGCCTTCTAAATGTTCAGCAAACAAAATTCTGGATGGTCATGATACAGTCTATACTTCCTTTCCTAGAGGAAAACAATTGGATGTGTTCTATAGACCTTCAGGATGCGTATTACCACATAACAATGGACCAATGCTCCAGAAGGTTTCTCTGCTTTCAGCTAGAAGACGGTCATTTCCAGTTCAGAGTGCTGCCCTTTGGTCTCACCACAGCCCCCGGGTGCTCACCAAATGTATGGCAGCAGTCACAGATCACTTGAGACTACACTGATTCAAAGTGTTTCCTTAGACGATTGGCTCCTCACCGCTGCTTCACCCCACACATTTCATCTTGCATCTTTTCAGTTCTTTGGGCATAAGGCAACAAAGAAAAATCCCAGCTGATTTCAGCGCAAGACTTGGAATTTATAGAAGCTCATCTCAGTACAATATCTTGTGTAGCTTCTCTCCCTCTTCAGACTACAAAAGATAAGGTCTCAAGTACAGTTCATCATATCCAAAGACAAGGTCCCAGCTCTTGTTCTCCAATCTTTAGGGTCTATGGCAGTGACCATAATCTTAGTCCCTCTGGCAAGATTTCACATGAAGCTACTTCAATGGATCTTGGGTGCACAATGGTCCATACTAACACATCCCATGACTTATTCCATTTTATTTTATTTTTATTTTATTTAACGTTTGTTGACTGGGAAAGTCCGACTAGGTTCCACAGATCCTGTTTTCAGTGGAGGCCCGGGGAGAAATGCTCCAGAAGCATGTCTTTAATAACAAGTTGCTGCAAGAAGGATCTATCCTGGTGAATTTTTATTTTTGTTTTACATTTGTTAACCAGGAAAGTCTGACTGGACACATCCATTTTCAGCGGAGGCCCAAGGAGAAAAGCTCCAAGAAAAATTACATTACAAAAATGAATAGTCAGAGGAAACCCTTCTGGGCTGGCCCTTCTCTCCTTCTCAGCCCAAGGCCATAGTGACCATGAACGCCTCCCAGATTGAGTGTGGGGGGGGGCATTATTTGGAAAGAATGGTCCAAGGCACTTTGCCTATGCAAGAGGCCAGTTTGCACATCAGTGTCTTGGAACTGAGGGCAGTGCTTTTAGCATTGCGAGACTTTCAGTCTGCCCTCCCTCCAGGGGCAGTTGCAATTCAGACAACATGGGCCACCAAACAGCCCCTAAGGCAAGACTAGGTACGCAACACTTTAGTCATAGGTGGCTCTGTAGTCAGGCATACTGATGTCCCACTCACCAGGCTGAACAAGGAGAAAATTAGTCAGCTGCCTGTCGGGTGCTAGGAGCCACCACATAACGCATCCAATCAAGTCACTCCACAAGTACAAATACGACTCTGTCATTGTCCATGTTGGAGTGAATGTCTTGAGACGTTACCTCCGTGGACTACATGAAGAGACATGATAGAGCTCTCGGATAATGTGGCCCAGACTGGTATGACCCTAGCCCAGAATGATACCACAGTATAAGGACAAAATGATTGACTTCCACAATTGGCTAAGCTTCTGGTGTCATTCGAAGGGGATTCGGTATCTGTTTGCCTTGGACGATATGATCGATAAACCACGATGCTTTGCCAGAAATGGTCTGCACCTGTCACCCCTGGGATTCAGGTTACTGGCTAAAGCTCTTATCACCCCTATAGTGCCTTTTTTAAGCAAGGTTCAAAGGACAAAACCACCACTGTAACAGATACAAGCATGCAAAATCTGAAGGCAATGCTAGAAGTCTAAAACTCAAATTGCACTCTCTCGAGGCACTCCTAAAAATGGAGAACATTGATATCTGTGCAGTAACTAAGACCTGGTTCAAGACTCCAGAGAGCACCCCTGCAATACCAGGCTACAACTCTTACCACACTTCTGCCACCAAACCAAGACCAAAACACTAAAGGTGGAGGACTGTCCATACTCACCAAGGATATTCACACCACCAGGCTAGTTGGTCAACACAGTGCATCTGAAATTCTCTAAGTGCAACTAACACTAGGTAAGACTGCAATCCAAATTGTAGCTTGCTACAGATCCCCCACCATGCCCCAGGATTCTCACTACAACTTTCTAAACATACTGGAAAATATTAAGATACAACCAAACACCCTAATACTGGGTGATTTCAGCTACCTTGCCATTAACTGGGAAAACTACTCTGGTACCAACACCTTTTCCCAACAGTTCTTGGAATTCATAAATTCCAATGCCCTGGATCAACTAATCCATTGTCCCACCAGGGGCTCCAATATCCTAGACCTGGTCATTACAAACATGGGAGATAGATGCTCCACACCAGTGATCACCCCCTCATTGGTCAGGTCTGACCATAAGCCAATTGCCCTTGGCATCCACATCCCACCCCCACCCCCACGTAAGGAAACCTCCGTAAAAAACTTCTCCAAAGCCAACTTCATGCTACTCAAGTCAGAAGTGACAAACTTCATGACACCCATGCATACGGGAGCTGAAAAGTTTGACTTCTGAATCCTACACTAAGGCACTGTACGAGCACATCCACTCATGCATGAATTGTGCCATCCCAAATAGAACCAAGACGCTCTCCAAAAAAAGGAAGCCAATGTGGTAGTCCCCTACCGTAAACGAACTATACAACAGAAGGAAGAAACTGTTGCAGAAAAGAGGAAAATCCCAGGATGCAAAAAACTCCCTTAGCCTCAGTAAGAAGCTGAGATACTTCATAAAATCCTTCAAAGCTATTTATGAAAATAAAATTGCCAAAGATTCCAAAGACAACCACAAGGCATTCTATAGTTATGTCAAGAATCTAAATGGCAATGCTGAGATTTGCTCTGAGCTCCAACAGAATGGCATCAAATATACTGATCCCCAGGATATTGCCAATATCCTGGCAGATCGATTTAGTGCCACCTTTACCCCACTCTCACCCCCTAAAGGGCCCTTCTCAATACCAAAAGATTGCCAAATTCCAGTAATCACGGCCACACAGGTAGAGGCCGCGCACTCCAAATCTAAGAATACAGCATCCATGGGACCAGATGACATCCCAGGCTGTGTACTACATGAACTACAAAATGAACTGGCACCTCACCGAAGTGTCATGTTTAATCATAGCCTCACCTCAGGCTTCATGCCCACTGAGTGGTACACAGCTACAGATTTTCTTCGTTTCACTGTTGCAGTCATTACATTTGGGTTATCTGGCCGCAGGTACCCCTCAGCTGGCCTGAATATCAAAGTCTTAGATTCCTGCATCAGATGCTGTCTCCTCTTCCATGACTTCAGGTCATCAGGGGTATAAAACATGCAGCCGATGCCATTGCATCAGTCTTTCTTGCCGTGCGGTGCCCAAAGCAGAAGCAGTTCGCAAGTGCCGGTCGGCGGACAACTGAAATTTTCGTTTTCGAGTTTCAGAACCGAAGTCTTCAAAAAAGCTAAGTAGCCCGTTGAGTATCCTTTTTCTTGCTCTTAACCGATGTCAGTAAAAGTTAACAATTGTATTACCTGTGGAAGGCAAATACCTCAAAGATTTCCATTCGTACTGCATTCCTTGCTTAGGCCCAGACCACAACTTCCCTCGCTGTCAGTTTTGTGCCTTATTCAACCCCCGAACTATTCGTCTGTTCCTTTTTGCAGCAAATGATTTTGGTACTCTGTTTAACTGTCAAGAAATGGCTTTGGTAAGCCCATCCGACTACTGACATTCCGAAAAAATGTAAAGACGGAGACAGACCGCATAGGTCCAAAGCTGCCGACGATGCTTCCGTTAAGCTAGTCGACAGTTCGCCGGTACTCAGTGAGGCACTTTCACAGCCCCTGATACCAGCTACTTCAGATTCGCAGGCCTCTACGGAGACCCATTCGGAGTCCAGTATGCTGCGAGATGCTTCTTCGACTATGGAACCTGTGGGTGTCTACCTTGGATGGGTCCGGAGCCGATGTGCAGGCACCGGCTTCTGAGGGTTTATTCAGGCCTACTGACTTGCATTTCAAACAGATGCCGTCTTCTTCAAGGCCTAAAACACGACCCACACCTAGAAAACCGACGTCCAAACTGCATGGTCAGGCCCATATGCCTAAAAAACAAATAAGCATGGCTGAATACCTTATTACTTTAATTAGGGGAAGCCAGCCTTCACCCTCTGAGACCTAGAACTGAATTTCCTTCTGATTCGTCTGATCAAGATTCTGAAATTTCTGTTTCTTCTGATTACCAGGATTTGCCCCTATCTACCTATGAGGATTCTGATGCAGAGGATTCCATTCCCCCTGCTTCCCCTCCAGAAGATTTTTCTTTTGGTGAAACCTTGCACACCCTTAGGGACCATTTCCGCTGGGAAAGCCAGGATTACTCTGACTCAAAGAGGCTTAGGGAATTTACTCCTCCCTCAACACAAGCCTTTAGCTGTGTCTCCGGTCCTGGACATTATAGATGATGCCTTCTTGGAATCTAGCCTGGCTCCAATCACTTTACCTCCAGCTTCCAGGAAGCCTGACTGGTATTACAGAGTACCTGACTCTCACAAGTTCCTCCTCAAGAATCCTACTAGGGACCCAGAGACCATTTCCCAAGGACCTAAAGGCATTAAGGCTACCACTGCCAAAAACCCTACCCCCTCTGATAGAGATTCCAGGGCCTTGGACAGATGGGGTAAGAAGGTATACACATCTGCTACTTTGGCCATTGGAGTCTTAAACTTCCAGTTTTATATGTTAAAGTATCAGCAGCATATTATGGGACTACTTAAACAGAAAATTATTTTGATTCCTGACTGTGCTGAAAATAAAGAATTGCAGGATTTAATGCATTCTGCTGAACAAGTTGGTAAACATACTTTGCAGTGTGGTTTTGACTGTTTAGAAGCATCTTGCAGGGCTGCAGTCACTGGGGCTGTGCTTAGAAGGCATGCTTGGCTTAAGGAGCAGAATTTGCCAGATCATGTTAAAGCTAAATTACTGGATGCTCCGTTAAACCAAGACCTCCTGTTTGCCAGCAAAGCAGAAGTCCTTAAAAAGATGGAGGAAAAAACTAAATGTATACAAACTGTTAAGATTTCCTGCAAGTTCAGCCTCCCAGATTTAGCAGACATTGGCCTTCTAAGAATTGGTCCTTTCCTGTCTCTTCTAGACCTTCTCAATCCAAACCCAGGAACAGCAGACCACCTAGGCTACAGTCTCAAGGTACTCACAGGCCTAAGCAATGGGGGCTTCCACTTCCAGAGCTGGAAGTAGTAAGACACCCCCTATGGAAAAATGTCACAATGACTTGACCTTAAACCTTCCAAGCCCTGCTCAACTGTCTGCTCCCTTAGGGGGAAAGATCGCTCTGCATGCAAAAAAACTGGGAACTCATTACCCAGGACAAATGGGTTTTAAATATAGTTTCCCAAGGATACAGATTCCACTTCCACACCTTAACAACCCCAAATGTTTGGCCAGACCCAACCCTCAAATCAGTGGGCAGAGGCTCAACAACAGGTTCTTTCTCTAAGTATCAGGGCTGTTCAGCCTGTCCCAGCAGAAGAAAGGGGACAAGGTTTTTACTCAAGACTTTTCCTGGTACCCAGAAAAGACCGCTCCTGACATCCTACCTGGACCTCTCTAGTCTAAACACCTTTTTGGTAATCCCAAAATTCAAAATGCAAACACTTCAACAGCTGCTTCCTATGCTAGGCAAAGATGCCTGGTTGGCAACCTTAGACTTAAAGGAAGCTTACCTGCACATCCCAATAAGGGAACCTTGCAGGAAATACCTATGCTTCAGAGCAGGCTCCATGCACTATCAGTTCTCTGCACTTCCTTTTGGCTTATCTACTGCGCCCAGGGTATTCACTCTACACATACACTAGCTACAGTCATTGCATTTTGCAGGCAAAGAAATATTCAGATATACCTATACCTGAACGAGTGTCTAATTCAGGCAGAAAGCCAGGACATGCTACTAAAACATCTGGCATTTGTAAAGAAACTTCTAACCTCACCAGGGTACACCATAAACGAAAATAAATCTCATCTAGTACCCTGCCAACAAATTGTATTCCTGGGAACAAGCTTGAACACAACTTCCCAGATGGCTTACCTCACGCCAGAGAAACAAGGTTATTTGGCAGCCTACTTCAAACTACTGGCCACAAAGACCCAGATGTCTGCAAGGAAAATCCTGCAAGCCAAGGGGGTTTATGGCCTCGTGCATTTTAGTAATTCCATATGCAAGACTGTATATGAAGAAACTGCAGTGGTATCTAAAAAGCCTAGGGTGTCAACATTCTCAGGACCTGAAATCAGTGATTCCCATCATTCCTTGCATAAAGACAGAGTTCCTTTGGTGGGCAGAGGCCTGCTACCACAGCAAGGGGCTCCCATTCACTACCACCTGCCGCCCAAACCCTAACAGCCGCATCAGACTATGCATGGGGGGCTCACTTGGCAGGGCAGTGCATTCAGGGCAAATGGAACCAGAGTCAGATGCACCTGCACATCAGTCAAAAAGAAATGTTCGCTGTGCAGAATTCCCTGACAGCCTTCAAGGACCACATTCTTCCAGGACAATTATTGGTAAAGACAGACAACACCACTGTTATGTGGTACATAAACAAGCAGGGGGGAACCCACTCGTACCCTCTCTGCAGACTAGTCATGGCTCTGTGGAACAGCCTTGAGCTACCAAGTGCAACTACAAGCTCAATTCTTGCCAGGCAAGCTAAATTCACTGGCAGACGACGTAAGCAGAAATCTCATGGACCCACACGAATGGAAACTGGAACCAAAGATATTCAACCTTTTGAGAAACAAATGGGGGAATCCGGAGATAGATCTGTTTGCCTCCCCTCAGAACTACCAATTGGACAAATTCTGCACAAGGACTTCCCACAGTCAAGCTTGGAAAGTGGATGCCCTGTCCTTCACATGGGAAAGCCTCTCAGTTCATGCCTTTCCCCCTCTGCCTCTCCTCTTGAAAGTTCTGCTAAAGATCAAAGAGGACAAATCAAGGACAATATTGATTGCACCAGACTGGCCACGCCAACACTGGTAACCCCTCTTGCTCAGTATGTCACAGCTGGAACCATGGCACCTGCCTCAGACCCCTTCCCTGCTGTCCCAGCAGGAGGGCCAGATTTTGCACCTTCAGCTTCAAACCCTGAACCTTGCAGCCTGGCTAATTCCTTGAGCTCTCCAATAATATCCCTCAGTAAGCAGGTGCTAGATGTCATTCTGGAGGCAAGGAGGCCTAGTACTAGAAAATCCTATGCTGAAAAGTGGAAAAGATACTGCTCCTTAAGCCAAACTCGGGGGATGGACACAACGGTGCCCAGCTTACCATATATTCTTCAGTACAGCCGAGTGACGTCTCCAGACATTTCTGCAGTTACCTCCTACAGCGCTTCTAGGCTTCAAATATTGCCTGTTCATATTTGCATTGATATTTCCAAAACCATGATAGATACAAGGTATTGGAATATTTTATCTTGAAGCATGCATGATGGCAAACACGATTGTATTGATATATGACCTCTATCAATTAGTATTTGGTAGAACTATTGGGTGATAACTTCATTTTTTCAAGGCTGAAGCCACACCCACTGGGAGTTACAGGTGCACACTTAAAAGAACTCTACTGGAGGGAGTGAGTTAACAGAGATGCTCTACAAGGGCCTTTCCTTTTCGTCAATTAAAATTCATGCCTCTGCCATTTCAGCTCATAATACTGAACCACCCCTCTTTTCTCACCCCCTGCTAAAACAATTCCTCAGAGGGGCCAGAAATTTAAGACCAGTCAGGAGAGCCCCTACTCCAGCCTGGGACCTTAACATTGTATTGGAAAAGCTCACTCTACCTCCTTTTGAGCCAGATGCATCAGCAGAGTTGAAATTCCTTCCTTGGAAAAGAGCCTTCCTTCTAGCCATCACTTCAGCAAGAAGAGTGTCTGAATTACAGGCCTTCATGGCAGTGGAGCCTTTCATCATCTTCCATGCAAACAGGGTGTTTCTCGGGACCAATCCTTCCTTTACGCTCAAGGTGGTGTCTAGTGTGGCCCTTAATCAGTCCATTTATTTGCCCACTTTTTTTCCCCAAATCCACAAAGCAAAGGGGAACGAATACTGCACTCTTTGGATGTGCACAGGCAACTTAGATTTTTTTTTGGACAGGACTAAGCCTCTCAGAAAATTTGAACAGCTGCTAGTGGGCTTTGCTGCGGGGGCAGAGGAGAAGGCCATTTCAAAGCAAACCATTTCTAAGTGGATATCCCATTGCATTCATTTCTGCTATAGGCACCATGGAAAACCTACCCCACAGGGGATAAGATCACACTCCACCAGGGCTGCGTCTACCTCTACAGCCTTTCTCAGAGGTGTCCCTACTAGGGACATCTTAGAAGCTGCTATCTGGAGCTCTGTACATACTTTCACCAAGCATTACCACATGTCTATTTTTTCTAAATCCAGAGCTGGTTTTGGCACTGCAGTTTTGCCGGGCTTAATAGCTGGTCCTAATGCTCTCTAACTTCCTCCTCCCTTTAGCTTTGGGAATCAACCCAGTAGTAATGACTGCAACAGTGAAACACAAACATAGTACAGTTGTGTACACTTACCATAAATGTAGATGTTCGAGTGTATTCACTGTTGCAGTCCTGGTTACCCTCCCTCCAGCCCCGACTTCTCTTGGCTGTACTGTTCTTGATGTCCTTCAAGAATGCAACTGCAGTCATAACATATGGGTTGTCCTGCCTCAGGCAGCCCTCGGTCGGCCAGATTCCAAAGTCTGGGTCCGGCGTCGGCCGGTGTCGCCTCCTCTCCGACGTCAGAACGGCTGGAGTACAAAGGCATCGGCCGACGCCATCTTCAGTCTTTCTTGCCACGCGGTGCCCGAAGCAGAAGCAGTTCGCAAGTGCCGGTCGGTCAGCTCCTGTGTTTTCAGTACCGAAGTCATCTAAAAGCTAAGTACCCCGTTGGGGAACATTTTTTCTTGCCTCAGCCGATGTCAGAACAAATTGAGAACGTTAATAATTGTTTGTCTTGTGGTAAACAAATACCTCATAAGGACTTCCATTCTTATTGCCTACCTTGCCTGGGCCCAGACCACGACGTCTCGGCCTGTGCTGCCTGTGCTTGCTTTAATAAGCGCACTCTCAGGCGTCGGGCAGAATTTGCCGAAGACTTTTTCGGCAAATCTTTCGCTTATATCATGCCGTCGGAACAACCGACTACTCAATCTTCCAAAAAACGAAAGGACCGGGACTGACATCCTCGGCCCGCATCCTCCACCGATACTCCTCCTAAACCCTCCGCGAGTGCTTCGGTCCCTTCGGAAGCGGTAATTCAACCGCTCCAGGCCGACGACACAGCGTTAACTCGTCCTTCGGTCTCGGAGTCTACACCGGTGCTGGTTATTGACTTTCCCCCAGAAACCGAAGTTCTGGATCTACCTGACACCATTCCTGTGGACAAGGTTACTCCTGCACATGGGGCAGCTAGGCCTCCTGTATCCATGTCTATCAAGGCCTTTGCATGTGCTAAGGCCGCCAGCCAGGCCAAGGCCCATCCTAAACCTACTGCCCAGGCCCCTTCTGATAAAACAGATCATGTCTCTTGCTGCAGATCTTATTTCTCTTATCAGGGGGTCTCAGCCTCATTCAGACAGAGGTTCTCAGCCGCCTGCAGAGAAAAGGCCCAGAACTGAGCATGCCGACAACCTCTCTTCAGATGAAGCCTCTGGGGATTCTGAGCCTTCAGATACCCAAGAAGAATCCTTCCAGGCCTATGAGGACTCTGATGCTGAGGAATCGATTCCCTCTGCCTCTCCTCCAGAGGATTTTTCCTTCGGTGAAGTCCTGCACTCTGAGGGAGCATTTTAAATGGCAGGGTCAGGAATTCTCTGATTCCAGGAAAAGGCTACGTACCTTCCTCAAGCTACCCCAGCACAGACCTTTAGCTATCCCTCCAGTTATGGATGTCCTGGATGATGTCTTCTCCGACTCCAGTGCTAACCCTGATTCTCTCCCTCCTGCTCCTGTCAAGCCAGACAGATATTATAGGGTCCCTGACACCCACAAACATTTCTTTAAGGCCCATTCTGTGGATCTAGAAACTATTTCACAGGGCCCCAAGGGACTGGCTACTTCCACAGCCAAGAATCCACTGCCAGCGGATAGGGAAGCTAGGTCCCTGGAGAGATGGGGTAAAAAAGTTTATACCTCTACCACCCTGGCCATGAGGTCACTTAACTGCCTTTTTCATATGTTTCAGTACCAGGATTTTTTACTGGATGATTTACAGAAAAAGCTAGCCTCTCCTGAGCGTATTGATAGAAAGGCATTGCAGGAACTAGTACATAACACAGCAGGTTAGCAATCATTTTCTTCAGTGTGGTTATGATGCATTGGAGGCTTCATGTAGGGCAGCTATGACTGGGGCTGTTATACGTAGATATGCTTGGTTAAAATAACAGCCACTGCCAGACCATGTTAAAGTAAAGTTACTGGATGCACCTCTAGAAAAACAGAAGCTTTTTGGTGCTAATGCACAAGATGTGTTGAATCCATTGAGGAAAAAGCTAAATCAGTACAGACAGTCAAAGATTTCCTCCAGGTTCAGCCACCCAGATTCAGCAGGAATTGGCCTTCAAAGAATTGATCCTTTCCAGACACTGACAAGTTTCAAAGGGGAAAAAACAGGCGTGCCCGAGGTAGAGGGCAATACTGAGGCTCCTACAGGGGCCGCCAATGGCAACCACCAAATCAAGGAAGTGGCGCAGGCAGTCCAGCTGCACTACAAGGACAACCACAATGACTCGACTTTCATACCGTCTACAAAGGCTCAAAGAGAAGCACCTTTAGGCGGAAAATTATCCTTATTCTCAAAAAACTGGCATATCTTAACCAAGGACAACTGGATTCTGGATTTAATAGACAAAGGTTACAGATTCCACTTCCATACTTTACCAATAAGACAAGGCATGCCAAACCTGCCACTTCATCAAAGGGCAGAGGCACTCATTCAAGTTTCAAAGCTGTTAAATATAAAAGCAATAGAAAAAGTCCCTCCACAGGAACAAGGCCAGGGATTTTATTCAAGACTGTTCCTTGTTCCAAGAAAGGAAAACAAATGGAGACCTATACTGGACTTGTCTACTCTAAATACGTATCTCATTGTGCCAAAGTTCAAAATGCTGACGTTGCAGCAACTCCTTCCCATGCTGGGCAAGGGGTCTTGGCTGGTCACTCTGGACCTCAAGGAGGCATACCTGCATGTCCCAATCAGACAAAGCTGCAGAAGATACCTCAGATTTCTTGCAGGGACAGAGCATTATCAATTCTCAGCATTGCCATTTGGCTTATCTACTGCACCCAGAGTGTTCACGAAATGCCTGGCATCAGTAGTGGCACACTGCAGACTCCAGGGGATTAAAATATACCCCTACCTGGACGACTGCCTCATACAAGCAGACAACAAGCAAACCTTGATAGCAAACTTGGACTATGTCATTCAATTACTACAGGCCTTGGGATACACAGTCAACATTCAGAAATCAAGACTTCTGCCATCCCAATAGATTATTTTCCTAGGAGCCAAACTGGACACAAAAACACAGATGGCTTATCTCACAGAGGAAAAACAACAGCAGTTACCAGAGTACTTCAAAGGCCTAGCAAAGCTCTCCCAGCTGACTGCAAGGAAAATCCTGCAGGCCCTGGGGTTCATGGCATATTGCATTCTCCTGATACCTTTGGCAAGACTTCATATGAGAAAGCTGCAATGGTACTTGAAAAGCTTATGGTCCCAACACAGCCAAAGCCTAGAGGACGTAATCACACTCATTCTATGTCTGCAAAGAGAATTTTTGTGGTGGGCTCAAGCAAGTCAGTTAAACGAAGGCATGTCTTTCAACAAACCTCAAGCAGGTCAAATGATTACAACAGACGCCTCAGACCATGGATGGGGGGGTGCACATGGAGGGCAGATGCATTCAAGGTCAATGGACACCAAGGGAAAGGCATCTGCACATAAACCAAAAAGAGATGTTGGCAGTGATACATGCAATCGAGACTTTCGAAAAATCACTTCAACAAGGACATTTGCTAATAAGGACAGACAACACCACTGTTATGTGGTATATAAACATGCAGGGAGGCACTCAATCTTATCCCCTCTGCAAACTAACAATGATTCTCTGGGAAAAATCCCTAAGTCTGAAGATTCATCTGCAATCCCAGTTTGTGCCAGGCAAGGACAATGTACTAGCGGACAAGCTGAGCAGAAATTTCTTGGATCCACACGAATGGATGCTGCATCCTCACATTTTCTCACAAATAACAAGGACATGGGGAAGACCGGACATAGATCTCTTTGCTTCTCACATGAATCATCACCTGGAAAAGTTCTGTACAAGGACCCACCATCCTCTAGCCTGGAAAACGGATGCTATCTCCTTCAGCTGGAAGTCCCTAACAATTTATGCATTCCCTCCTCTACCACTGCTGACCAAGGTGATACTGAAGATCAAAGCAGAACAACCAACAGGCATTTTGATAGCTCCAGACTGGCCAAGGCAGCACTGGTACCCATTGCTGTTGAGCATAACTCGAACCAAACCGTGGCCTCTGCCCCTATGGCCTCTGCTTCTAACACAACACAATTACAGGACGGTTCATCAAAACCTGACAACATTGCATCTGACAGCCTGTAGGTTACCATAACTCCTTCTGATATCTCTCTTTCCAAAAAAGTTCGAGATCTTACTGGAAGCACGCAGACCTTCCACCAGAAAAACCTATTCAGCCAAGTGGAAGAGGTTCATCATCTGGAATGCTAGCAGGGGTCAGGATACAACAGTATTGAGTATACCTCAGATATTGGAATACTTGGCAGAAATGTTTCCTACTGGTCTCTCATATTCTTCCATAAAGATTCATGCCTCAGCAATCTCAGCAAAATACAATTGTGATCCACCTGTGTTTTCACATCCTTTGCTAAGACAGTTCCTAAGGGGGATAAAGAATATCAAACCTCCCAGGAAACCGCCAGTACCTGCATGGGACCTCAACTTCGTCTTGGAAAAATTAACTCTTCCTCCCTTTGAACCAGCAGCAACTTCAGAATGCAATTTCTCTCATGGAAAACGGTTTTCCTATTGGCAATCACATCAGCAAGAAGAGTCTCGGAGATACAGGCACTCATGGCAGTACCTCCTTTTCTCATTTTTCATCAGAACAGAGTCTAAGAACCAATCCTTCATTCATGCCAAAAGTAATTTCCAGGGTGTCTCTAAATCAAACCATTCACCTGCCTACTTTCTTCCCCAATCCTCAAAACAGGGGGGAAGCACTGCTGCATACTTTGGACATACACAGGCAACTACGCTACTACTTGGACAGAACTAAGGCCACCAGAAAGTCTGACCAACTGCTTGTAGCCTATGCTGCTGGAGTATAGGGAAAAGCAATCTCCAAACAAACAATTTCCAAATGGATTGGACACTGCATCAGATTCTGCTATTCCTTTCATAGAAAAGGTGTGCCAGCCAATATTAGGCCACACTCCACCAGAGGTATAGCCACATCCACAGCTTTCCTAAGAGGAGTGGCTACAAAGGACATTCTAGAGGCTGCTACATGGAGCTCCGTGCATACATTTACCAAGCACTACAACCTGCCTTTATACTCCAGATCCCGAGCAGGCTTTGCTTTGGCAGTCCTGCAGGGCATTTTACCTACACCATCACTTTCTTAGTTCCAACCACCCCCAGCTTGGCTATGGTATTCAACCCATATGTTATGACTGCAGTTGCATTCTTGAAGGACATGGTACAGTTTTGTACCTACCATAAATGTAGATGTCCGATAGATATGCAACTGCAGTCGGATTCTCCCACCCTCCTACCCCTCTGCAACCTTCTTTATGGGTCCACTACCCCTATTCCTATTAGCTGGGGGTATCTCTATGGTGTATCTGTTTATTACTGTTGTGCATGTCTGGAATTCTTTATCCATTCACCAAATTTAGCCTTCCTAGGAGGGCACCTGGCATCTGGGGCAAGAAACACTGAAGAAGATGGCGTCGGCCGATGCCTTTGTACTCCAGCCGTTCTGACGTCGGAGAGGAGGTGACACCGGCCGACGCCGGACCCAGACTTTGGAATCTGGCCGACCGAGGGCTGCCTGAGGCAGGACAACCCATATGTTATGACTGCAGTTGCATATCTATCGGACATCTACATTTATGGTAGGTACAAAACTGTACTTTTAGTGTTTTTCAGCTTTCTGGTGTATTTGCTTTTTGTTGGTGTAACGTAACATATAATTGCTTTCCTTTATGGGTGCATCTGACATCGGGGGCAAGAGAAACTGATATAATGGTGTCAGCTGCACGTTTTATACCCCTGACGACCTGACGTCATGGAGGAAGAGACAGCATCCGACGCAGGAATCCAAGACTTTGATATTCAGGCCGGCTGAGGGCTAACTGCGGGCAGATAACCCAAATGTAATGACTGCAACAGTGAATACACTCTAACATCTACATTTATGGTAAGTGTACATAACTGTACTTTATCCCGCTCCACAAGGGGGGATCCACCTTGAATCCCAGGAACTACCGTCCCATCAGTCTGACGAGCCTGGTCTACAGGGGCATGGAACGCATTATCATGGAACATATAAGCAATGACACTGGACCGTACCCAGTCTGGGTTCGTGAAGGGGCGATCTTGTCTCCTGAACCTGATTGACTTTAAATCAGTCTCCAGAGCTGTGGAGGAGGGTAAGGTGTTCCACACAGCCTATCTGGACCTCGCCAAGGCCTTCGACACCATCCCCCACTCTGGAATCATAGATAAACTTAGTAAGCTGGGCATAAATCCCTACGTCTCTCGATGGGTTGCCAACTGGCTTACTGACAGATCCCAGACTGTAAAAGTAGCAGACTCCCAAATCCAGCTCCAGACAAGTGGAGTACCTCAGGTTCAGTCCTGGGACTGCTCTTGTTTGGCATCTACTTCTCTGAAGTACAGGCCAACACTAAGGGACTCTGGCTAACACAGTTCGCAGATGACTGCAAACTGGGATCCATTATTGAATCCCCAAATGATGTGGATATTCTACAAAAGAGGCCTTACAGATACAGATGCTTGGTGCCAGAGCCATGGGCTCAAGCTTAATGCCAAGAAATGTATAGTTATCCTCTTTGGAAAAAATCATGTACCCATGAATTACCACATAGGTGGCAGTACACTAAACACCGAAAATGTGATGAGAGACTTAAGGACACAGGTGGACAGTGGTCTCACCTTCGATAACCACATCACCACAACAGTCAGGCAGTCCTATGTGGCACACCTCATCACTAAGGGCTTTTCAACCTGAAAAACAGAGGTCATTGTCCCGCTGTACTCATCCCTCATTAGGCCCGTTATAGAGTAAAACGCCCCGTTTGGTATGTACCTCACAAGACATCTGCAACAGCTGGAAAGGCCACAGAAATACCTCACTAAAAGAATCACAGGCCTAAAGCAGATGCCCTATGCTGACAGTCTAAAAAAACTCCAGCTGTACTCTGTGGCATATCGTCTACTCTGAAGCGATCTTTGCTTAACATACAAGGCCATGTCAGACCCTGAGCTGTTGGACATGCTCCACTTAAAGAAATCCCAATCTCTCAGAGCCACATGCTCCAGGGATCTAAACCTTGTCATCGCTATGAACAAAACATGCTGGAGGGATAGGTTCCTGACCCAGAGACTCCCCATACTCTGGAATAGACGGCCCATACATGTCAAGCCAAGCGCCTTCTTGGCCCTTTTCAGAAGGAACTTTGACGATTGGATGGGAGATAAGAAATTCACCGCAGGGATCACGTCAGTTGCAATGCTAGACAGGGGTCCAGGGAAGTGAATATTGTGGGAAGAAATATCCAGGGAATTGTTATGGCTAGGCTTGTATAGGCCCTAGGGCCAATAGCCTAGTACCAACTTATGAACCTGTGCCAGTGGTTTGCTACAACAAACTGGGAACCAGATCTTACCCCCTTGTGTCTGGAAGCCCTGAGTATAGCAGTAGGTGATACCCTCCAACTACTTTCTAGTTGCAACACATATCCCAGGGAGCTCCAATGTGATGGCAGACAAGCTGAGCAGAAGTATTCTTTTGCCTCATGAGTGGTCTCTCAATCCCAGAATGGCGATGGAAATATTTCGATGGAGCCAGCCTTGCTGTAACCTCTTTGCTTCCTCAATGAACAGCAAATGCAGCAGCTATTTTGCTCTAATCCTCCCTCGGGGGAAGTCCTCGAGAGAGACTGTCCTTGATTTGCCCTCGTGACTTCTTCATGCCTTTCCCCTTTTCTTGAAGACAACCCAAAGGTTGAGAAGCAAAGTGATCTCCCCAGGACCATCAGAACCCATTCCATTAGGGCAACCTCTACTTTCACAGCATTCCTTAGAGGGGTACCCACCAAGGACATCCTGGAAGCTGCCACATGGACTTCTGTCCAGACCTTCACCAAGCTTTACCCTCTGAATCTATTCTCAAATGCTAGGGCTGGGTTTGCCTCTGCAGTTATGCAGGGCATGCTCTCCCAATCTTAAGTTTCTATCAACCTTCCACCCTTCTACTCCGCTTTGGGAATCTTCCCAATGGTAATTAGTCCAGAAGTGAAAAATGAAGAACCTAGTATAGTTGTGTACACTTACCATAAATGTAGATGTTCGAGTGTTCTCACTGCTGCAGTCTTGCTTCCCTCCCTACTTCCCCCTGATATCTGCTGTCCTTAGAGAGAGACACATTTTTCTATAGGGGTCTCTCATCCCAGGACTACTACTAATTATTAAAATTAGTTTTTTGGTTGTCTCCTTTATAGCTCAGACGACCTGACGTCACCCAGCAAGTGACAGCAGCTGACGCACAAAACCTTGACTCTGGTATTCAGACAGACTGAGGGCCACCACATCATGGATAACCCAATGGTGATGACTGCAGCAGTGAGAACACTCTTAACATCTACTTTTATGGTAGGTGTACACAACTGTAATTTCCACTGGCAAGACTGCATATGAGAATACTTCAGTGGCTTCTCTTAACGCAATGGTCACCGTCAGCTCATCCGTTATTATTCCAAATTCACTTAGCAAACCGGTGTAAACAGGACTGACTTGGATGCAGCCAGACATGGTTCTATGGAGTCCACCTTTATCAGCCCCACAGCCCAAGGCCACAGTGACCAGGGATGCCTCCCTGACCGGGTTGGGGGGCATTTCCAGGGACAGACAGTATCAATGTCCTAGAACTGAGGGCGATGCTTGCAAACATTTCACCTTGCCCTTCTGTCGGGGACTATTGCGATCCAGAACAACAAGTCAGTAGTCTGGTATATCAACAAAGAAGGAGGAACCAAATCCTACCCATTGTGATGAGAAGCCATGAGAATTTGGCAATGGACGATAGCTTCCAACAGTTTCTGATAGCAACGCACATTCCCGGAGATTCCAATGTGATTGCTGACAAATTGAGCAGGCTCTTGCCTCATGAGTGGTCCCTCAACCCTCTAGTAACGTCGAAAATTTTCGATCATTGGAGCCAGCCTTGCTGCGACCTGTTTGCCTCGCCCATGAACCGCAAATGCAGAAGCTCCTTTGCCCTTATCCCCCCGCAGGGGGAACCCCACATGACTGGCCCACTGAACTGCTTTACTCCTTTCCTCCATCCGTCTGATTCCACATTTCTTAAAGAAAGCACTCCGGTTGAGAAGCAGAGTGATCCTCTTTGCTCCCTATTGGCCCCAACAAGTTTGGTTTCCCTACCTTTGGCCTCACCTAATATGCAAACCATGGATTCTGGATCCAACTCCGGAACTATTCACACCCCTAAGGGTTACTTCATCCAGACTTTAAGTGTCTCAAGCTCACAGCTTGGCTTCTCCACTTCCACTAATTGCCAGGCAGAAAAACCTCTCTATCCTTGTATGTGACATCCTTCTGGCTTCACACAAACCATCCACCAGAAAGCTTTACCGGGGCAAATGGAGGAGATTTTTTTCTTGGGCTCGCCATAACAGTTTAGAACCCTGCTCAGCCTCTGTTCTGGACATACTCCATTACCTTTCCTGCCTTCTGCAAACAGGAGCTGCAGCTTCAACAATACGAGTTCACATAACTGCTATCTCCAGTTTTCGTGATGGCTTCGCTGATGCTTCCTTGATTTCCCATCGCCTTTGTAAAACTTTTTTGAAAGGAGTATCTCCTATCCGGACACCTGTTCGGGAACCTTTGGAGCCTTGGAATCTCACACTTGTTTTACAGGCCCTAACTAGACCTCCTTTTGAGCCCGCAGACTCCTGCAACAAAGTTTTTTTATCTTGGAAATCCCTTGTTTTAGTAGATATCACATCAGCAAGGAGAATATCTGAACTTCAAGCCTTACGCATTAAGCGTCCTTGTATGTTTTTTCACAAGGACAGAGTATTGCTCCAGACTAATCCCTCTCTTCTACCCAAAGTCATTTCAGAGTCAGTTAACCAAGCAATTGACCTGCCAGTCTTTCCAAATTTTTCGAATAAAGGGGAATACTGCCTTCATTTATTGGATGTACCTAGACTATTAGTTTTACCTAGACAGGATGAAATCCTTCAGAAAATCTGATCAGCTTTTCATTTCCTATACTGACCAAGTCAGTCTCTAAAGTTACCTTGTCAACATGATTGAATGATTCTATATGTTTTGTCTATCACCATAACAGACTTCCCTTACCAAACAAAATCAAAGCGCATTGAGCCAGATCTATGACAACTTCAGTGGCCTTTCATTCTAGAATTTTGATGGATGATATTTCTTTGGCAACGTGGGCCTCCCCACACACCTTTATCACTCATTATCAATTAGATTTGGTCTCCAGGGGGAGAGCTTCCTTTTGGCTCAGTGGTCCTCAGGAATATTCTTCCATAGGGCCTCCCAGGAAACAAAGTAGCTAGGGACTCTATCCCATCAGTAAGGAATGAATGAAGATTAACATCAGATAAAGAAGTTATGTGCTTACCATAACGTTCCGTCTGTGATGTTCTTAGTGTTTCACTGTTGCAGTCATTACATTTGGATTATCTGCTTGCAGGTAGCCATCCGTTAACCTGATTAAGAAATTCTTGGGTCCTGCATCGGTTTCTGTCCCTTCTTCCATGACGTCAGGTCGTCAGGGATATAAAACATGCAGCCGACACCATTACATCAGTCTCTTGCCGTGCGGTGCCTGAAGCAGAAGCAGTTCGCAAGTGCCGGTCGGCCGACTCCTGAAATTTTCATTTTCGAGTTTCATAACTGAAGTCTTCAACTAAAGCTAAGTACCCTGTTGGATTAACTTTTTCTTGCACCTTACCAATGTCAGTAAAAGTTAATAGCTGCATTACTTGTGGAAAGCAAATACCTCAAGGATTTTCATTCTTACTGTATTCCTTGCCTAGGCCCTGACCACTATGTACCTTGCTGTCGGTTTTGTGCTTTATTTAATCAGAGCACTATACGTTGTCAGTATATTTTCGCCTCTAAATATTTTAGTTCTCTGTTTAATTATCGGTTAGCCATACGTCTACCAGGATTCCGAAAAAACGCAAGATAAAGACAGACAGGCTGCCCAGGTCCAAAGCTGCCGACGACGCTTCCAGTCGCCAGTTCGCCGGTACTAAGTGAGGCGCTTTTGCAGCCCCCGATACACGCTACTTCTGATTTACAGGCCTCTACTGAGACCCATTCGGAGGCCGGTATGCAGTGAGATGCTTCAACTCTGGAACCCGCGGATGTCTCTACCTGGGATGGGTCCAGAGCCGCTCTGCAGGCACCGGCTTCTGAGGGTGTATTCAGGCCTATGGACTTGCATATTAAACCGATGTCTCCTTCACTTAGGCCTAAATCTCGAACCATGCCTAAAAAACCGACGCCCAGACCACATGCTCAGGCCTCTATGCCTAAAAAACAAATAAGAATGGCTGAAGATTTAATAACTCTACTCAGGGGTAGCCATCCCCCCTTTCTAAGAGGCCTAGGACGGATGAATCTTCTGACCAGGATTCTGTTTTTTCTGATTCTTCTGATCTGGATTTGCCCTTATCTACTTATGAGGATTCTGATGCAGAGGACTCCATTCCCTCTGCTTCCCCTACAGAGGATTTTTCTTTTGGTGAAACCTTACATACTCTAAGGGAGCATTTCCACTGGGAAAGCCAGGATTTTTCTGATTCAAAAAAGAGGCTTAGGGATTTCTTACTCCTATCTCAGCATAGGCCTTTAGCTATTCCTCCTGTACTAGATATTGATGATGCTTTTTCGGAATCTAGTTTGGCCCCTGATTCCTTGCCTCCTGCTCCCAGAAAACCTGACAGATACAGGGTCCCTGAGTCACACAAGTTCCTTTTTTAAAATCCTATTGCGGATCCAGAGACTATTTCACAGGGCCCCAAGGGCATTAAGGCGTCTACTGCTAAAAATCCTACCCCTTCTGATAGAGACTCCAGGGTGCTGGATAGATGGGGTAAAAAGGTTTACACTTCTGCAACCTTGGCTGTTAGGGCTTTAAACTGCCAATTTCATGTGTTTAAGTATCAGCAACGTGTTATTGGATTGCTTAAACAGAAGATGATGATTCCTGACTGTGTGGAAAATTAAAGAATTACAGGATTTAATGCATTCTGCTGAACAAGTTGGAAAACATACTTTGCAATGTGTTTTTGATTCATTAGAGGCCTCTTGCAGGGCTGCTGTTACTGGGTCTGTGCTCAGAAGGCATGCTTGGCTAAAGGAGCAGTCCTTGCCTGATCATGTTAAAGCTAAATTGTTGGATGCTCCCTTAACTCAGGACTGCCTGTTTGGCAATAAGGCTGAGGAAGTTCTTAAAAAAGATGGAGGATAAAGCTAAATCTATGCAAACTACAAGTTCAGCCTCCTAGATTTAGTAGGCACTGGTCCTCTAAGAATTGGTCCTTTCCAGCCCCTTACAGGTCTTCTCAAGCCAAACACAGACTCAGCAAAAGCCCCAGGTTTCAGTCCCAGGAGAGACACAGGACTAAGCAGTGGGGGGCCTCCACTTCCAAATCTGGGAGTAATAAGATTCCCTCCTATGGTAAACTGTCTCAATGACTTCCATTTAAAATTTCCAAGCACTTGTCAACTGACTGCCCCTTTGGGGGGAAAGATTGCTCTTCATGCAAAGAAGTGGGAACTCATTACCCAGGACAAATGGGTTTTAAATAGTGTCCCAGGGATACAGATTATACTTCCACACGTTGCCAACACCAAGCGGCTGGCTGGACCTACCCCCAAATCAGTGGGCAGAGGCCCAAATGCAAGTACTTTCTCTCTTAAGCATGAGGGCTATTCAGCTGGTACCTGAAGAGGAAAAGGGACAAGGTTTCTACTCGAGACTTTTTTCCTGGTACCCAGAAAAGACCATTTATGTCGTCCTATCCAGGACCTGTCTACTCTAAGCACCTTTTTGGAAATTCCAAAATTCAAGATGCTGACTCTTCACCAATTACTTCCTATGCTAGGCAAAGATGCCTGGTTGGAAACATTGGATTTAAAGGAAGTCTACCTGCACATCACAATCAGGGAATCTTGCAGAAGATACCCACGCTTCAAAGCAGGCTACACTCACTATCAGTTCTCTGCACTGCCCTTTGGCTTATCTAATGCGCCCAGGTTATTCACAAAGTGCCTAGTTCCAGTTACTGCATTTTGCAGGCAAAGAAATATTCAGATATACCCATACTTGGGATGATTGTCTAATTCAGGCAGAAAGCCAGGACATACTTTTGAATCATCTGGTAACTTGTTTGGGGTATACCATAAACAAAAAGAAATCACACCGGATACCCTGTCAACAAATTATATTCCTGGGAGCAAGCTTGAATACAACTTCCCAGATGACTTGCCTCACGCCAGAGAAACAAATTCATTTGACAACCTACTTCAAACAAGTGGCCACAGAAACCCTGTTATCTGCAAGACAAATATTGCAAGCCTTTGGGTTCATGGCCTCTTGCGTTCTTCTAATTCCATACGCAAGACTGCATATGAGGAAACTACAGTGGTTTCTAAAAAGCTTATGGTCTCAACATTCTCAGGATCTAGAAGCAATGATTCCTGTCATACCTTGCCTATGCCTAGAATTCCTTTGGTGGGCAGAGGCCTGCCACTAAAACAAGGGACTACCTTTCACACCACCCCCTGCTGCCCAAACCCTAACAGACGCATCAGACTATGCATGCGGGGCTCACCTGGCAGGGAAGTGCATTCAGGGCAAATGGAACCCAAGTCAAATGCATCTGCATATCAATTAAAAAGAAATGTTAGCTGTACAGAATGCTCTTGACAGCCTTCAAGGACCACATTCTTCCAGGGCAACTTATGGTAAAGACTGGCAGCACCACTGTTGTGGTACATAAACAAGCAGGGGGGTACACATTCTTATCCCCTCTGCAGACTAGCCATGGCATTGTGGAACACAGCCTTGAGCTACCAAGTGCACCTACAAGCTCAATTCCTGCCAGGAAAATTAAATACACTGGCAGACGGACTAAGCAGAAACCTCATGGACCCACATGAGTGGAAACTGGAACCAAGGATTTTCAACATGTTGACAAGCAAATGGGGAGCCCAGATATAGACCCGTTTGCCTCCCCAGAACTACCAATTGGACAAATTTTGCACAAGGACTCCCCACAAGCAAGCCTGGACCGTGGATGCACTGTCCTTCAGCTGGAAAAACCTGTCAGTCTATGCCTTCACCCCTCTGCTTTCCAAAGTACTACTAAAAATCAAATAGGACAAACCAAGGAAGATTTTGATTGCTCTAGACTGGCCACGCCAACACTGGTGCCCCCTCCTGCGCAGTGTCACTGATGTTCATCGTGCATACAGCTGCAGTCATCACACTTGGGTTATGCTGCCATCAGGCGGGTCCTCGGTCGGCCGAATTCCAAAGTCTAGGTCCGGCGTCGGTTGTCGTCGCTTCTTCCCTGAAGTCAGTGCAGCAGGGCTATAAAAGAGGCAGCTGGCGCCATTTTCTTCAGTCTTTCTTGCCACATGGTGCCCGAAGCAGAAGCAGTTCACAAGTGCCGGTCGGCCAGCTCCTGAGATTTATGAACAGTATTTCAGCCGAAGTCTTCTTTAAAGCTAAGTACCCCGTTGGGGAAACTTTTCTTGCCTCAGACCGATGTCAGACAAAGTTAATAATTGCATTTCTTGTGGGTAGCAAATACCGCATAAGGATTTTCACTCTTACTGTATACCTTGCTTAGGGCCAGACCACAATGTCTCAGCCTGCCGTTTTTGTGCTAGGTTTAACTAGTGCACTATTAAGTGCCGGGTGGAGTTCGCCCTTCATTATTTTGGCAAAAAATGTAATTATGTCATGTCGTCGGATGCACAGACGCCAGTTTTAGGCAAAAGACGCAAGGATAAGGATAGACATCCGAGGCCTGCACCGAGTACTGACATCACGCTTAGGCCGACTACCGGTTCTCTGGTTCTCAGCGAGGCGCCTACGCAGCCCCTGACTACAATTCAAGAGGTACCTGCAAATGAACAAGGTCAAGGTTTTTATTCAAGACTATTTCTGGTACCAAGGAAGGACAAAGATTGGAGACCCATCTTAGACCTATCTATTCTAACACATATCTAGAGGTACCAAAATTCAAGATGCTCACATTACAGCAGCTTCTTCCCATGCTGGGCAAGGAGTCCTGGCTGGTAACGTTGGACCTCAAGGAGGCATACCTGCATGTACCTATCAGACAAGATTGCAGAAGATACCTCAGATTTCTTGCAGGTTCAACCCATTACCAATTCTCTGCATTGCCCTTTGGCTTATCTACTGCGCCCAGAGTGTTTACGAAATGCCTGGCATCAGTAATTGCCTTCTGCAGACAACAAGGAGTCCAAATCTACCCATATCTGGACGACTGTCTGATCCAAGCAGACAGAAAGGACCTTCTATTGCAACATCTGGAGTTTGTAATAAAACTGTTAAACTGCCTGGGGTACACGGTGAACAAAAATAAATCAAAGCTAATACCATCTCAACAGATAATTTTCCTGGGTGCCAGCTTAAATACAACAACCCAGATGGCCTACCTCACGCCAGACAAACAAGGGCAACTGTCTCAATACTACAACAAAATGGCAACTTTAACCACGCTTAACTGCAAGGAAAATCCTGCAGGCTCTGGGGTTCATGGCATCTTGCATCCTACTAATACCATTTGCAAAGCTGCATATGAGGAAACTACAATGGTACCTAAAAAATTTATGGTCTCAGCACAGCCACAGCTTGGAAACAATTATACCACTCATTCCATGCCTTCAAAAGGAATTTTTGTGGTGGGCTCAAGCATGCGAAAGAAACACAGGTCTTCCTTTCTGTTTACCACAAGCAACTCAGATCATCACAACAGACGCCTCAGACTACGCCTGGGGAGCACACATGGCAGGTCTATGTATTCAGGAAAAATGGTCCCAAAAAGAGATGCACCTACACATCAACCAAAAGGAGATGCTAGCCGTGCAAAATGCTCTTATGACCTTCAAAGACCTACTGCATCCAGGCCAGCTATTAATAAGGACAGACAATACCACAGTCATGTGGTACATAAACAGGGGGGAACCCATTCATACCCCCTGTGCAGGCAAGCCATGACCCTGTGGAACACAGCACTGGAATTACAAATTCAACTACAGGCACAATTCCTGCCAGGGAAGGAAAACGCACTGGCAGACAACTTAAGCAGGAATAAGACAGACCCACACGAATGGAAGTTGCATCATCAAGTCTTCTCAAAGATAACTCGGGCATGGGGACAGCCAGACATAGATTTATTTGCTACCCACAGAAATTACCAGTTGGAAAAATTCTGCTCAAGGACCGACCATCCACAGGCCTGGAAAGTGGACGCACTCTCTTTCAATTGGACAACATTGACAGTCTATGCCTTCCCGCCTCTACCTCTACTGGCCAAAGTCCTATTAAAAACCAGAGCAGAGAGGCCACAAATGATTCTCATTGCTCCAGACTGGCCACGACAGCACTGGTATCCTCTCCTAAAGAGCCTGTCACACTCACCACCATGGATCCTTCCTCAAGTTCCTCTTCTGTTGTCCCAGCACAACTACAAGACCCTTCACAGCCAGCTCAGAACTCTAAATCTAGCTGCATGGAGAATACCTTAATTTACCAACAAACTCTCCTCTCCAAGGAGGTACAGGATGTCATCTTGGAGGCCAGGAGACCCTCTACTAGAAAAACCTACTCCGCCAAATGGAAACTATTTTGTTCCTGCTATCAAGACAAGGGTCAGAATCCTTGAGTAATAAATATACCTCAGATTTTACAGTACCTAACTGAGATGTTAAACAGTGGCCTCTCCTTCTCTTCCATCAAGATCCACGCTTCAGCCATTTCAGCACAATACAATACGGATCCTCCTTTATTCTCACATCCTCTATTAAGGCAGTTTCTCAGAGGGGTAAAAAATATAAAACCCCCACGGAAACCACCACCTCCAGCTTGGGACCTCAACTTCGTATTGGAGAAGCTGACACTGCCTCCTTTTGAGCCAGCTTCTTCAGCAGAGCTACAATACTTGTCATGGAAAACAGCCTTCCTTCTGGCTATTACCTCAGCACGCAGGGTTTTGGAGCTACAGGCCCTCATGGCTGTGCAACCATTCATCATTTTCAATCAGGACAGGGTTTCCTTACGAACCAAGCCTATCTTCATGCCAAAGGTAGTATCCAGTGTGGCTTTGAATCAGACTATTCATTTACCTACCTTTTATCCAAATCCACAGAACAAAGGAGAGGGGCTACTAAATTCCTTGGACATTCACAGGCAACTTCGTTATTATTTGGACAGAACAAAGTCATTCAGAAAATCTGAGCAGCTCTTTGTGTCCTATGCTACAGGTGCTCAAGGAAAGGCTATTTCCAAACTATTTCAAAATGGATAGCCCACTGCATACGCTTTTGTTATTCATTTCATGGAAAATCAGTGCCTGTATACATTAGATCCCACTCCACTAGGGCTACAGCTACCTCAACAGCTTTCCTTAGGGGGGTCCCTACCAAGGACATTTTGGAAGCAGCTACTTGGAGTTCAGTGCACACTTACTCCAAGCACTACCACATTCCACTATACTCAAAATCTAGAACGGGCTTTGCCACAGCAGACCTGCAGGACATTCTAGCCCCTCCTAATTCCGCTTAGTACCAGCCACCCTTACTTAGCTTTGGGATTCTATCCAAGTGTGATGACTGCAGCTGTATGCACGATGAACATAGTACAGTTTTGTACCTACCATAAATGTAGATGTTCGAGTGCGCATACAGCTGCAGTCCGGGTTCCCCTCCCTCCATCCCCTCTTAGGACAGGGCTTATGGCAAACACCTTTAACATACAACCTATTTGGGGTATTCCTTTATGGTGTATTTGCTTGCAACTACTGTTTTGATTTATCTACTTATGTATGTTTGCATGACATCATGTTTTGCCTTCCTTTCTGGGGGCACCTGACATCTGGGGCAAGAAAAACTGAAGAAAATGGCGTTGGCTGCCTCTTTTATACCCCTGCCGCACTGACGTCAGGGAAGAAGCGACGACAACTGACGCCGGACCTAGACTTTGGAATTCGGCCGACCGAGGACCTGCCTGACGGCAGGATAACCCAAGTGTGATGACTGCAGCTGTATGCGCACTCTAACATCTACAGTTATGGTAGGTACAAAACTGTACTTTCTCCTCATGGCACCTGCCTCAGACTCCTTCCCTGTTGTCTCAGCAGGAGAACCAGATTTTGCACCCTCAGCTTCTAACACTGACCCTTGCAGCCTGGCTAATTACATAATCTCTCCTCTACCATCCCTCAGTAAACCTGTGATGGATATAGTTTGAGGCAAGGAGGCCTAGTACTAGAACATCTTATGGTGGAAAATGGAAAAGATTCTGTGCCTGGAACCAATCTCAAGGGATGAGCACATCTGTGCCCAATTTACCTCAGATTTTACAATACTTAACTGAGATGCTTCTCAAGGGCCTGTCTTTTTCTTCTATTAAAATCCACGCCTCTGCCATTTCAGCTCATAGCACAGAAACTCCCCTCTTCTTCCATTCACTGCTCAAGCAGTTTCTCAGAGGGGCCAAAAATTTGAGACCACCCAGAAGAACTCCAACCCCAGCATGGGACCTTAACTTTGTTTTGCAGAAACTCACTCTACCTCCTTTCGATCCAGCTGCTACTGCAGACTTAAAATTTCTTTCTTGGAAAACAGCTTTCCTTTTAGCAATCACTTCAGCTAGAAGGGTATCTGAATTACAGGCCCTTATGGCAGTGGAGCCTTTCATCATCTTTCATGCGGAAAAAGTGTCCCTCAGAAACAATCCATCCTTCATGCCCAAGGTGGTATCCAGTGTGGCTCTTAATCAGTCTATTAATTTGCCAGCCATCTTTCCCAACCCACAGAACAAAGGGGAATGGATACTGCAATCCTTAGATGTGCACAGTCAACTTAGATTCTACTTGGACAGGACTAAAGAGGAAAACGGGGTCATTATGGGTAGGGGAGGAGCTTTGATCTGATGCTGGAGTATACTGCCGACTCAGATCCGGGTCTCACAGGATGAAGACAAATGAAAAGTAACAACTCGGATGGAAAGTTAAGTACATAACTTTTATTTTTTTTTTTTTTTCAGTTTGTCCCAACAACTGACAGTGCCTCAGTTTTCTTTGCTGTTTTGTATACAAAAACATTTTTCATGTCCTTATAATTAATATAATGCTTACAATGGATATGCCTCCATAAACTAGGCAGCTGCTTTCTTAGGACATGTCGGTGATGTCTTCTGCTGAGATTATGAATATTTTACATGTAATCCAGAACAATGGCGTACACAATGGAAAACAGTGTCTTTATTATAGTATAATTCAAAGTGCATGGTACTTGTTTTGTTTGAGTTTTCCCTAGGACTTCAGTGACTACAGCTAAATTGTCTGTCTGTTAGGACTTTTGCTTTTAATTTTGAGCACCCTGAGAGGAGTACTACCATAGACACCATTTGGCCTTATTAGTTTTCCATGCAATGTTTGAGTCTTATGTTTCTTGTGTGTACTTGAGCACCAAGTTCCACTAAAAATGATAAAGATAGATGTAGAGAGTTTAATTCATAACAAATATCCTTTCATCTTAGTCTCCGATTCATTTTGGGGTGAGATTATCTTTAAATCTGTAGGATATTCATGGTTTACTATTGTTTATTCAAACGGAAAAACATTTTCCATTCAAATAAACGAATAGAAATACCGAAAGTAAAAAAAAAAAACTAAAGTTGACAATGTCGAACCAAATACTCAATGTATTTGACTCGACATCGTTGTTGAAACGTGAAAGCCATATAGGAGCTGATGTAAATCAAACTCCTATACGGCAAATCACGTTTTTGCAGGGGGGCAAGCCCCACTGCACCCCCCATGTGGGGGGCTGCCCCCACACACGCACACACATATATTCTAACACCGAGATCGCACTACAGTGGGGATGTGGATGAATTTCCACTCCCCACTGTACCGCAATCTCCTTGCAGATAGTAGACTCACACTTATGCGAATGCATAGTGCATTTGCATAAGTGGAGTTGACTATCTGGTGCACAAATGTTTGTGCGCTCGACATTCTGATTTTCGGCACATTGCAGCTGACAGAATGTCGTTCGCGCAAACAATAGTAAACAGATATTCATCCTAAAGTGTTCTGAGGAGTAATTGCAGTCTATTTTATTATTTTAAAATAGAAAAAAAATAGATGTTCCTATTATGTCTTTTTTTAGTCTTATTAACTTGTCTCTAGATGTTCTAGCACTATCACTGAATATCAAGAAAACTCATGACCTACAGAAAAAGGGTCAAGTGACCATTGGCAAAAATGATTCACAGTGTGATTTTTAGCATTATAGGAACTATTTAGTAAATGATTTGACTACATGAGAAAGGAACCAGCTTCATTAAGACAACTGCTGTTGATGTGGGACATAACAATAGAGGAGTGGACAAGTTGTAATGAAATTCTAGTGATTAGCAGAAGATCTAGATCTCTGCATTCCTTAATGCAGTGAGTATCGCACACAGCGGTACTATTGAGTGACAGAGGAAAGCTCTCTAGGGATCTCCTGAAGGTGCAGCAGTACTGCAGGCTATAACAGAAAAGCACATCCTGTGATGGTTTGCAGTGTGATAAAACCATTGATCGTGTTAAGTACTTGTGTAGTATACAGCTATGTACAAAGTAATTAGGTAACAATAGACCGATGGAAAGGAACCTGGTTTCACTTGATAGCTGCAGGCATGCTCTCCATAACATTCAGCTTCATGTATGACATCTGTTTTGTGCCTCACTCTGTGCTGATTCGAAGAGCCTCCAGAAGTCATCAAACCTTTAATGTCCAACACTGTGTATGTTGCATCTAGGAGGCAGTGGAGATAGTGTATGAATCTGTACTGTTACTGCAGGAGGTTATGGTTTAATAAGCAAAAAGAAATTAGGGGAGGGCATGTTTGTGTTGATGGCAGTGCTATAAAAATCCTGAAAGTTAAATTTGACTGTTTGAAATGTATATTTTCCTTCAGATGTTCATGTTTCACTGTTGCAGTCATTACATTTGGGTAATCTGCTGGCAGGTTACCCTCGGTCGGCCTGATTAACAAAGTGTTGGGTCATGCGTCGGTTGCTGTCCCTTCTTCCATGATGTCAGGGGTATAAAACATGCAGCCGACGCCATTACATCAGTCTTTCTTGCTGCGCGGTGCCCGAAGCAGAAGCAGTTCGCAAGTGCTGGTCGGCCGACACCTGAAATTTTCGTTTTCGAGTTTCAGATCCGAAGTCTTCAACTAAAAAGCTAAGTACCCGTTGAAACTTTTCTTGCTCCTTACCGATGTCAGTAAAAGTTAATAATTGCATTACTTGTGGGAAGCAAATACCTCATAAGGATTTTCATTTGTACTGTATTCTTTGCCTAGGCCCTTACCACAACGCACCTTGCTGTCGGTTTTGTGCTTTATTTAATCAATGCACTATCAAACGTCGGTACATTTTTGCTTCTAAATATTTTTGGCTCACGCTTTAATTATCCATAAATGTCGGTTAGCAATCCAACTATGGAATACCTAAGAAACGCAAAGAAAGACAGGCCGTTTATGTCCAAAACTGCCGACTACGCTTCTCCTAAGCCAGTTGCTAGTTCGCCGGTACTCAGTGGGGCGCTCTCGCAGCCCCTGATACCCGCTACATCTGATTTGCAGGCCTCTACTGAGACCCATTCGGAGTCTGGTATGCTGCGAGATGCTTCAATTATGGAACCCGTGGATGTGTCTACCTTGGATGGGTGTGGAGACACTGTGCAGGCACCAGCTTCTGAGGGTGTTTTCAGGCCTACAGATTTGTATATTAGACCGATGCCATCTTCAAAACTAAGGCCAAAATCTAGACCTATGTCTAAAAAAACCGACACCTGGGCCACATGTGCAGGCCCCTATGCCTAAAAAACAAATGATTAAAATGGCTGAAGATTTAATTACTCCGATCAGGGGTAGCCAACCCCCCCTTCTAAGAGGCCTAGGCAAGACATTGATTATGAATCTTCTGAACGGGATTCTATTTCTTCTGATTCTTCTAATGAACAGGAATTGTCTATACCTTCTTATGAGGACTCTGCACAAGATTCCATTCCATCTGCTTCTCCCCCTGAGGATTTTTCTTTTGGGGAAACTTTACATACCTTAAGGGAACATTTCTACTGAGAAGGTCAGGATTTTTCAGAATCTAAAGAGACGTGGGGATTTTCTTCTTCCTCAGCATAGGCCTTTGGCTATACCTCCTGTTCTAGACATTGTTGATGTTTTTTCAGAATCTAGTATGGCTCCTGATTCTCTACCTCCAGCTCCTTGTAAGCCAGACAGATACTACAGGGTTCCTGACTCCCACAAATTCCTTTTCAAAAATCCTGTTGCAGATCCTGAAACCATTTCTCAGGGTCCCAAGGGCATTAAGGCATCTACTGCTAAAAGTCCTACCCCTTCTGATAGAGATTCCAGGGCGCCGGATAGATGGGGTAAGATGGTTTACACATGTTCTTAGTGTTTCACTGTTGCAACCATTACATTTGGGTAATCCTGCTGGTAGGTTGCCCTCAGCCGGCCTGAATTCCAAAGTCTTGGGTCCTGCGTTGGCTGCTGTTGCCCGTTCCCTGACGTCAGGTCGTCAGGGATAAAAAAGAAGCAGCCGATGCCATTTTCTTCACTCTTTCTTGCCGCGCGGTGCCCGAAGCAGAAGCAGTTCGCAAGTGCCAGTCAGCCGACTCCTGAGATTTTCGTGTTCGAGTTTCAGATCCAAAGTCTTCAATAAAGCTAAGTTAGGGAAACTTTTTTCTTGCTCCAGACCGATGTCAGAAAAAGTTAATTGTTTTTCTTGTGGAAAGCAAATACCTCATAAGGACTTTCATTCTTACTGTATTCCTTGCCTAAGCCCTGATCACATTACTGGTTGTAGGCTTTGTGCTAGATTTAACCAACACACTATTAAGCGTCGGTATGATTTTGCTTTAAACTTTTTTGGACACCGGTTTAATTATCCTGAAATGTCGGATAGCCATCCGACTACCGGAGTTCACAAAAAACGCAAAGAAAAGGATAAAGATAAACAACAGAGGCCCAAAACCGACGACGAAGCTTCTAAGTCAGTCGCCGGTTCTCAGTGAGGTGCTTTTGCAGCCCCTGACGCCTGCTACATTAGTAGCAGGCCACTACCGACACCCACGTGGAGTCTGCTATGCTGCTGGATACTCAAGGTATTGGAGCCTCTGACGCTAATCCCCCAGATGGGTCCGGAGCCGCTGAGCAGGCACCGGCTTCTGAGGGTGTATTCAGACCTAAACATCTTTACATTAAAATGACTTCAGCTTCAAAGGCAAAGACTAAAGCACCTTCTAAAGCAGGGAAACTCAAGAGCCACGTGGACAGGCCTCTATGCCCAAAAAACAGATGCTCAAAATGGCCGAAGACTTGATTACCTTGATCAGGGGTTCCCATCCCCCTCCTGATAAAAGGCCTAGGCAAGAGGCTGACTGTGAATCTTCAGATCAGGTTTCTATTTCTTCTGATCAGGAATATTCTCTTCCCCCCTATGAGGATTCTGATGCTGAAGAATCTATACCTTCAGCATCTCCTCCTGAGGACTATTCTTTTGGGGAAACCTTGCATACCATGAGGGGGAGCATTTCCACTGGGGGAGCCAAGATTTTTTAGAATCTATAAAGAGGCTCAGGGATTTCCTTTTACTACAGCACGGGCCCCTAGCCATTCCACCTGTGTTAGACATTGTAGATGTGTTTTCGGAGTGTAGTCTGACCCCTGACTCCTTACCCCCAGCTCCTGCTAAGCCTGACAGATATTACAGGGTTCCCGACTCTCACAAATTTCTTTTTAAAAACCCTACTGCTGACCCAGAAACTATTTCACAGGGTCCAAAGGGAGTTGAGGCTTCCACTGCAAAAAACCCAACCCCCTCTGACAGAGATTCAAGGGCACTGGATAGATGGGGAAAAAAGGTTTACACATCTGCAACTTTAGCTATAAGGGCCTTAAACTGTCAGTTTCATATGTTCAAATATCAGCAACATGTCATGGGATTGCTTAAACAGAAAATGCCGTTAAACTCTGAATGTGCAGAAAACAAGGAAATGCAGGATTTATTGCATGCAGCTGAACAAGTTGGAAAGCCTACTTTGCAATGTGGTTTTGATTCTTTGGAGGCCTCCTGCAGGGCCGCAGTTACGGGTTCTGTAATTAGGAGACGTGCTTGGTTAAAGGAACAAAATCTACCTGATCATGTTAAAGTTAAATTACTAGATGCACCTTTACTTTGTTAAGGCAGAAGAGGTGTTAAAGAAAATGGAGGACAAAGCTAAATCTATGCAAACTGTCAAAGATTTTTTACAAGTACAGCCACCTAGGTTTAGTAGACACTGGCCTACAAAAAAATTGGTCCTTTCCTTTGTCAGACAGACCTCAAAGGGGCAGACCCAGACTACCTAGGGGCAGATCCCAGGCGCAAGGCTCATACAGGTCAAAGCAATGGGGTGCTTGTACCTCCAAAGTTGGAGAAGACAAATCACAAACATACAGGAAACAGTCCCAATGACTTCTCCCTGCCTGCACCAAGCACTTATCTACTGGCAGCACTCTTAGGGGGAAAAATAGCACTTTTTTCTCAAAATTGGCACATTATAACCCAGGAGAAGTGGGTTCTAAATAGTGTCACAGGGCTACAAGTTCCATTTCCATACTCTGCCAAAGGCAAACGGCTGGCCAGATCTGCCAAAAAAATCAATGGGCAGAGGCACAAAAACAAGTCTCATCCCTCATGGACATGGGGGCCATTCAACAAGTACCAGAGCAAGAGCAGAGACAAGGATTTTACACAAGACTGTTCTTGGTACCCAGAAAGGACAAGGCCTGGAGGCCAATACTGGACCTATCTATTCTGAACACATTCCTGGATATTCCAAAATTCAAAATGCTGACTTTGCAGTAGCTTCTGCCCATGCTGGGCAAGAATGCTTGGCTTGTGACTTAAGGACATGCAGGTATGCCTCTTTTAGGTCTAATAATCATGCAGAAGATACCTCAGATTCAAGGCTGGTTCAATGCATTACCAATTCCCTGCACTGCCCTTTGGCTTATCTACTGCACCCAGGGTCTTTACAAAGTGCCTGGCTCCAGTAATTGCATTCTGCAGACAAAGTGGAATACAAATATATCCTTACTTGGACGACTGTCTCATTCAAGCAGAGAACAAGGACATCCTTCTTCAACATTTGGCATTTGTGAAAAGACTTCTAACATGCCTAGCGTACACAGTCAACAAAAAGAAATCAAAACTAGTACCCCTCAAGAGATAATATTCCTGGGTGCAAGCTTAAATACAACTGCCCAGATGGCTTATCTCATGCCAGACAAAGGCAACTGACTACCTTTTTCAAAATGTTGGCAACAAAGGCCCAGTTATCTGCAAGAAAAGTTCTGCAGGCTTTGGGCTTCATGGCATCCTGCATCCTACTAATTCCATATGCAAGATTGCATATGAGGAAACTTCATTGGTACCTAAAAAGTGTTTGGACTCAACATTGCCACAGCCTGGAAACGATCATTACTCTCATCCCCTGCCTGCAACAGGAGTTTCGATGGTGGGCAAAGGCTTGTCACCAGAACAAGGGACAGCCATTCACACTACCCCCAGCCAGGCAGACACTAACAACGGATGCATCAGATTATGCCTGGGGGGGCCCACATGGCAGGAAGATGCATTCAGGGAACATGGTCCTCAAACCAAATGCATCTACATATCAATCAAAAAGAGATGCTAGCTGTTCAAAATGCCCTGACAGCCTTCAAGGACCTACTTCATCCAGGACAACTACTGATAAGGACAGACAACACCATGGTCATGTGGTATATAAACAAGCAGGGGGGGGGCACACATTCTTACCCCCTTTGCCGACTAGCCATGACCTTGTGGGACACTGCTTTGACTTACCAAATACATCTGCAGGCACAATTCCTGCCAGGAAGGGAAAATACTCTGGCAGACGAACTAAGCAGAAACCTCATGGATCCCCACGAGTGAAAGCTGGATCCGCAAGTCTTCAGTGTGATAACAAGGAAATGGGGATGCCCAGACATAGATCTTTTTGCCTCCCCTCACAATTACCAACTAAAAAGATTCTGCACAAGTACTCATCACAGACAGGCTTGGAAAGTGGACGCCCTATCTTTCAGCTGGGAAAACCTATCAGTATATGCCTTTCCACCACTGCCTCTCCTCCCCAAGGTACTCCTAAAGGTCAGACAGGAGAAGCCAAAGATGATACTGATTGCCCCAGACTGGCCACGCCAGTACTGGTATCCAATCCTAAGGAATTTGTCATTATACCCAGCCTGGACTTTACCTCAAATACCTCATCTACTGACCCAGCAAAACAATCCGATCCTGCACAGCCAACTCAGGACATTAAACTTGGCAGCATGGCAGATAATGTAGTCACACAAAAAACACCCCTCAGTAAAGCTGTGATGGATGTCCTGGAAGCCAGAAGGCCTAGGACTAGAAAGTCTTATGCTGGAAAATGGAAGAGATTCTGTGCTTGGAACCAGGCACAAGGAACTGATACAGCTGTTCCAGACATTCCTCAGATTTTGCTATACTTAACTGAGATGCTGGACAAAGGCCTATCTTTTTCATCAATTAAAATTCATGCCTCTGCCATTTCGGCTCATTACAATACAGAGCCAGCACTCTGTTCTCATCCTTTATTAAAGCAGTACCTCAGACGAGCCAAAAATTTAACTCCCCCAAGGAGATTACCAACATCTGGGACCTCAACTATGTCTTGGAAAAGCTCACCCTGCCTCCTTTTGAGCCAGCTGCTACTGTTGATATAAAGTTTTTATCTTTGAAAACAGCTCTGCTCCTAGCAATTACGTCAGCAAGACGAGTTTCAGAGCTACAGACGCTCATGGCTGTGGAACCTTTTATCATTTTTCATCCAGATAGGGTCTCCCTGAGGACAAAGCCAACATTTATTCCTAAAGTGGCCAGTTTGGCTCTAAACCAAACTATTCATCTGCCAACTTTTTACCCAAAACCATAGAACAAGGGGGGAGAGAATTCTGCATTCTTTAGACGTACACAGACTGCTTAGATTCTACTTGAACAGAACCAAAGTTTTCAGGAAGACAGAGCAATTACTAGTGGCATATGCTGCAGGATCACAAGGAAAGGCTACCTCAAAGCAGACTATTTCTAAGTGGTTAGGCCACTGCATTCTTTTCTGCTACTTACGCCATGGCAAACTGGTGCCTAAGGGCATTAGGCCACATTCCACCAGAGCTGAAGCCACTTCAGCAGCCTTTCTCAGGGGAGTACCAACCAGGGACATTTTAGAGGCAGCTACTTGGAGTTCAATGCACACCTTTACAAAGCATTATCATCTACCACTCTACTCTAAATCCAGGGCAGGTTTTGCCACTGCAGTTTTGCAGGGCCTCATAGCTGCTCCTACTGCTGTCTAGCTCCAGCCTCCCAACCTTAGCTTTGGGACTCTACCCAAATGTCATGACTGCAACAGTGAAACACGAAGAACGTAGTACAATTGTGTACACTTACCATAAATGTAGATGTTCCGGTGTATTCACTGTTGCAGTCCAGATTACCCAAACGCCTGCCCCCCTTTTTTCTTTGAACCTTCTTTCCTTCTCTGATTAAAACAACCTATGTGGTGTATTTGCTTATAGATGAAGGTAAAAATTTATATTGGTGCTTTACAAAATATATAAAGCTTGGCTACCCTTTTTGGAGGCACCTGACATCTGGGGCAAGAAAAACTGAAGAAAATGGCGTCTGCTGCTTTTTTTTATACCCCTGGCGACCTGAAGTCAGGGAAGGGGCGACAGCAGCCGATGCAGGACCCAAGACTTTGGAATTCAGGCCAGCTGATGGCAACCTGCCAGCAGGATTACCCAAATGTAATGACTGCAACAGTGAATACACTCGAACATCTACATTTATGGTAAGTGTACACAACTGTACTTTCTGCAACCTTGGCAATCAGGGCTTTAAAACGTCAATTTCATATGCTAAAATATCAACAGCATCTCATGGGACTGCTTAAACAGAAAATGATAATTTCTGACTGTGTAGAAAATTGATTTATTACATTCAGCTGAACAAGTTGGAAAACATACTTTGCAATGCGGTTTTGATTCTTGGGAGGACTCTTGCAGAGCTGCCGTAACTGGGTCTTTGCTAAGAAGGCATGCTTAGCTCAGAGCAAAATCTGCCTGATCATGTTAAAGCAAAATTGTTGGATGTTCCTTTACAACAAGACCGTGTTAATAAGTGGCAATAAGGCTGAAGAAGTTTTAAAAAAGATGGAAGATAAAGCTAAATCTATGCAAACTGTAAAAGATTTCTTACAAGTGCAACCTCCAAGATTTTGTAGGCACTGGCCTACTAAGAACTGGTCCTTTCCAGTTCCTTCGAGAGCCACTCAAGTCAAACCCAGACATTCCAAAAGGCTCAAGGTTTCAGTCAGAACGGACTTTCAGAACAAAACAATGAGGTGCTTCCTTTTCCAAATTTGGAAACAACAAGACACCTCCCTATGGTAAGCAGTCTCAATGACATCCCTTTACACTTACCAAGCACTTACCTTTTAGCCACCCCTTTGGGGGGAAAACTGGCTCTTCATGCAAGAAACTGGCAACTTATAACACAGGACAAATGAGATGTTCTTCATCTCACATTGCTGCAGTCATAACCTGTGGGTAGTCCGCTGTCCTCGGTCGGCCCGAATACCAAAGTGTTAGGCTGGCGTCGGTCATGGTCGCTTAGATCTGACGTCGGTACGCCGTGGTACTAAAGCGCATGACCGACGTCATATCCTCTGTCTTTTTTGCCGCATGGTCCGAAGCAGAAGCAGCGTTTGCAAGTGCCGTTCGGCGTCCTGAAATTTTCGTATTCTGAGTTTCAGACCGAAGACCAAGTTGGCCTAAGTACCCCGTTGGGGAATATTTTTGTCTTTTCTTGCCTCAGTTAAATCCGGATGTCAGAAAAAGTGAATAATTGTATTTCTTGTGGGAAACGGATACCTCATAGGGATTACCACTCTCTTTGTATTCCTTGTTTGGGGCCTGAGCACGACGTAGTCGGGTGTCGCTTTTGTGCTAAATTTAATAAGCGCACCATTAAACGTAGGTCAGATTGTGCTAGGCTTGTCTTCGGTAAGCGGTGTAATTACAATATGCCGTCGGATCCTCCGCCCGCTACCGCGAAGAAGCGTAAAGAGAAATCATTGAAATCCAGGCAGGATGAGTCGTCCGTTCCGGACGCCGGTTCTTTAGAAACCACGGTGGAGTCTGTAGATCCGGCCGAGGTTTCAGTTGAGTCTCAGGGGGAACCTTTAGTTTTGCAAGATGTGGCCTCTCAGGAGTCAGGTCAAGTTGAGGGGGCCTCTCAGGTTGCTGTGCTCCCTTCTTTGCATAAGGTGGTTAGGCCTTCTCCCTCTGTCTCTAAGGTACCTTCAAAGGCCAGGCCTGGTTTGTCTTCCTCTGGCGTCAGTCCTAGTTCTGCAGGTTCTGTGCCTAAAAAACACATGCTTAAAATGGCAGAAGATTTAATTACCTTGATTAGAGGTTCTATGCCCCCTCCAGATAAGAGGTCTAGGGTGGAGCCAGAGGTGGAAGGATTAGAACATTCTTCAGATTATTCAGAGTCTTCGGCTGAAGACATTCAGGATTTTCCCCCTTATTCTGATTCTGACGCAGAGGATTCTAGTCCCTCTGCTTCCCCTCCAGAGGATTTTTCTTTTTCAGAAACCCTGCATTCTATGAGGGAGCATTTTAAATGGGAAGGTCAGGATTTCTCAGATTCCCGAAAGAGGCTTAGGGAATTCTTGTTTTTACCACAACATAGGCCCTTGGCTATACCTCCGGTTTTAGATGTTGTACAGGATGTTTTCTCGGAGGCTTCCCTTAATCCAGACTCTTTGCCTCCTGCCCCGGTTAAGCCAGACAGGTATTACAGGGTGCCAGAGGCTCATAAATATTTGTATAAGAGCCCTAGGGCTGACCCAGAAACTATTAGCCAGGGACCTAAGGGTGTCAGGGCTTCTGTTGTAAAGAATCCAGTTCCCATGGGTAAGGACTCTAGAGCTCTGGATAGGTGGGGTAAAAAAGTGTATACCTCTTCCACTCTTGCTATGAGGGCTTTAAATTGCCAGTTTCATATGCTGAAGTACCAGCATTTTCTTCTTAGTCAATTGAAATCTAAGGTGGATGCTTTAGCAGAGGGCATAGAGTGTAAAGAATTACAGGATTTGGTTCATGCCTCTGATCAGGTGGGTAAGCATTCTTTGCAGTGTGGTTTTGATGCTTTGCAGGCCTCTTCCAGGGTGGCTGCCACTGGATCAGTTATTCGTAGGCACGCTTGGCTTAAGGATCAGAACTTGTCAGAGCATGTTAAAGCTCGAATTTTGGATGCTCCCCTTCAGTCTGAAGTTTTGTTTGGTTCCCTGTGGAGTCGGTCTTGAAGAAAATGGAGGACAAAGCTAAGTCTATGCAGACTGTTAAAGATTTTTTACAAGTGCAGCCCCCTAAGTTTAGCAGAAATTGGCCTACTAAGGGATGGGCTTACCCTTCTTCTGATTTGCAGTCTAGGGGCAGATCTAGACGTGGTAGGGGCAGAGCTCACTCATGCACAGGGTTCTTTTAGGCCTAGGACGTGGAGTTCCCCTGCACAGTCTACTGGTGAGGGCAGGGGCCAGTCCTTTCGTAAACAGACCCAATGACCTGCATCTTCAGCTGCCAGATCCTTCCTGTCTGGCAGCTCCTCTGGGCGGAAAGTTGGCACTTTTCAGGCAAAATTGGCTTTTAGTCACCCAGGACAAATGGGTGTTGGACATTATAAACCGAGGCTACAAGTTTTATTTCCACACCTTGCCCCCTTTCAAAGGCATGCCAGACGTTCCTCCTCAGCAAAAGGCAGAGGCTCACAAACAGATTTCTTTACTTTTTCAAATGGGAGCTATCCAGCAGGTTCCTCCATCAGAGGTGGGCCTAGGATTTTATTCTCGCCTGTTTCTCGTACCAAAGAAAGGAGACACTTGGCCAATTCTGGATTTGTCTATTCTCAACACATACCTGGACATTCCAAAATTCAAAATGTTGACTTTGCAACAACTACTACCTATGCTAGGCAAAGATCACTGGATGGTAACTCTGGATCTCAAGGAGGCTTATCTTCATATTCCTATCAGGCCAAGCTGCAGGAGATTCCTGCGTTTTTGGGCTGGGACTTTACATTATCAGTTCTCTGCATTGCCCTTTGGCTTATCTACTGCGCCCAGGGTATTCACAAAGGTTCTGGCTCCGGTGATAGCCTTCTTCAGGTTAAGAGGAATACAAATTTATCCTTATTTGGACGATTGCCTGATTCTTGCTCAAGACAAAGACAAGCTACTTCACCATCTTCAGTATGTTATGGCAGTGTTAAGGTGCCTAGGGTATTCTGTGAACGAAATAAAGTCCAGTCTAGTACCCTCTCAGGACATGTGCTTTCTGGGTGTGAGACTGAATACAGCCTCTCAGATGGCGTTTTTGACCCCGGACAAGCAAAGAAATCTTACCCTTTACTTCCAACAAGTGTCTCTCCTGTCCAGGCTGACTGCAAGGACAGTCCTTCAAGCCTTGGGGTTCATGGCATCTTGTATTCTGGTACTTCCCAATGCCAAACTGCATATGAGGAAGTTACAATGGTATCTCAAGAGTGTATGGACTCAGCACTGCCACGATTTGGACACTGTCATTCAGATAATACCTTGCATTCAAAAGGAATTTTTGTGGTGGGCTCAGGAATGTCACCTAAACAAGGGACTCTCTGACCCGACCAGAGGCGAGTCAGATCTTAACGACAGATGCCTCGGACAAGGCTTGGGGAGCACACCTCAATGGAAAATGGGTTCAAGACACGTGGCCTGCCAGACTTCAACATTTGCATATCAACATGAAGGAGATGTTAGCAGTCCAATTTGCATTGATGGCCTTCAAGGATCTACTTCACCCAGGACAAGTGTTGATTCAAACAGACAACACAACTGTCATGTGGTACATCAACAAGCAAGGGGGAACCCATTCGTACCCACTTTGCAGGCAAGCTATGATTTTGTGGGAGACTGCTCTCAGTTTGCACCTCACTCTTCAGGCAAGGTTTCTGCCAGGAGCACAGAACTCCTTAGCGGATGTTTTGAGCGGACAGATGGTGGATCCCCACGAGTGGAAACTGGATCCTCATGTATTTCGACAGTTGACAGTGATTTGGGGGACTCCAGACATAGATCTGTTCGCTTCTCCACTAAATTTCCAGCTGCCAAAGTTTTGCACAAAGATGTTTCATCCACAAGCTTGGAAAGTGGATGCTCTATCATTCAGTTGGAACAATCTTCACGTCTATGCCTTTCCTCCTCTGCCTCTTCTTCCCAAGGTGCTCTTGAAGGTCAGACGGGACAAGCCCTCCATGATTCTTATAGCTCCAGATTGGCCACGTCAGCACTGGTACCCTCTACTGAGGAGTTTAGTACAGGAGCCTCCTTGGCCTTTGCCATCAAGTCCACACCTTTGTCCCAGGCAGGCAATCATTTCCTCAATGTCAGGATACAGTCCCTGCATCTGACTGCCTGGCATATTCTGTTCTAGACCCTGGAGGGTCGCAGCTTCCACAACAAGTTTTGAATGTTATTTTGGAGGCCAGACGGCCTAGTACAAGGAAGGTTTATGCTGATAAATGGAGGAGATTTTTTCTTTGGAGCAAAGCAAAGTGCTTTGATGTTTCAGTACCTAATTTGAGTGTTTCACTTCAGTATCTTACAGAATTACTAGACAAAGGTTTGTCTTTCTCCTCTGTAAAAGTTCATGCTGCAGCCATTTCTGCTCACTATGACGGTGACCCACCTTTATTCTCTCATCCTTTGTTCAAGCAATTTCTTAGAGGGGCAAAGAATATAAGACCCCCGCGTAGAGCTCCTACTCCTTCCTGGGATCTCAATTTTGTGTTGGAGAAACTCACTTTATCTCCATTTGAACCTGCAGCTACAGCTGAGTTGAAGTTTTTGTCTTGGAAGACAGCTTTTTTGTTGGCCATTACGTCTGCTAGAAGGGTATCTGAATTACAGGCTCTAATGGCAGGTGAACCCTTCCTAATATTTCATAAGGATAGGGTCTCTTTGCGTACTAACCCTACTTTCATGCCTAAAGTGGTCTCAAATGTGGCCTTGAACCAGTCTATTCATCTGCCTACTTTTTATGCTGATCCCCAAAATAAAGGGGAAAAGATTTTGCACTCTTTGGATATTCACACAGTTGCGTTATTATTTGAGCAGAACTAAAGGGTTCAGACAGTCTCAACAGTTGTTTGTTTCTTTTGCTTTGGGTTCTCAGGGGAAACCGGTTTCTAAACAAACTATTTCTAAGTGGATTGGTCATTGTATTGCTTTTTGTTCTCATCATGGTAAGGAGATTCCGGCTGGAATCAGACCTCATTCCACTAGGGCTACTGCCACCTCTACTGCTTTTCTGAGGGGTGTAGCTACTAAAGATATTTTGGAGGCAGCTACTTGGAGTTCAGTGCACACTTTTTCTAAACATTATCATCTCCCTCTTTATTCAAAATCTAGGGCTGGGTTTGCCACTGCAGTTTTGCAGGGCATGTTAGCAGCTCCCAATGCTTTATGATTTTGCCAACCTCCCTTTAACTTTGCTTTGGGATTCTACCCACAGGTTATGACTGCAGCAATGTGAGATGAAGAACATAGTACAGTTTTGTACCTACCATAAATGTAGATGTTCGAAGATCCACATTGCTGCAGTCCAATTTTCCCTCCCTCCTTCCCCACTGTAGTTTGGGGTGGTTGTGTAGTTTGGGTTGTAGATATGGTTTGTACATAGGTGATTGGATATTTTCCTGTTTTTTGGGTATGGCCTTTCTTTTTAGGGCCTTCTGACATCTGGGGCAAGAAAGACTGAGGATATGACGTCGGTCATGCGCTTTAGTACCACGGCGTACTGACATCAGATCTAAGCGACCATGACCGACGCCAGCCTAACACTTTGGTATTCGGGCCGACCGAGGACAGCGGACTACCCACAGGTTATGACTGCAGCAATGTGGATCTTCGAACATCTACATTTATGGTAGGTACAAAACTGTACTTTTTAAATATAGTATCCCAGGGATACAGATTTCATTTCCACATGTTGCCAACTCCAAATGGATGGCCAGACCTGCCCCCAAATCAGTGGGCAGAGGCCCAGAAACAAGTACTTTCCCTCATCGGCATGGGGGCTATTCAACCAGTACCAGAAGTGGGAAAAGGGACAAGGTTTCTATTCAAGACTTTTCCTGGTACTCAAAAGACAAATCATGGCATCCAATTCTGGACTTGTCTACTGTAAACACCTTTCTGGACATTCCAAAATTCAAGATGCTGACTCTTCACCAGTTACTTCCTATGCTAGGCAAAGATGCCTGGTTGGAAACTCTAGATTTAAGAGGCTTACCTGCATATCCAAATCAGGGAATCTTGCAGAAGATACCTCCACTTCAAAGCAGGCTACTTGCGTTACCAGTTCTCTGTACTGCCCTTTGGCTTATCTACTGCGCCCAGGGTCTTTACAAAGTGCCTGGCTACAGTAATTGCATTTTGCAGGCAAAGAAATATTCAAATATATCCAAACCTGGACGATTGTCTAATTCAGGCAGACAACAAGAACACTCTTCTAAACCATCTGGTGTTTGTAAAAAAAGGTTCTAACTTGTCTAGAGTACACTATAAACGAAATGAAATCACAACTGGTACCCTCAAAAAATTGCATTCCTGGGTGCAAGCTTGAATACAACTCCCCAGATGGCTTTCCTTATGCCAGAGAAGCAAACTCATTTGGTGACTTCAAACAGGTGGCCACAAAAAACCTGCTTTCTGCAAGCGAAATACTGCAAGCCTTTGGGATTCATGGCCTCCTGCATTCTTCTAATTCCATATGCAAGACTGCATATGAGGAAACTTCAGTGGTACGTAAAAAGTCTATGGAGTCAGCATTGTCACAGCTTGGAAACAATGATTCCTATCATACCTTGCCTGCAACTAGAGTTCCTATGGTGGGCAGAGGCCTGCCACCAAAACAAGGGACTGCCATTCACACCACCCCCTGCTGCCCAAACCCTAACTACAGATGCATCAGACTATGCTTGGGGGGCACATCTGGCAGGAAAATGCATTCAGGGCAAATGGAGCCCAAATCAAATGCATCTTCATATCAATCAAAAAAAATCTAGGTGTACAGAATGCACTGACAGCCTTCAGGGACTACCTTCACCCAGGACAATTAATGATACAGACAACACCACGGTTATGTGGTACATAAACAAGCATGGGGGTACACACTCCTACCCCCTTTGCAGACTAGCCATGGCATTGTGGAACACAGCCTTGACTTATAGAGTACAACTACAAGCTCAATTCCTGCCTGGAAAGCTGAATACTCTGGCAGACGAACTAAGCAGAAATCTCATGGACCCACAAAAATGGAAACTGGAACCACAGATTTTCAACATGTTGACACGCAAATGGGGGAGCCCAGACATAGATCTTTTTGCCTCACCCCAGAACTGTCAGTTGGACAAATTTTGCACAAGAACTCATCACAAAAAAGCCTGGAAAGTGGATGCTCTATCCTTCAGCTGGAAAAACCCATCAGTCTATGCCTTTCTCCCTCTGCCTCTGCTCTCCAAAGTTCTACAAAAAGTCAAACAGGATAAACCAAAAATAATTTTGATTGCTCCAGACTGGCCTCGCCAACACTGGTACCCACTCCTGCTCAATGTCACACCTTCCACCGTGGCATCTGCCTAAGATACCTTACTGTCTCAGCAGAATAACCAAATTCTGCACACTCTGCTCCAAACTTTGAATCTTGCAGCGTGGCTAATCACCTAAGTTCACCCTTAGCATCCCTCAGCAAACTTGTGATGGATGTCATTTTGGAGGCAAGATGGCCTAGTACTAGAAAATCTTATGCTGACAAATGGAAAAGATTCTGTGCCTGGAATCAATCTCAAGGGATAAGCACAGCTGTGTCCAGTATTCCTCAGATTTTGCAATATTTAACTGAGATGCTTCACAAGGGCCTGTCCTTTTCTTCATAAAAATCCATGCCTCAGCCATTTCAGCTCATTACAACACAGAACCTCCCCTCTTTTCTCATCCTCTGCTAAAGCAGTATCTCAGAGGGGCCAAAAACTTAAGACCACCCAGGAGAGCTCATACCCCTGCCTGGGACCTCAGTTTTGTATTGTAGAAGCTCACTCTCTCTCTCCTTTCAAGCCAGCTGCAACTGCAGACTAAAAATATATCTCCTGGAAAACAGCTTTCCTTTTAGCAGTCACTTCAGCTAGAAGGATTTCCGAATTACAGGCCCTTATGGCAGTGGAGCCTTTCATCATTTTTCATGCGGACAGGGTATCTCTCAGGACCAATCCATCCTTCATGCCTAAGGTGGTATCCAGTGTAATCGGACCATTCATTTGCCAACTTTCTTTCCCAACCCACAGGACAAGGGGGAGCGGATTCTGCATTCATTGGATGTACACAGACAACTTAGATTTTACTTAAACAGGACAAAATGTCAAAGAAAATCTGAACAACAGCTGGTGGCTTTTGCTGCAGGGGCAGAGGGGAAAGCTATTTCAAAGTAAACCATTTCAAAATGGATAAGCCATTGTATTCGTTTCTGCTATATGCACCATGGAAAAACTATCCCCCAGGGGATCAGATCCCATTCCACCAGGGCTGCATCTACTTCAACAGCCTTTCTCAGAGGTGTTCCTACCAGGGACATTCTAGAAGCTGCTACCTGGAGTTCAGTTCATATGTTCACCAAACATTACCATTTACCACATTTCTCTAAATCCAGAGCTGGCTTTGCCACTGCTGTCCTGCTGGGTCTTATAGCTGGTCCTAATGCTGTACAATTCCCTCCGCCCAACCATAACTTTGGGAATCTACTCAAATGTAATGACTGCAACAGTGAAACACGAAGAACATAGTACAGTTGTGTACACTTACCATAAATGTAGATGTTAGAGTGTATTCACTGTTGCGGTCCTGGTTACCCTCCTTCCAGCCCCCTATTTTTCTTTGGCTATACCTCTACTTTCTTTCACTATGCTTAAAAGCCCTTTTGGTATATTTGCTTTTGGGATTGGAGGTATATTTTTTGTGTTTTTAATTTTATTTGCTCCCCATTTGGGGAGCACCTGACATCTGGGGCAAGAAAAACTGATGTAATGGCGTCGGCTGCATGTTTTATACCCCTGACGACCTGACGTCATGGAAGAAGGGACAGCAACCGACGCAGGACCTAAGACTTTGTTAATCAGGCCGACTGAGGGCAACCTGCCAGCAGATTACCCAAATGTAATGACGGCAGCAGTGAATACACTCTAACATCTACATTTATGGTAAGTGTACACAATTGTACTTTTTCTTTCTACTTTTTATTCCAGATTCCTGGTAAGATGATTAGATTGCAAGAAACTGCTATATTTAATGTATACTCCAAGTTAGCCTTCAGAGTACATTTACAATGAGGTATACTTAAGCATGTAACAAAACCTTTGGCTGGCATACTGACAGCGAAGGCATGCAAGTATGGTCGATTGCATTGTCTGTGCTTTAGAGGAACAAGGTGCAAATGAGCCTGGATTAGGTAACATGCATGTGTTTGCTTCCCTTAATGCACACTTATTGTGGTAGGCATTTAGCCACTTTAGTGATCCATGTTTGCCACTTGAAATGTATTGCATGCTATGAGATGTCTATATCTATCTTTTTTAGCTGTTTATATTTAACATTTGTTTACCAGAAAAGTCCGAATTGGAACAAGCCAATTTTCAGTGGAGGTTTGGGGAGAAGCTCTTTAGATGCATGTCTTTGTAATGTGGGAGGAAACTGGCGCACCCGGAGGAAACCCACTCAACTGCAGGGAGGACATGCAGACTCTGCACAGAAGGCACCCAAGCTGAGAATCGAACCGGAGAAACTCTTGCTGGGAGGCAACAATGCTAACCACTGCAGCGTCCTAAAACAGCTATGTAACATAGGCCAAGGGAATCAAACCCTGGACCTTAGGAAACCACTTAATCTTCAGATGTTCTTTGTGTTTCGCTGTTGCCCAACTCCTGAGATTTTAGTGTTCGAGTTTCAGATCCGAAGTCTTCAATAAAGCCAAGTACCCCGTTGGGGAAACTTTTTTTCTTGCTCCAGACCGATGTCAGAAAAAAAGTTAATTGTATTTCTTGCGAAAAGCAAATACCTCATAAGGACTTTCATTCTTACTGTATTCCTTGCCTAGGCCCTGATCACAACGTTTCAGGTTGTCGGTTTTCTGCTAGATTTAACCAACGCACTATTAAGTGTCTGTATGATTTTGCATTAAACTATTTTGGACGCAGGTTTAACTACCCAGAAATGTCGGATAGCCATCCGACTACCAGAGTTCACAAAAAACGCAAAGAAAAGGAGAGAGATAAACAACCGAGGCCCAAAATCTACGACGAAGCTTCTCCTAAGCCAGTCGCCAGTTCTCAGTGAGGTGCTTTCGCAGCCCCTGACGCCCGCTACTTTAGAGTCGCAAGAGTCACGTGGACAGGCCTCCATGCCCAGAAAACAGATGCTCAAAATGGCTGAAAACTTGATTACCTTGATCAGGGGTTCCCACTCCCCTCCTGATAAGAGGCCTAGGCAAGACACAGACTATGAATCTTCAGATCAGGTTTCTATTTCTTCTGATTCTTCTTCTGATCAGGAATATTCGCTTCCCCCTATAAAGATTCTGATGCTGAAGAATCTATGCCTTCAGCTTCTCCTCCTGAGGACTATTCGTTTGGGGAAACCTTGCATACCATGAGGGAGCATTTCCACTGGGAGAGCCAAGATTTTTCAGAATCTAAAAAGAGGCTCAGGGACTTCCTTTTACTACCTCAACACAGGCCTCTAGCCATTCCACCTGTTACATTGTAGATAATGTGTTTTCAGAGTCTAGTCTGACCCCTGACTCCTTACCTCCAGCTCCTGTTAAGCCTGACAGATATTACAGGGTTCCTGACTCTCATAAATTCCTTTCCAAAAACCCTGCTGCAGACCCAGAAACTATTTCACAGGGTCCCAAAGGAGTTAAGGCTTCCGCTGCAAAAAACCCTACCTCCTCTGACAGGGATTCTAGGGCACTGGATAGATGGGGAAAAAAGGTTTGCACATCTGCTACCTTGGCGATAAGGGCCTTAAACTGTCAGTTTCATATGCTCAAATATCAGCAACATGTCATGGCATTGCTTAAACAGAAAATGTTAAACTCAATGTGCAGAAAACAAGGAAATGCAGGATTTATTGCATGCAGCTGAACAAGTTGGAAAGCATACTTTGCAGTGTGGTTTTGATTCTTTGGAGGCCTCCTGCAGGGCTGCAGTTACGGGTTCTCTAATTAGGAGGCATGTTTGGTTAAAGGAACAAAATCTGCCTGATCATGTCAAAGTTAAATTATTAGATGCACCTTTATAGCATGATACTTTGTTTGGTGTTAAGGCAGAAGAGGTTTTAAAGAAAATGGAGGACAACAGCAAATGCAAGAAAATGGAGGACAAAGCTAAATCTATGCAAACTGTCAAAGATTTTTTACAAGTACAGCCACCTAGGTTTAGTAGACACTGGCCTACAAAGAATTGGTCCTTTCCTGTGTCAGACTTCAAAGGGGCAGATCCAGGCGCCCTAAAGGCAGATCCCAGGTGCAAGGTTCATACATGTCAAAGCAGTGGGGTGCTTCTACCTCCAAAGTTGGAGAAGACAAATCACAACCATACAGGAAACAGTCCCAATGACTTCCCCCTGCCTGCACCAAGCACTTATCTCCTGGCAGCACCCATAGGGGGAAAAATAGCACTTTTTTCTCAAAATTGGCACATATAACCCAGGACAAGTGGGTACTAAACATAGTGTCACAAGGCTACAAGTTCCACTTCCATACCCTGCCAAAGGCAAACTGTTGGCCAGATCTGCTAAAAAATCAATGGGCAGAGGCACAAAAACAAGTCTCATCTCTCATGGACATGGGGGCCATCCAACAAGTACCAGAGCAAGAGCCAGGGACAAGGATTTTACTCAAGACTGTTCCTGGTACCCAGAAAGGACAGCCTGGAGACCAATACTGGACCTGTCTGTTCTAAACACATTCCTGGATATACCAAAATTCAAAATGCTGACTTTGCAGCAGCTTCTGCCCATGCTAGGCAAGAAGGCTTGGCTTGTGACTTTAGACCTAAAAGAGGCATACCTGCATGTCCCAATCAGACAATCATGCAGAAGATACCTCAGATTTAAGGCTGGCTCAATGCATTACCAATTCTCTGCACTGCCCTTTGGCTTATCTACTGCGCCCAGGGTCTTTACAAAGTGCCTGGCACCAGTAATTGCATTCTGCAGACAAAGAGGAATACAAATATATCCTTACTTGGACGACTGCCTAATTCAAGCAGAGAACAAGGACATTCTTCTACAGCATCTGGCATTTGTAAAAAGACTTCTAACATATTTAGGGTACACAGTCAACGAAAAGAAATCAAAACTAGTACCCTCTCAAGCGATAATATTCCTGGGTGCAAGCTTAAATACAACTGCCCAGATGGCTTTTCTCACGCCAGACAAACAAAGGCAACTGACTACCTATTTCAAAATATTGGCAACAAAGGCCCAGTTATCTGCGAAAAATTCTGCAGGCTTTGGGCTTCATGGCATCCTGCATCCTACTAATTCCATATGCAAGACTGCATATGAGGAAACTTCAATGGTACCTAAAAAGTGTTTGGACTCAACATTGCCACAGCCTGGAAACAATGATTGCACTCATTCCCTGCCTGCAACAGGAATTTCAATGGTGGGCGAAGGCTTGTCACCAGAACAAGGGACAGCCATTCACATTACCCCCAGCCAGGCAGAGCCTAACAACGGATGCATCAGATTATGCATGGGGGGACCACATGGCAGGAAGATGCATTCAGGGCACATGGTCCGCAAACCAAATGCATCTACAGATCAATTAAAAAGAGATGCTAGCTGTTCAAAATGCCCTGACAGCCTTCAAGGACCTACTTCATCCGGGCCAACTACTGATAAACAGACAACACCGCGGTCATGTGGTATATAAACAAGCAGGGGGGCATACATTCTTGCCCCCTTTCCAGACTAGCCATGGCTTTGTGGGGCACAGCATTGACTTACCAAGTACATCTGCAGGCACAATTCCTGCCAGGAAAGGAAAATACTCTTGTCAGACAAACTAAGCAGAAACCTCATGGATCCCCACGAGTGGCAACTGGAACCACAAGTCTTCAGCATGATAACAAGGAAATGGGGATGCCAGGACATAGATCTATTTGCCTCCCCTCACAACTACCAACTAAAAAGATTCTGCACAAGGACTTATCACAGACAAGCATGGAAAGTGGTAGCCTTATCTTTCAGCTGGAAAAAACTATCAGTATATACCTTTCCTCCACTGCCTCTCCTCCCCAAGGTACTCCTAAAGGTCTGACAGGAGAAGCCAAAGATGATACTGATTTGTCCCAGACTACTGGACAGTACTGGTATCCTACCCTAAGGAACTTGTCTCAATGCCCAGCTTGGACCTTACCTCAAATACCTCATCTACTGTCCCAACAAAACAATCAGATCCTGCACAGCCAACTCAGGACTTTAAACCTTGAAGCATGGCAGATAATGTAGTCATACAAAACACACACCTCAGTAAAGCTGTGATGGATGTCCTTTTGGAAGCCAGAAGGCTTAGTACTAGAAAATCTTATGCTGGAAAATGGAAGCGATTTTGTGCTTGGAACCGGGCACAAGGAACTGATGCAGCTGTACCAAATATTCCTCAGATTTTGCAATACTTAACTGAGATGCTGGACAAAGGCCTATCTTTTTCATCAGTTAAAATTCATGCCTCTGCCATTTCGGCTTATTACAATACAGAGCCACCAAACTTTTCTCATCCTTTAAGGCAGTACCTCAGAGGAGCCAAAAATTTAAGGCCTCCAAGGAGATCACCAATACCTGCATGGGACCTCAACTATGTCTTGGAAAACTCGCCCTTCCTCCTTTTGAGCCAGCTGCAACTGCTGACATTAAGTTTTTATCTCTGAAAACAGCTCTGCTCCTGGCAATAACGTCTGCAAGACCTGTTTCAGAGCTACAGGCACTCATGGCTGTGTAACCTTTTATCATTTTTTTATCCAGACAGGGTCTCTCTGAGGACAAACCCAACATTTATGCCTAAGATGGTGTCCAGTGTGGCTCTTAACCAAACTATTCATCCAAACCTTTTTATCCAAATCCACGGGGGGGAGAATTCTGCATTCTTTGGACGTGCACAGACAGCTTAGACGGAACCAAAGTTTTCAGGAAGACAGAACAATTACTAGTGGCATATGCTGCAGGATTACAAGGAAAGGCTATCTCAAAGCAGACTATTTCAAAGTGGATAGGCTACTGCATTTGTTTCGTCTATTCACAGCATGGCAAGCCAGTGCCTAAGGGTATTAGGCCACATTCAACCAGAGCTGCAGCCACTTCAGCAGCCTTCCTCAGGGGAGTACCAACTAAAGACATTTTAGAGGCTGCTACTTGGAGTTCAGTGCACACCTTTTCAAAGCATTATCATCTGCCACTCTACTCTAAATCCAGGGCAGGCTTTGCCACTAGAGTTCTGCAGGGCTTCATAGCCACTCCTAATGCTGTTTAGCTCCAGCATCCCAACCATAGCTTTGGGACTCAACCCAAATGTAATGACTGCAACAGTGAAACACGAAGAACATAGTACAGTTGTGTACACTTAACCATAAATGTAGATGTTTGAGTGTATTCACTGTTGCAGCCCAGGTTACCCACCCGCCATCCCCTCATACACTTTGGCTACCCTTTAAGGGGCACCTGACATCTGGGGCAAGAAAAACTGAAGAAAATGGTGTCTGCTGCATCTTTTATACCCCTGACGACCTGACGTCAGGGAAGGGGCGACAGCAACTGACTCAGGACCCAAGACTTTGGAATTCAGGCCGACTGAGGGCAACCTGCCAGCAGGATTACCCAAATGTAATGACTGCAACAGTGAATACACTCTAACATCTACATTTGTGGTAAGTGTACACAACTGTACTTTCCCAGCCCTTGGAACAGACTCTGCCTTTATTCACCATCTCGCACTCTCCAAACTCTCGAGCCAGACTCTACCCGTAAAGCTCCTCTCAGAAATTACCTCAGATCTTGTTTGCCACTTTGCAGACCAGATATGTTTTCCTTGTCTGTCGAGCCTTGACGTTATTGTGAGTAAATATATCTGTTTTCTTATTGTCATTTCTAACTTAAAATCTACCCGCTCCTCTTCCTATCTTTTTTCCATCAAAACCTCTGACAGTAAGGTATTCTTTTTACCATAACTGGTACTCCCCTACCTTCTAATTGCCGTTTAATTATTCCTTATTTACCATAGTTGGTAACCTCCTATTTTTTTTACTGTTAAGGTGTTTATATTGTAATCTTTGGTAATTTTTCTTCCATCGTTAAAAAATATTGGGGTGGGAGGTTGGCATAATGGTTAAGGTGTTTACCTTAAAGACACAAGGTACAGGATTTGATTCTTAGGCCCTGGGGCCCTATACAAGCCCAGCCAAAAAGGTACCCCGGCTTTTGCCACCCAAGAAAATTTTCCTGTGCTACTGTCGAGCAGAGCCGCAGAGGTGATCCCCGGGGTGAATTTCCTATTTCCCATCCAATCATCAAGATTTTTCTTGAGTGCTAATGAGGAGCTTTGTTTGATATAGATAGGTAGTTTATTTCAGAGTACGGGAAGTGTCTGGGACAGGAATCTATCCCTCCGGCATGTTTGTTTATTGTGGTGACAAGGTTTAGGTCCCTAGACCGTGTAGCTCAGAGGGATTGGGATTTCTTTAAGTGGATCATGTCCAACAGCTCTGGGTTTGACATAGCTTTGTATGTTAGGCAGAGATCACCTCTGAGTAGGCGATATGCAACGGAGTAAAGCTGGAGTTTTTTGAGACGGTCTACGTAGGGCATCTGTTTGAGGCTGGTAATCCTCTTTGTGAGGTATTTCTGCGGCCTTTCCAGTTGTTGTAGATGTCTTGTGAGTTACATACCAAAAGGGGCGTTGTACTCTATAATGGGTCTAATGAGTGATGAGTAGAGGGGAACAATGACCTCTTTTTCTGGATGAGAAACCTTTTGCGATGAGGTGTGCCACGTAGAAGGATTTCCTGACTACTGTGGCAATGTGATTATCATAGGAGAGACTACTGTCCACCTGTGTCCCAAGGTCTCTTATCATACTTTCGGTGTTAAGTATACTACCGCCTATGTTGTAGTTCATGGGTACAGTTTTTACCAAAGGGGATGACAATGCACTTTTTAGCATTGAGCTTGAGGCCATGGCTTTGACACCAGGCATCTGTCTCAGCGAGACCCTTTTGTAGGATGTCCTCATCGTTAAGAGTTTTGATTATGGCTCCTAGTTTGCAGTCATCTGCGAACTTCATTAGCCAAAGACCTTCAGTGTTAGCCTGTACTTCAGAGAAGTAGATACCAAACAGGAGAGGACCCAGGACTGAACCCTGTGGTACTCCACTTGTCACTGGTCTGAAGTCAGATTTGGAGTCTGCTACTTTCACAGTGTGGGTTCTGTCAGTGAGCCAGTTGGCAACCCATCTTTTGACATAGGGATTTATACCTAGTTTAGTGAGTTTATCTATAATTCCAGAGTAGGGGATGGTGTCAAAAGCCTTGGCAAGATCTAGATAGGCTGTGTGAACCACCTTACCCTTGTCTACGGCTTTGGTGACTGCTTCAAAGAAGTCTATCAGGTTTAGGAGACATGATCTGCCTTTTACAAACCCGAACTGGGTGGGATCCAGAGTTTGGAGATTACCAATGTCTTTGTTTATAAGTTCCATGATGATATGTTCCATGGCATTGCAGACCAGGCTCGTCAGGCTAATGGGGCGGGGTAGTTCCCGGGGTCCGTGGTGGCTCTCCCCTTGTGGAGTGGGATAACAGTTGCTTTGCACCATTCAGCAGGCACAAAGCCTGAGGTGAGGCTATGATTGAACATGGTACTTAGGTGGGGTGCCAGTTCGTTCTGTAGTTCGTGTAGAACGCAGCCTGGGATGTTGTCTGGTCCCATGGATGCTGTGTTCTTGGCTTTGGAGAGTGTGTTTTTTACCTGTTCAGCCATGATTACAGGAACTTTGCATTCTTCCGGTATAGAGATAGGTTCAGTGCTAACTTTACCCCACTCTCACCCCCTAAAGAGCCCATCTGCCAGGATGTTGGCAATATCAGTTAGGTCTGTATATTTAGTGCCATTTTGCTGTAACTCAGAGCAGATCTGAGTGTTGCCATTGAGATTCTTGACATAGCTATAGAATGCTTTGTGGTTGTCTTTAGAATCAGTTGCGATTTTGTTTTCGTAACTAGCTTTGGAGGACTTTATCAGGGATCGCAGCTTCTTACTGAGGCTGACCAGGCAGCTCCTCCACTCGTGGGATTTTGCTCTCTTTTGCAAGAGTTTCTTCCTTCTGTTGTACAGTTTGTTTATGGCAGGGGACCACCATATTGGCTTCCTTTTTTTGGAGGATATCGTCTTGGTTCTGTTTGGGATAGCACGATCCAGATACATATATAGATATAGAGATATAGATAGATATATATAGATATAGATTATATAGATAGATTATATATATATATATATATATATATATATATATATAGATATATATATAGATATATATATATATATAGATGGAGATAGATATAGATAGATATAGATATATAGATATATATATAGATATATAAATAAACTTTTTTCTCTCTTATAGTGTATTTCTACTGTACTGGATATGACTGACCAAAAGCAATATCCTTCAAATCCTATGGGTACTACAGGTTTTAAGAGGTGTAAACAATGTGAAGGCAAACTGCCTAACTTTGACGGCCACACGTTTACTGTTTAGGCAAAATTAATTTACAAGAAAATTGTGCAATATGCCATGCTTTTTCTTCCCACACGTTAATGGAAAGACAAAAATAAGTCAATTTTGAAGGGTCTTTTTAAGTCCCCTTTCGACGAGGCTATTTCTGTTTTTTCAGAGAACTGGGAAATCAGAAACCTGTTCCCACAGTTCTAGGAAAGACTCCAAAAACTTTTTTGGCACCAAAAACATGTTCTTCGTATTTCACTGTTGCAGTCATCACATTTGGGTTATCTGCCTGCAGGTAGCCCTCAGTCGACCTGAATACCAGAGTCTTAGGATTTCTGCGTTGGATGCTGTCGCTTCTTCCATGACATTTAGTCGTCAGTGGTATAAAACATGCAGCCGGCGCCATTACATCAGTCTTTCTTGCCGTGCAGTGTCCAAAACAGAAGCAGTTCACAAGTGCCGGTCGGCCACCTCCTGAAATTTTCGTTTTTTGAGTTTCAGATCTTCTAAAAGATAAGTACCCTGTTCAGGATCCTTTTTTCTTGCTCTAACCGATGTCAGAAAAAGTTAATTGTCTTGCCTGTGGAAAGCAAATACCTCAGAGATTTTCATTCTTACTGCGTCACCTGTTTTGGCCCAGACCAATGACGTTCCTTGCTGTCGGTTTTGTGCCTTGTTTAATGCCCGAACTATTCGTAGTCTGTTGTCGGGCAAGTTTTGTCGCTAAATTATTTCGCTCTCATTCTCTGTATTCCGAAATGGCTTTGATAAGCCATCCAACTACCGATCTTCTGAAAAAACGTTATGATAAAGACAGAGACCGCATAGGTTGAAACCTGCTGACGACACTTCCGTCAAGCTGGTCGCCAGTCCGCCAGTACTTGGGTGCTTTCGCAGCTCCTGATACCTGCTTCTACAGATTCGCAGGCCACTACTGAGACCCATTCAGAGTTCGGTATGCCGCGAGATACTTCTCTGACTATGGATCCTGCGGATGTCTCTACCTTGGCTGGATCCGGAGCCGCTGTGCAGGCACCTGCTTCTGAGGGTATATTCAGGCCTTCCGATTTTCATATTAAACAGACTACTTTGTTTTAAACCAAAAATGCTGAATTTCTCAGGCCCAAAGTTCGCACTACGCCTGGAAAACCGACAAAAGCACATTCTCAGGCCCACATGCCTCAGAAACAAATGCTTAGAATGGCTGAAGATCTTATTACTTTAATTAGGGGAAGCCAGCCTTCCCCCTCAAAAAGACCAAGAACTCATTTTCCTTCTGATTCTTCAAATCATGAGTCTGTTGACTCTGATCCTTCTGATTACCAGGACATCCCCTTATCTCCCTATGAGGATGCTGATGCAGAGGATTCCATTCCCTTTGCTTCCCCACCAGAAGATTTTTCCTTTGGTGAAACCCTGCATACCCTTAGTGCATTTCCTTTGGGAGTGCCAGGACTACCCACAGTCCAAAAAGAGACTCAGGGAATTTTTAAACTTGCCTCAGCACAGGCCTCTAGCTATCCCCCCTGTTCTGGAAATTGTAGATGGTGTCTTGGAATCCAGCCTTACTCCTAATACTTTGCTCCCAGCTCCCAGGAACCTGATAGGTACTACAGAGTACCTGACTCCCCCCAAGTTCCTCTTTAAGAATCCTATTGCGGATCCAGATACCATTTCCCAGGGACCGAAGAGCATTAAGGCTACAACAGCCAAAAACCCTACCCCTTCAGACAGGGACTCTAGGGTTTTGACAGATGGGGCAAGAAGGTATACACCTCTGCTACTCTTGACATCAGGGCTTTACATTTTCAATTTCATATGTTAAAGTACCAGCAACATATTATGGAGCTAATTAAACAGAAGATGTTGATTCCTGATTGTGCAGAACATAAAGATTTACAAAAGCTAATGCATTTTGCTAACCAAGTTGGAAAACATACTTTGCAAAGTGGTTTTGATGCCTTGGAAGCATCTTGCAGGGCTGCTGTCACAGAGTCTGTTCTTAGAAGGCATGCTTGGCTTAAGGAACAAATCTTGCCAGACCATGTCAAAGCAAAATTGCTAGACGCACCATTAAATTAAGAATTCCTGTTTGGCAATAAAGCAGAAGTCCTCAAAAAGATGGAGGAAAAAGCTAAATCTATGCAAACTGTTACAGATTTCCTACAGGTACAGCCACCTAGATTCAGTAGGCATTGGTCTTCTAAAAACTGGTCCTTTCCAGTCCCACCAAGACCTGCAGTCCAAGCCCAGGGGCAGCAGACCAACAAGACTACAGTCTCAGGGTATGCACAGATCTAAGCAATGGAGTGCTCCCACCTCTAAAACAGGGAGTAGCAAGCCACTATCCTATGGTAAAATCTCGCAGTGTAACACTTCCAAGCCTTGCCCAAGTACTTGCACCCTTATGAGGAAAACGTGCTCTGCATGCAAAAAACTGGGAGTACATCACCCGGGACAGATGGGTCTTGAACATTGTATCCCAGGGATACAGATTCTCCTTCCACTCACTGCCAACCCAAGCGGATGGTCAGACCCCCCCCCCCCCAAACCAGTGGGCAGAGGCCCAAAAGCAAGTACTTTCTTTTCTCAGTGTCAAGGCTATTCAACCTGTCTCAGCAGAGCAAAGGGGGACAAGGTTTTTACTCCAGACAGTTTCTAGTACCCAGAAAAGAAAACTCTTTGCATCCTGTCATAGATCGGTCTATTCTCGACATCTTCCTGGTGGTTCCAAGGTTCAAAATGCTTAAACTCAAACAGCTGCTTCCTATACTAGCTAAGGACTCCTGGCTAGCCACCCTAGACTTAAAAGAAGCTTATCTGCACATTCCCATAAGGGAATCTTGCAGGAAATATCTACGTTTCAGAGCAGGCTGTATGCACTATCAGATGTTCATTGTGCATACAGCTGCAGTAATCACATATGGGTCTTTGGGTTCTCTGCCGTCAGGCGGGTCCTCGGTCGGCCGAATTCCAAAGTCTTGGTCCGGCGTCTGTTGTTGATGCCTTCTTTCCTGACGTCAGTGCGACAGGGGTATATAAGTCACAGCCGACGCCATATTCTTCAGTCTTTTTTGCCGCGCGGTGCCCGGAGCAGAAGCAGTTCGCAAGTGCCGGTCGGCCAGCTCCTGAATTTAAGAAAAATTGGAAACCGAAGTCTTCTTTAAAGATAAGTACCCCGTTGGGGAAACTTTTCTTGCCTCAGACCAATGTCAGACAAGGTTTACAATTGTATTTCGTGTGGGAAGCAAATACCGCATAAGGATTTCCATTCCCTCTGCATACCTTGTTTAGGCCCAGACCACGACGTCTCGGGCTGTCGCTTTTGTGCGACTTTCAATAAACGCACTATTAAGCGTCGGGCAGAGTTCGCCCAACATTATTTTGGTAAAGCCTTTGATTTTAAAATGTCGTTGGTTACTCCGACTACAGTTTTGTCCAAAAAACGCAAGGATAAAGACCGACACGCGAGGTCCGCGGTCTCCACCGACACCAAGCCAAAACCGGCTACACGTGGTCCGGTTCTCAGCGAGACGCCTATGCAGTCCCTGACTACCGACGACACTTCCTTGGTGGTGTCTTCTGTACCCGAGACCGCAGGTACCTCGGCCCTTACTCAGACTACAACCACCGAATCCACTGTTAGTGTTGAACCTCCTAATGGGGACAGGTCCACTTCCTCCCAGGGTGTATTTAGGCCCTCTTCTTCCTTTTCCATTAAGGCCTTTAAGACCAAATCAGCCATGCATCCCAAGAGGCCTCTTGCACAGGGCCCATCCCCAGGCCCCATGTCTAAAAAGCAGATGCTTAAAATGGCTGAGGATTTAATTACCCTTATCAGGGGCTCCCAGCCCCTTCCAGACAAGAGACCCAGAGTGGAGGAAGATTCCCCCTCTTCTGAACAGGGCTCCATTATCTCAGAACATTCTGATGTAGAGGAACACTCGTACTCCCCTTATGAAGATTCTGATGCAGAACAGTCAGTTCCTTCTGTATCTCCCCCAGAGGATTTTTCCTTTGGGGAAACCTTGCACACCTTGAGGGAGCACTTCCATTGGGAAGGCCAAGACTTTTCTGATTCCAAGAAAAGACTTAGGGAATTTCTTTTGTTACCTCAGCACAGACCTCTGGCTATTCCTCCTGTCCTGGACATACTTGATGATGTTTACTCAGAGGCTTGTCTTAATCCGGATTCCCTGCCTCCTGCCCCAGTCAAACCTGATAGGTACTACAGAGTTCCTAATTCTCGCCAATTTCTGTTCAAAAGCCATAATGCTGACCCTGAAACCATTTCTCAAGGCCCCAAGGTAATGAAGGCCTCTACTACTAAGAATCCACTACCTTCCGAAAGAGAATCTAGATCCTTAGAAAGGTGGAGAAAAAAGGTATACACCTCGGCCACCCTAGCCATGAGAGCCTTAAATTGTCAGTTCCATATGCTTAAATATCAGCAGTTTGTTATCACAATTAAGAAACAAAATGTCTCAGCCTGAACAACCAGATTTAAAGGAATTGCAGGATATGATGCATAGTGCAGAACAAGTGGGTAAACACACCTTACAATGTGGCTATGATGCCTTAGAGGCCTCAAGTAGAGCTGCTGTTACAGGATCAGTTGTTCGTAGACATGCCTGGCTTAGGGAACAAAGCTTGCCTGATCATGTTTAAGCTAAACTGCTAGATGCTCCTTTACAAAAGGATGTGTTATTTGGTACTAATGCTGAGGAGATGCTACGAAAAATGGAAGAAAAAGCTAAATCTATGCAAACTGTCAAGGCCTTTCTACAAGTACAGCCACCACGTTTTAGCAGAAATTGGCCTTCTAAAAACTGGTCCTTTCCAGCCATGGACAAGCCCCAAAGAGGTAGATACAGGCGCACAAGGGGCAGAGGACAATCTCAAGGATCATATAAAGGCAGACCATGGCAAATTCCAGCACCAAGAGGTGGCGAAGACAGTGCACAACAATACAGAAAACAAACCCAATGACTTCCTCCTTTTCCTGCCCAGCAATTCCCAGCTGGCAGCTCCCCTGGGAGGAAAGCTGGCATTATTTACAAGAAACTGGCATATTATCACAACAGACAAATGGATCCTGGACATTATAAACCGAGGCTACAGATTTCATTTTCACACTCTTCCAAAAATGAGAGGCATGCCAAACCTGCCACACAATCAAAAGGCAGAGGTGCAAATACAAATTTCAAAACTCATGTAAATGAAAGCTATTCAAGAGGTTCCTACTCACAAACAAGGTCAAGGTTTTTATTCCAGACTTTTTCTGGTACCAAGAAAAGGAACTGACTGGAGACCCATTCTGGACTTATCCATCCTAAATACATTCCTACTCGTACCAAAATTCAAGATGCTCACATTACAGCAGCTTCTTCCCATGCTGGGCAAGGAGTTTTGGCTGGTAACATTGGACCTCAAGGAGGCATACCTGCATGTCCCTATCAGACAAAGCTGCAGAAGATACCTCAGATTTCTTGCATGTTCAATCCACTATCAATTCTCTGCATTGCCCTTTGGCTTATCTACTGCGCCCAGAGTATTCACGAAATGCCTGGCATCAGTAATTGCATACTGCAGACTTCAAGGGATACAAATTTACCCTTATTTGGACGACTGCCTGATCCAAGCGGACAGCAAACACACACTTCTGGAACATCTGGCTTATGCAACACGGTTACTGAATTCTCTGGGATACACAATCAACAAAGAGAAATCCAGGCTAACACCATCTCAGAAAATAACTTTCCTGGGTGCCAGCTTGGACACAAACACCCAGATGGCCTATCTTACACCAGAAAAACAGGGGCAACTAACTCAGTACTTCAAAACATTAACAAATTGTACCAGGCTTACTGCAAGGAAAATCCTGCAGGCTCTGGGTTTCATGGCATCTTGCATTCTGTTAATCCCATGTGCAAAGTTGCATATGAGGAAACTTCAGTGGTACCTAAAAAACCTATGGTCTCAACACAGCCACAGCTTGGAAACAATAATACCAATAATTCCCTGTTTGCAAAAGGAATTTCTATGGTGGGCCCAAGCATGCCAAACAAACACAGGTCTCCCATTCTGCAAGCCTCAAGCAAATCAAGTCATCACAACAGACACCTCAGATTACGCCTGGGGCCGCACATGACAGACAGGTGCATTCAGGGCAAATGGTCCCAAAAGGAAAAGCACCTTCACATCAATCAAAAAGAAATGCTAGCAGTGATAAATGCAATTACAGCTTTCAAGGACCTCCTGCATCCAGGACAATTGCTTATAAGAACAGACAACACCACAGTAATGTGGTACATAAACAAACAAGGAGGAACACATTCATATCCCCTGTGCAGACTAGGCATGACACTTTGGAACTTGGCTCTGGAATGGCAAATCGAACTTCAAGCACAGTACTTGCCAGGTTTGGAAAACACGCTGACAGACAATCTAAGCAGAAATATGACAGATCCACACGAATGGAAGTTGCATCCACAGGTGTTTACAATGATAATCCAAACATGGGGAAGGCCAGACATAGATCTCTTCGCCTCCCACAGGAATCATCAACTGGAAAAGTTTTGTTAAAGGACCTTTCATCCAAAGGCCTGGAAAGTGGACGCCCTTTCATTCAGTTGGACAGGATGGACAGTTTACGCTTTCCCACCTCTGCCTCTTCTACCCAAGGTGCTCTTGAAAGCAAGATCAGACAGACCGAAGATGATACTGATTGCTCCAGACTGGCCAAGACAGCACTGGTACCCACTCCTAAGGAGCCTAACACATACTCCTCCCTGGCCACTACCTCTAATGCCTCTTCTGCTGACTCAACACAGCTACAAAACTCTTCAGTCAGCTGAAAACACTCAATCTCGCTGCATGGAAAATTCCTTAACACCACAACAGACCCTACTCACCAAAGAGGTGCAGGATGTCATTCTGGAGGCCAGGAGGCCATCTACTACGACGACTTACTCCACAAAATGGAAACAGTTTTGCTCTTGGAATGAGAAAAAAGGCCAGGACCCTAGAAATCTGAATTTGCCTCAGGTATTACAGTATCTAGCTGAGCTGCTGAACAGTGGACTTTCATTTTCTTCCATAAAAATCCATGCCTCAGCCATTTCTGCAGAATTCAATACGGATCCACCTTTATTCTCTCACCCACTTTTAAGACAATTCCTCAGAGGGGCTAAGAATATAAGACCCCCAAGGAAACAACCAGTGCCAGCCTGGGATCTTAATTACATTCTAGAAAAATTAACATTGCCTCCCTTTGAGCCAGCTGCTTCAACAGATTTGCAATATTTGTCCTGGAAAACAGCTTTCCTTCTGGCCATTACCTCAGCTTGTAGGGTTTCGGAACTACAAGCCCTCATGGCTGTACAGCCCTTCCTCATCTTCCATCAGGACAGGGTCTCCCTTCGAACCAACCCGTCATTTATGCCTAAAGTGGTATCCAGGGTAGCTTTAAATCAAGCCATACACTTACCTACCTTCTACCCCAATCCTCAAAACAAAGGGGAAAAGCTGCTACAGACATCCATAGACAGCTACGTTATTATTTGGACAGAACAAAGCCTTTCAGGAAATCTGAACAACTTTTTGTGTCCTATGCTAAAGGAGCTCAAGGAAAGCCTGTTACCTAACAGACTATTTCAAAATGGATAGGCCACTGCATACGATTCTGTTACTCCTATCATGGGAAACCTGTCCCTGTGGGCATCAGACCCCACTCCACCAGGGCCACAGCTACCTCTACAGCCTTCCTCAGAGGAGTTCCTACCAAAGATATTTTGGAGGCAGCCACTTGGAGTTCTGTACATACCTTCACAAGACACTACCACCTGCCTTTATATTCCAAAACTAGAGCAGGCTTTGCCACTGCTGTGTTGCAGGGCATTCTGGCTCATCCCAGTTCCACCTAGTGCCTACCACCCTGTGCGTAGCTTTGGGACTCTACCCATATGTGATTACTGCAGCTGTATGCTCTATGAACATAGTACAGTTTTGTACCTACCATAAATGTAGATGTTCGAGTGCTAATACAGCTGCAGTACAGGTTTCCCTCCCTCCTTCCCCTCTAGGTAAAGGATTAGTGGCTAACTCCTCCTCATACATCCTATTTTGGGTTATCCTCCTATGGTGTATTTGCTTGCAACTACTCTTTTTTGATAACATTGCATTGCTTGTATATATGTATATATATATATATATATATATACATAGCCATATAATTTATGTATTGCCTTCCTTTTGGGGGCACCTGACATCTGGGGAAAGAAAGACTGAAGAATATGCCGTCGGCTGTGACTTATATACCCCTGTCGCACTGACGTCAGGGAAGAAGGCGACAACAACCGACGCCGGACCAAGACTTTGGAATTCGGCCAACCGAGGACTCGCCTGACGGCAGAGAACCCAAAGGCCCATATGTGATTACTGCAGCTGTATTAGCACTCTAACATCTACATTTATGGTAGGTACAAAACTGTACTTTCTCTGCACTTCCCTTTGGCTTATCTACAGGGCCCAGGGTATTCACAAAATGCCTATCTCCAGCCATTGCATATTGCAGGCAGAGAAAAATTCAAATTTTACCCATACTTGGACGGTTGCCTGATTCAGGCGGACAGTCAGGAATTGCTACTCCAGTACCTGACATTTGTAAAGAGACTATTAACTTCACTGAGGTACACCATCAGCGAAAAGAAATCACGTCAGGTACCCAGCCAACAGATTGTATTCCTGGGAGCAAGCTTGAACACAACTTCCCATATGGCATTCCTCACCCAGGAAAAACAAATTTATTTGACAAACTACAATCTACTGGCCACCAAAACCCAGCCATCTGCAAGAAAAATACTGCAAGCCCTAGGGTTCATGGCATCTTGCATTCTACTAATTCCATATGCAAGACAGCATATGAGGAAACTTCATTGGTACTTAAAAAGTCTCTGATGTCAACATTCTCAGGACCTGGAAACAATGATTCCTATCATTCCTTGCCTAAGGACAGAGTTCCTTTGGTGGGCAGAGGCCTGCTGCCTCAACAAAGGACTCCCTTTCACTCAACCCCCTGCCGCCCAAACCCTAACAGATGCATCAGACTATGCATGGGGAGCTCACATGGCAGGACAATGTATTCAAGGCAAATGGAGCCCAAAGCAAATGTACCTGCATATCAATTAAAAAGAAATGTTAGCTGTACAGAATGCACTGACAGCCTTCAAACACCTTATTCTTCCAGGGCAACTATTGATAAAAACAGACAACACCACAGTTATGTGGTACATAAACAAGCAGGGGGAAACCCATTCCTACCCACTCTGTTGGTTAGCCATGGCTCTGTGGAACAGAGCCTTGTGCAATCAAGTGCACCTGCAAGCTCAATTCCTGCTAGGCAAACTAAATTCACCGGCTAATGACTTAAACAGAAATCTATTGGACCCACACAAGTGGAAACTGGAACCCAAATCATTCAAGCATTTGATCCACAAGTGGGGGGCACCAGAGGTGGACCTCTGCTTCCCATCAGAACTATCAATTGAGCAAATATTGCACCAGAACTCCCCACAGCCAAGCTTGGAAAGTGGATAACTCTGTCTTTTACATGGGAAAACCTCTCAATCTATGCCTTTCACCCTCTGCCCCTCCTCTTGAAGATTCTACTAAAGATCAAACATGACAAGCCAAGGACAATCCTGATTGCACCAGACTGGCCACGCCAGCACTGGTACCCACATTTGCGCAGTCTGACTACTGCCACCATGGCACCTGCCTCAGACTCCCTCTGTGCTGTCCCAGCAGGAGGGCCAGATTTTGCACCCTTAGCTACAAACCCTGAACCTAGCAGCCTGGCTCATCCCCTGAACCCATCACCAGCTACCCTCAGTAAACAGGTGCTGGATGTCATCCTTGAGGCGAGGAGGCCTAGTACTAGAAAATCCTATTCAGAAAAGTGGAAAATATACTATTCTTGGAGCCAGTCTCAAGGAGTGGACACAACTGTGTCCAGTTTACCTCCTATACTAGATTACTTAATAGAAATGCTCCACAAAGGCCTATCCTTCTTTTCAATTAAGATTCATGCCTCTGCCGTCTCAGCTCATTATAATAGAGCCACTCCTCTTCTCTCATCCTCTGGTCAAACAGTTCCTGAGAGGAGCCAAAAACTTAAGACCCCCAGGAGAGCTCCCACTCCAGCCTGTGACCTTAACTTTGTATTGGAAAAACTCACGCTTCCACCCTTTGAACCTGCTGCCTCAGCAGGGTTGAAATTCCTCTCCTGGAAAACAGCTTTACTTCTAGCCATCACTTCAGCAAGAAGAGTGTCTAACTTTCAAGCCTGTATGGCCATGGAACCCTTCATGATCTTCCATGCGGACAGGGTTTCCCTCGGGACTAACCCGTCATTTATGCCCAAGGTGGTATCTTAGCATGGGTTTAAACCAATCCATTCATTTGTCAACCTTTTTCCCTAATCCTCAGAATAAAGGGGAAAAGATCCTGCACTCCCTGGACATGCACAGACAGCTTAGGTTCTATCTAGACAGGACTAAACCTTTCAGAAAAATCTGACCAGCTACTAATCCACTTTGCTACAAGGGCAGAGGGCAAGGCCATTTCAAAGCAAACAATTTCTAAATGGATAGCACACTGCATGCATTTCTGCTACAAACACCATGGGAAACCTACCCCACAGGGGATCAGAACACATTCCACTAGATTACTAGATAGACTACATCAATCTCTACAGCATTTCTCGGGGGAGTCCCTACCAGGAACATCCTGGAAGCTGCAACCTGGAGTTCTGTACACACCTTCACCAAGCATTACCACTTGCCTATCTTTTCTAAGTCCAGAGCTGGTTTTGCCACAGCAGTCTTACAGGGCCTGCTTGGCAGCCCTAATGCTTCTCGACTGCCACCACCCATCCTCTGCTTTGGGAATCAACCCAAATGTGAAGACTGCAGCAGTGAAACACGAAGAACATAGTACAGTTGTGTACACTTACCATAAATGTAGATGTTAGTGTATTCACTGCAGTCCTGGTTACCCTCCCTCCAGCCCCCTAACTTCTCTATACTTCTACCTATTCCCTTTTGTTTGGCCATACCTTATAACATTGGTATTTACTTTCTACTGGGGGTGTTCCACACCATGTAATTGCTTCCTGTTGTGGAGGCTCCTGACATCTGGGGCAAGAAAAACTGATGTAATGGCATTGGCTGCGTGTTTTATACCCCTGACGACCTGACGTCATGGAAGAAGTGACAACATCTGACGCAGAAATCCCAAGACTCTGGTATTCAGGTCGACTGAGGGCTACCTGCAGGCGGATAACCCATATGTGATAACTGCAACAATAAATACACTCCAACATCTACATTTATGGTAAGTGTACACAACTGTACTTTCTTCAGCTCTGGGTGATTTAACAAAACATCCAAAATCACATTTTGAACAGAAAGATGTCCCAGTATCAGCTCTGACAAAGCCCTCCGTTCCCTGAACTCAACAAAATTGCCTTCACCTCCATGAACTACTTACTTGCCATCAGTGGACCCGTTCAGAGACATTGCCTTTGTAGAAGTCGGGAGATCCAGATCTCCTTCTACCTTATCAATGGTGAGGTCTTCCAAAAGCTTATCGGAACAAGACACGAGATTAGTGGACCAGCTCCTTGTGGCAAGAGGACTCTCATCGGTTCCGAGCCAACATGGTGTCGACAGGACACTCTTGACACCTACCTATACTCTTTCTCCAACTCTGTTAGAGTCCTTGGAGCCCTCCGCCCTGACAATTCCGGCTCCGACTGAGTCTGTTCCGATAGTTACCCTCTTCTGTTCCGGCAATCGGCTTGAGTTTTTCAGAATCTTTGGCACCAGAGGACTCTCTAGGTCGGGACTCACTGGTTGGCTCTGAGATGCATGGTATCCTTTTGGTTCCATCCAAGTCATCCTTGCTTCTCGGAGCATCGACCCTTGTAGATCCAATCCAAGCTCTAGGTACAGAGGCGGTCTCCTCTTTGTGGGTGTGACCCTGGTTCCAAAGCAGTCTTTTTCGGATCCAGGCTCCCACTCCTCTACCGGGGACCTGATTTCCGTATTATGGAGAAAGCCTTATCCTTTGGAGATTCTCAGTCCTTGCCTTCCTTTTCAGGACAAAGTTCTTGCCCTTCCTCTCAGCCGGAGCTACCACTGACCTCATCCCCCAGACAGAGGGTGCAAAAGTCTCAGGTGACACCCACCTTAATGGTCACCTCTTCGGACACTTCCCTGGACCCCCCCCCGAGGAAGTCCCTGCAAAAAACTGCAAGGGTTAGCACCTCGAAGAGTCTTACACAGAGGACACTGACGTTGAAGGAGAAGGCTCCCCTAGGTCACCCCCTGAAGATATTTCCTTTGGGGACATCCTTGAAATCCTTAAGCAGAGGGGTGGCTGGTCGTCATCCAGCCTTCTTCAGAGGAGTCTATAGCTGGAGGCTTTTCGTGCCCAACCATCCTCTACTTGGGCCTCCCTACCCACTGACTATCTCCTCAAACTGATTGCTCAGCCGGCATGGGAGATACCTGATGCCATAGAGCCAATCCCGAAGAGACCAGACCGTACCTTATCTACACCTCAGGACAAACCTCACTGGGCAAAAGGGTCCCTGTTTGCACCATGGTGGTAGCAGCAGCCACCAAAAGGGAACTCTCGGAAGAGTGTCATACTCCTAAGTCTAGGATGTTGGATAGGTTCGGGAAGCATATTTATGCTTCAGTGACTTTTCTCTTAGGTCCTTCAACTGTATGGCACTCTTTATCAGATTGCAAAGAGATTTGATCAAAGAACTTTCAAACACTGTCAGGAGCAGTAGCTGAGGGGTTCAAGATAAGGTTTCCTCCCGGCTTGCCACTCTAGAATTTATTTATAATTCGTCCATGAGGCTTATAACACATACAGCTGAAGGGATGTCTAGAGCAACGGGTTCAGGGATAGCCATTAGAAGGCACTCCTTGATGTGCTTATGTGACTTTGCGGAGCCATTCAAAGTGTCATTCGTCTATGCTCCCTTTGACGTATCAAACCTTGTCAGCCCAAAAGTTAAAGAAACGTTAGCCAGACGTGAGCAGGATGGTAAGACCCTATCTTCCATGGGCATGTTTCTCTACCCCTCAACGACCTTACTCGAGGAGTCAGAGGAGTGGCAGACTATGGTTCAAGAAATCAAAAGGGCCTTTCTATGACTCACAAGTCAAAGATTTACCCTGGGGCAGAGGGGGAACTATGGAAGACGCCACCCTAGAGGCAGGAATAGACCGCAGAATCAGGGGTCCAGAGAATCCTCCTCTGGTGCTTCCTAGCAACATCCCTGAACGGATGCCCGACTGCCCTCCTCTGGAGGCAGTTGGGGGATGATTATACCTGCACCTACCAGCCTGGCAGTTAATAACTTCCAACAAATGGGTTGGATTAATATCCAGAGATTACAAAATTCCATTGCTTATAACCCCCAAACTGCAAAAACAACTCCCAGATGTTCCACTCAATCAAAGGGAAGCAGCAGTCTTAGAAATCAGAAAACTGGTCAAAAAAGTAATCCATCAGTTCCACCAGACCAAACAGGATCCAGAACTTACTCAAATTTTTTTAGCTACAAAAAAAAAAATAAAACAGGACTGGAGACTCATTTTGGATATCCGCCGATTCAACAAGTCGGTTCACCAAACCAAGTTTTGGATGGTCTCTGTACAAGCCATACCTCCTTTCTTGGAAAAGGGCAACTGGATGTGCTGTATAGACCTCAAGGAAGTTTATCACATAAAAATGAACAAAAGCTCCAGAAGGATGTCCTTCAAGGATGCATCTGCAGTCCTTACAAATGGGTTGTCCTGTCGTCAGGCAGCCCTTCGGTCGGCTGGATTCCAAAGTCTGGGTCTGACCTCGGCTGGTGTCGCACTTCACCCGACGTCATAGCTGCAGATGTTCTTCATCTCACATTGCTGCAGTCCTAACACTTGGGGTAGTCCGCTGTCCCAGTCGGCCCGAATACCAAAGTATAAGGCTGACGTCGGTCAAGGCGCATTAGTCTGACGTCAGGGTACAAATGCGCATGACCGACGTCATATCCTCAGTCTTTTTTGCCGCATGGTCCGATGCAGAAGCAGCGTTGCAAGTGCAGGTTGGCGTTCTGAAATTTTCCGAAGTCGGAGTTTCAGACCGAATCAAAGTTGGCGAAGTACCCCGTTGGGGAATATTTTGTTTTTTTCTTGCCTCAGTATTTAACCGGATGTCAGAAAAAGTGAATAACTGTATTTCTTGTGGGAAACGGATACCTCATAGGGATTACCATACCTTGTGTATACCTTGTTTAGGGCCTGAGCACGACGTTGTTGGATGTCGCTCTTGTGCTAGATTTAACAAACGCACTATAAAGAGGAGATTAGATTGTGCCAGGTTAGTTTTGGGAAGCGGTGTAATTATAAAATGCCGCCGGATGCTCCGGCCCACTTAAATCAAAAAGCAAGGACAAAGCAGCAAAGCCTAGGTTGGAAGAACCGTCCCGGACGCCGGTTCTTTAGAGGGCTCGGTGGAGCCGGAGGTTCAGCCAGAAGTTTCTTTGGAGTCCCAGGGAGAGACCTTATTATTACAAGATGTATCCTCTCAGGAGGTAGGCCAGGCTGAAGGGGCTTCTCAGGTAGCTGTTCTCCCCTCCCTTCCTAAGGTGGTCAGGCCCTTCCCTTCTGTTTCCAAGGCTTCTCCCAGGGGCAGGCCAGGTTATGCTCCAGGTGTTACCCCTAGTTCTTCAGGGTCTGTGCCTAAGAAGCATATGCTTAAAATGGCAGAAGATTTGATTACAATGATTAGAGGTTCTATGCCCCCTCCTGATAAGAGGCCTAGGGTGGAACCTGAGCTTGGGAGTTTTGAGCAGGGTTCGGATGCTTCTGAGTCTTCGGCTGAAGACGTGCAGGAGTATTCTCCTTATTCTGATTCTGATGTAGATGATTCTACTCCTTATGCTTCTCCTCCTGAGGATTTTTCTTTTTCAGAGACTCTTCATTCCATGAGGGAGCATTTTAAATGGGAAGGTCAGGATTTCTCTGATTCCAGGAAAAGGCTTAGGGAATTTTTGTTTCTACCCCAGCATAGGCCTTTAGCTATACCTCCTGTTCTGGATGTGGTGGAAGATGTTTTTGCAGAGGCTTCTCTAAACCCTGATTCTTTGCCTCCTGCTCCAGTTAAACCGGATAGGTATTATAGGGTGCCTGAAGCTCATAAGTATCTTTTTAAGAGTCCTAGGGCAGACCCAGAAACTGTTTCTCAGGGGCCTAAAGGTGTTAAGGCTTCTGTTGTTAAAAATCCTGTTCCTCCAGATAGAGGCAAGGGCTTTGGATAGATGGGGAAAGAAAGTTTATACTTCTTCCACTTTGGCCATGAGGGCTTTGAATTGCCAGTTCCACATGTTGAAATACCAGAATTATCTCCTTTCACAATTAAAGTCTAAGGTAGATGCTCTGGCAGAAGGTATTGAGTGTAAAGAGTTGCAAGATTTAGTTCATGTTTCTGAACAGGTGGGTAAGCATTCCTTGCAATGTGGTTTTGATGCTGTACAGGCCTCTTCGAGGGTGGCTGCCACTGGTTCTGTTCTTCGCAGGCACGCCTGGCTGAGGGATCAGAATTTAGCTGAGCATGTTAAGACAAGGATTTTAGATGCTCCTTTACAATCTGATGTGTTGTTTGGTTCGCCTGTGGAAGCAGTTTTAAAGAAAATGGAAGACAAGGCTAAGTCTATGCAGACTGTTAAAGATTTTTGCAGGTTCAGCCTCCAGTTTAGTAGAAATTGGCCTACCAAGGGGTGGACATATCCTTCTTATGATTCCCAGTCTAGGGGTAGGTCTAGACGTGGTAGAGGCAGAGCTCAAGGTTCTTTAGGCCTAGAACAGGAGTTCACCTGCTCAGTCTTCTGGTGAGGGCAGGGGTCAGTCCTTTCGTAAACAGACCCAATGACCTGCCTTTTCAGCTGCCAGAGCCTTCTCGCCTGGCAGCACCTTTGGGAGGAAGGTTGGCACTTTTCAAAGAAAATTGGAGTTTAATTACCCAAGACAGATGGGTATTGGATATCATTCACCACGGTTACAGGTTTTATTTCCATACCTTGCCTCCTTTCAAAGGCATGCCAGACGTTCCTCATCAACAAAGAATAGAGGCTTACAAGCAAATGTCTCTGTTGCTCCAAATAGGGGCCATACAGACAGTTCCTATGCCAGAAAGGGGCCTAGGATTTTATTCTCGCCTGTTCCTAGTACCAAAAAAGGGGAACATGTGGAGACCGATTTTGGATTTATCTATCCTCAACACTTATCTGGACATTCCCAAGTTCAAAATGTTGACGTTACAACAGCTTTTACCTCTGCTGGGCAAAGATCACTGGATGGTAACTTTGGACCTCAAGGAAGCTTACCTTCATGTTCCTATCAGACTAAGTTGCAGGAAGTATCTGCGTTTTCGAGCTGGGAATTCTCACTATCAGTTCTCTGCATTGCCCTTTGGCTTATCTACTGCGCCCAGAGTATTCACGAAAGTTCTGGCTCCAGTGATAGCTTTCTTCAGACTGAGAGGTATACAGATTTATCCTTACTTGCCAGATTGCCTGATTCTGGCTCAAGGAAAGGACGTGCTTCTTCAGCATTTGGAATATGTGATAGCAGTGCTAAGATGCCTGGGGTATTCTGTGAACGAAATAAAGTCCAGTCTAGTACCCTCTCAAGACATGTGCTTTCTGGGTGTGAGACTGAATACAGCAACCCAGATGGCCTTTTTAACCCCGGACAAACAAAAGAATCTTTCTCTTTACTTCCGTCAACTATCTCATCAGTCCGGGCTGACTGCAAGGACAGTCCTTCAAGCCTTAGGGTTCATGGCATCTTGTATTCTGGTGCTTCCCAATGCCAAACTGCATATGAGGAAGCTGCAATGGTATCTCAAATGTATGGACACAGCACTGCCAGGATTTGGACACTGTCATTCAAATAATACCTTGCATTCAAAAGGAATTTTTGTGGTGGGCTCAGGAATGTCACCTAAACAAGGGACTCTCTGTGACCCGGCCAGAGGCGAGTCAGATTCTAACGACAGATGCCTCAGACACAGCTTGGGGAGCTCATCTGAATGGAAAGTGGATACAAGACAAGTGGCCTGCCAGACTACAACATCTACATATCAACATGAAGGAGATGTTAGCAGTCCAGTTTGCATTAATGGCTTTCAAGGATTTACTTCTTCCAGGGCAGGTGTTGATTCTAACAGACAACACAACTGTCATGTGGTACATCAACAAACAAGGGGGAACACATTCTTATCCTCTATGCAGGCAAGCAATGATTTTATGGGAGACATGCTAAGCTTGCAACTAAACCTTCAAGCAAGGTTTCTGCCGGGAGCACAGAACTCCGTAGCAGATGTGTTAAGCAGGCAAATCATGGATCCCCACGAGTGGAAATTGGATCCTCATGTATTTCAGAAATTGACAGTGTCATGGGGAACTCCAGACATAGATCTGTTCGCTTCTCCACTAAACCACCAGCTGCCAAAGTTTTGCACGAAAAGGTTTCATCACACAGCTTGGAAAGTGGATGCTCTTTCTTTCAGTTGGAAAAATCTTCATGTGTATGCCTTTCCACCTCTGCCTCTCCTCCCAAAGGTACTCCTAAAGGTCAGACAAGACAAACCAAGGATGATTTTAATAGCTCCAGATTGGCCTCGGCAGCACTGGTACCCATTACTGAGGAGTCTGGTAAGGACGCCTCCATGGCCTTTACCTTTGATTCCACACCTGTTGTCTCAGAAGGACGGTCATTTACTCAATGTCAAGCTTCACTCTCTTCATCTAACAGCCTGGCATATTCTCTTTTGAACCACAGCAGGTCTCAACTTCCTCAACAAGTTTTGAATGTGATTATGGAAGCCAGAAGACCTAGTACAAGGAAAGTGTATGCAGAAAAATGGAAGAGATTTTTATTTTGGACTGCAGCAAAGGATTTGGATGTTTCTGAGTCTAATTTGAGTGTGGCTCTTCAATATCTTACTGAGTTATTGGACAAAGGTTTGTCTTTCTCTTCCATTAAGATTCATGCTGCAGCAATTTCAGCTCACTATGATTGTGACCCACCATTGTTTTCTCATCCTTTGTTCAAGCAATTTCTTAGAGGGGCAAAGAATATAAGACCCCCACGTAGAGCTCCTACTCCTGCTTGGGACCTCAATTTTGTGTTGGAGAAACTCACTCTACAACCTTTTGAGCCTGCAGCTACTGCTGAATTGAAATATTTGTCATGGAAGACTGCTTTTTTGTTGGCCATTACCTCTGCAAGAAGGGTTTCTGAATTGCAGGCCCTTATGGCGGTTGAGCCTTTCTTGATTTTCCATAAGGATAGGGTATCTTTACGTACTAATCCTTCCTTTATGCCTAAAGTGGTTTCTAGTGTGGCTTTAAACCAAACTATTCATTTGCCTACTTTTTATGCAAATCCCCAAAATAAGGGGGAAAAGATTTTGCACACTTTAGATGTACACAGGCAGTTGCGTTATTATTTAAGCAGGACTAAGGATTTTAGGCAGTCTCAGCAGTTGTTGGTTTCTTTTGCTTTGGGTTCTCATGGCAAGCCTGTGTCTAAACAAACTATTTCTAAGTGGATTGGGTTTTGCATTGCTTTCTGTTATTCCCATCATGGCAAGGAGATTCCAGCTGGGATTAGGCCTCATTCCACTAGGGCTACAGCCACTTCAACAGCATTTCTAAGGGGGGTGGCAACTAAGGATATTTTGGAGGCAGCTACTTGGAGTTCAGTGCATACTTTCTCTAAGCATTACCACCTTCCTCTCTACTCTAAATCTAGGGCTGGTTTTGCCACTGCTATTTTGCAGGGCATGTTGGCAGCTCCTGCTTCTTTTTGATTTGCCATCCTCCCTTACCTCTGCTTTGGGATTCTACCCAAGTGTTAGGACTGCAGCAATGTGAGATGAAGAACATAGTACAGTTTTGTACCTACCATAAATGTAGATGTTCAAGATCCACATTGCTGCAGTCCCTCCCTCCTTCCCCTCTGTGTTTAGGGGTGGTTGTGTGGGTGGGGTTGTACCTGTAAATTTGTATATATTGTATATATATTTGGTACAGGGTGTTTGGTGTGTTGTTGTTTTTTGGTTTTGGCCTTATCTTTTTAGGGTCTTCTGACATCTGTGGCAAGAAAAGACTGAGGATATGGCGTCGGTCATGCGCATTTGTACCCTGGCGTCCTGACGTCAGACTAATGCCCCTTGACCGACGTCAGCCTTATACTTTGGTATTCGGGCCGACTGGGACAGCGGACTACCCCAAGTGTTAGGACTGCAGCAATGTGGATCTTCGAACATCTACATTTATGGTAGGTACAAAACTGTACTTTATTCGGGTATAAAGGCATCAGCCGACCCCATTTTCCTCAGTCTTTCTTGCCGTGGCCGAAGCAGAAGCTGTTCGCAAGTGCCGGTCGGTCAGAACCAGAGATTACTACCGAAGACTTCTAAAAAAGCTAAGTACCGCGTTGGGGACTCTTTCTTGCCTCAGCCGATGTCAGAAAAAGTGAATAACTGTTTAACTTGTGGGAAACAAATACCTCATAAAGATTTCCACTCTTACTGCTTACCTTGTCTAGGCCCAGACCACAACGTAGCAGCTTGTCTAGCCTGTGCTTCTTTTAACCGGCGGACGCTTAGACGTCGGTCGGAATTTGCTGAGGAGTTTTTCGGCTCCGATTTTGCTTATATTATGCCGTCGGATCCTCCGACTACGCAAATATCCAAAAAGCGCAAGGATAAGGACCGACACTTGCGGTCCGTGGTTTCGGCCGAAACCGCGGCTAAACAAACCGCGAGTGTCTCGGTTTTGGCTGAAACCGAGCAAACGGTCCTTCCTTCAGCCGAAAACTTACCTTTTACCGAGGCCTCTTCCAACCTGGTGGAATCGGCTTCTGAAGTCCCACCTGCTGTTGCAGTTTCTCAGGAATTATCTGACACTATTCCCTTGGATATTTCAACCCCTGCACATGGAGCTGCTAGGCCACCTGCAGCCATGTCCATTAAGGCCTTTGCCAGGGCTAAAGCAGCTAAAGCTACTAAATCTGTGCCTGTTAAGACCCCCTCTCACAGGCCTAGCTCTAGTTCACAAATGCTTAGTTTAGCAGAGGATCTCAATTCTTTAATCCGGGGTTCCCAACCTCAACCAGACAGGGCCTCTCACCCACCTCCAGAGAAGAGGCCTAGAGCAGAGCCCCCTGAACCAGTTTCTACTGATGATTCCTCCGATGATTCAAATGATACAGACCCTCCAGAGGCTCCTTTCTCCCCCTATGAAGACTCTGATGCTGAAGAGTCCATCCCTTCTGCCTCTCCGCCTGAGGAATTTTCCTTTGGGGAAACCTTGCATGCTATGAGGGAACAATTTCAGTGGCAGGGCCAGGATTTTTCAGATTCCAGAAAAAGGCTTAGAACCTTTCTGCATTTACCACAACATAGGCCTTTAGCCATACCTCCAGTTCTTTCTGTTGTAGATGATGCATTTAATGATGCTTGTACTGCTCCTGATTCTCTACCTCCGGCCCCTGCTAAGCCCGTTAGGTACTACAGGGTCCCGGACACGCATTACCATTTGTATAAGGCCCCTTTTGCAGATCCCAAAACTATCTCCCAGGGACCCAAGGCTGTAGCAGCTACCTCTACCAAAAACCCCCTCCCCTCTGAAAGGGAATCCTGGGCCTTAGAGAGATGGGGTAAAAAAGTTTACACTTCTGCTACTCTTTCCGCTAGGGCCTTGAACTGTCAATTCCACATGATCCAGTGTCAGGAATTTGTTAGACCAGTTATCTAAAAAGCTATCCTCAGATGAACCATTAGACAAAAAATCTGTTCAGGAAATGGTACATAACATTCAGCAGGTCAGCAACCATTCTTTAATATGCGGCTATGATGCACTGGAGGCTTCCTTTAGATCAGCCATGACTGGCACAGTTATCAGAAGGCATGCATGGTTAAAAGAGCAGGCCTTACCAGACCATGTCAAATCAAAACTACTAGATGCTCCCATGGACAAGATCAATTTGTTTGGCTCTCCTGCACAACAGGTGCTGAAGAAGATGGAAGAGAAGGCAAAATCTGTCCGAACAGTGAAAGATTTCTTACAGGTCCAACCTCCAAGGTTTAGCAGGAATTGGCCCTCCAAGAATTGGTCCTTTCCAGACTCCTCCAGAGCTCAGAGAGGCAGGAACAGGCGTTCAAGAGGAAGAAGCCAATCCAGGGGTGCCTACAGGGGACGCCAGTGGCAGGGTAACAACCAGCGTGGTACAGACACAGCCACCACCGCAACTACAGGACAATCACAGTGACTTGGCTCTGGCACCGCCTACCAGGGAACAACTAGAAGCACCCTTAGGCGGGAAGCTAGCCTTATTTTCAACAAACTGGCATTACATCACAAGAGACAAGTGGATTTTGCAGACAATAGACCAAGGTTACAGGTTTCACTTCCATACTCTACCAGGGAAGAGAGGAATGCCAAACCTACCTCCAAATCAAAAGACAGACGCTCTAAAACAAATATCTCAATTATTAAGGATGAGAGCTGTGGAAAAGGTACCATCTATGGAGCAAGGAAAGGGTTTTTACTCCAGACTCTTCCTGGTACCAAGAAAAGAAAACAAATGGAGGCCTATTCTCGACCTGTCCGCTTTAAACACATTTCTCATTGTTCCAAAATTCAAAATGCCGACTGTACAGCAGCTTCTTCCCATGCTGGGCAAGGAGTCTTGGCTGGTAACTCTAGATCTCAAGGAGGCATACCTGCACGTCCCCATACAACCAAATTGCAGAAGATACCTCAGATTCCTTGCAGGATCAGAGCATTATCAATTCTCAGCATTGCCCTTTGGCTTATCTACTGCGCCCAGAGTGTTCACGAAATGCCTGGCATCAGTAATTGCTCATTGCAGGCTTCAGGGAATTCAAATCTACCCTTACCTGGACGACTGCCTGATACAAGCGGACAACAAAAACAAGCTAGCAGAAGACTTGAAAAGGGTCATTTACCTACTGCAAGCCCTGGGATACACAGTCAATATAAAAAAGTCAAGGCTGATAACCATCCCAAAGGATAACCTTTTTGGGTGCAGAACTGGACACATCAAAACAAATGGCATTCCTAACAGTAGAAAAACAGGAGCATCTACCTCTCTACTTCTTGGCATTAACAAAGCAGAACCATCTAACAGCAAGAAAAGTCCTGCAAGCCCTGGGCTTCATGGCATCCTGCATAATATTGGTTCCACATGCCAGACTGCCTATGAGAAAGCTACAGTGTTACCTAAGGATTTATGGTCTCAACACAAGCACAGCCTAGAAACTCAAATCCCAATAATTCCATGCCTGAAGCAAGAATTCCTGTGGTGGGCTCAGGCCTGTCAATCAAACACAGGATTGCCCTTCCACAGCACTCAACCAAGCCAAACCATCACGACGGACGCATCAGACCTCGGTTGGGGGGCCCACATGCTGGACAAGTGCATACAAGGTTTATGGACTCCAGACCAGCTGCACCTACACATAAATCTAAAGGAAATGCTGGCAGTAAAACTGGCAATTCAGACCATTTCTCCGACAAGGTCAATTGATAAGGACAGAAAACACCACAGTTATGTGGTACATCAACAAGCAGGAGGCACACATTCGTACCCTCTATGCCGGATGGCACTGGACCTCTGGAATGTGGCCATGAGCTACAACATACAGTTACAAGCAATTTTTGTACCAGGAAAAAAACATTCTAGCAGACATATTAAGCAGGACTACCACGGATGCCCACGAATGGATGCTGCATCCGGATATCTTCAAAACCATTACAAGAAAATGGGGACTCCCAGAAATAGACTTATTTGCATCCCCACACAATCACCAGCTAAAGAAATTCTGCACAAGGACGTACCACCCACTTGCTTGGAAGGTGGACTCCCTATCGTTCAGCTGGAAAAATCTGACAGCATATGCATTCCCACCACTTCCTTTGATGCACAAGGTGCTATTGAAGATCAAAGAGGACCGTCCAAGGATCATTCTGATAGCTCTAGACTGGCCAAGACAGCATTGGTACCCATTACTGAGGAGCATGTCTCGGGAACAAATATGGCCCCTACCCCTGGTTCCCTTGCTGTTAACACAGAACAATTACAACATCCTGCATCCAAGCCTGAAAACGTTGCAGCTGACTGCCTGGAACATTGCATAAGGCCAATTAACCCAAATTTATCCCAAAGGGTTAAAGACATTATCCTGGAGGCTCGCAGACCTTCAACAAGGAAAAATTACTCAGCAAAATGGAAAAGATATCTCATTTGGAGTACTGCAAAAGGAGAAGATGTGTCACTGATAAACATAGCCAACATCCTGGAATACTTGGCAGAGCTCTTCCACAAAGGCCTGTCCTATTCTTCCATTAAGATTCATGCATCGGCTATTTCAGCAGAATACGACTTGGATCCTCCAGTCTTCTCACATCCTCTGCTCAGGCAGTTTCTGAGAGGAATTAAAAATGTAAAACCTGCTAGAAAACCACCATTGCCAGCATGGGACTTGAACTTTGTGCTAGAAAAATTGACACTTCCTCCTTTCGAACCAGCAGCAACAGCAGAATTACAATACTTATCATGGAAAACTGCTTTCCTGCTGGCAATCACTTCAGCAAGAAGGGTATCTGAGCTACAGGCATTAATGGCAGTACAACCCTTCCTGATCTTCCATCAAGATAGTGTCAATGAGAACAAATCCTACTTTTATGCCTAAGGTGGTTTCCAGAGTATCTTTAAATCAGGCTATCCACCTACCTACATTCTTCCCCAACCCTCAGAACAGGGGAGAAAGACTGTTGCATACCTTGGATGTACATAGACAATTACACTACTACCTGGACAGGATCAAGGGCAATAGAAAAACTGACCAGCTACTGGTAGCATATGCAACAGGAATGGAAGGAAAAGCAATTTCAAAACAGACAATCTCCAAATGGATAGGAAATTGCATTAGATTTTGTTACTCCTACCATGGAAAGAAAACTCCAGAAAACATCAGGCCTCACTCTACAAGGGCTACAGCCACTACCACAGCTTTCCTACGAGTGGCTACCAAGGACATTTTAGAGGCTGCTACTTGGAGCTCCGTGCATACATTTGCCAAGCATTATAATTTACCTTTATACTCTAGATCCCGAGCAGGTTTTGCCACTGCTGTTTTGCAAGGGATCTTAACTACACCATAACTTCCTTTTCCTCCTCCCCAGTTTGGCTATGGTATTCTACCCATTTGTAAGGACTGCAGATGCATCCTTGAAGGACATAGTACAGTTTTGTACCTACCATAAATGTAGATGTCGATAGGAATGCATCTGCAGTCAGGATTACCCTCCGCCTTTCCCTCTGTGGTACTCCTAGGGTATTTGCCCATCTTATAGCTAGCTGGGGAATCTATTATGGTGTATTTGTTTGTATATATGTACATACATGCTTATTTTTGTGTTTGCTCTCTACTATTTGGAATCATTGGCATTTATCCAAATTTAGCCTTCCTAGAGGGCACCTGGCATCTGGGGCAAGAAACACTGAGGAAAATGGCGTCGGCTGATGCCTTTATACCCGAATAACTGCAGCTATGACATCGGGTGAAGTGCGACACCAGCCGAGGCCAGACCCAGACTTTGGAATCCGGCCGACCGAAGGGCTGCCTGACGACAGGACAACCCATTTGTAAGGACTGCAGATGCATTCCTATCGGACATCTACATTTATGGTAGGTACAAAACTGTACTTTTCTACGCTTCCAGCTAGGAGCCAGTCATTATCAATTCAGAGCACTGCCCTTTGGACTCGCCACAGCCCCCAGGGTGTTTACTAAATGCATGGCAGTGGTCGCAGCTCATCTCAGACTGCAAGGTTTTCGAGTCTTTCCATATCTTGACGACTGGCTCCTCACTGCTACCACCAGACAAAACTTAGAACAAGCAAGAGACTATACCATGTAGGTTTGTACATCCCTGAGCATCTCAATAAATCTGAAAACATCCAACCTACTACTGACAGCAACTAGTTTTTATAAGTGCGCATCTGAACACTATCGCTGGGATAGCTTCCCTTCCTCCAGAGAGACTACTAAACATCAGACTTTTGGTCAGACAGATCCTCCCAAACAGAGTCCCAGCGAGATTGACATTTCAAACCCTAGGTTCAATGGCTTCCTCAGTTAATCTGGTCCCTCTAGCAAGATTTCACATGTGGATTCTACAGTGGTTACTAGCAACACAAAGGTCTCTAATCCATCAACTGATGTCTTGCCAAATTCTGATCACCAATCATTGCAAACAAGACCTCAGATGGTGGCTTCACTCCGATCAGATTCTCCTAGGCCGTCCTTTTATTCTCCCCCCAAGCCACAGTGACCACAGATGGTTGCCAGATAGGGTGGGGTGAGGGGGCATCATCTGGGGAAGACTGTTCAAGACGCATGGTCCCATCTAGAGGCCAACTTGCACATCAGTATTCTAGAGATGAGGGCAGTGCTGTTAGTGCTGCAAGCATTCCAAGATACTGTTCCTGTAGGGAGGGTCGCAATTCAGACATACAATGTTAGTAGTCTCGTACATCAACAAACAAGGGATAAACAAATCTTACCCACTTTGTTGAGAGGCACTCAGAGTTTGGCAATGGGCGATGTGTTCCAAACGCTTTCTGATAGCAGCGCACATTCCGGGAAGTTCCAATGTGATAGCAGACAAATTGAGCAGAACTATTCTCATGCCCCACAAGTGGTCTCTGAATCCAGTAGTGTCGGACAGAATTTTTTGCCGATTGGGCCAACCTTTCTGCGACCTATTCACTTCTCCCCTAAACAACAAATGCAGGCGTTACTTTGCCCAACGCTGTTCTCCACAGTTGGCCGCCTGGTCTATTGCATGCCTTTCCTCCCGTTCCTCTAATCTCACAATTCCTGAAAGCCAGAGACACTAAGAAAACCGTAATCCTCACTGCTGCATTGTGGCCTCAACAAGTTTGGTTTCCCTTCCTTTGGCCTAATCTGTTACAGAAACCATGGATTCTGGATCCAGTTCCAGATCTACTAACTCATCCAGAGGGCATGGTTCACCCAAATTTACAGCACCTAAAGTTGACTCTATGGCTTCTCCAATTGCCATGATTGCCAGGCATCCCTGTCTCTCATCGCCCGTGCAGCACATTATTACACATCACAAACCTACAACTAGGAAACTTTATCTGTGCAAATGGAAAATATTTACCATATAAGCTTTACATAGAAAATTAGATCCTTTCACGGCCCCAGTTGAATACATCCTAGAATTTATTTTTGAATGCTGTTTTTGAATTGGGGTCTTCTGCTTCCACTGTAAAGGTTCAGCTAGCAGCAATTTCAAATTTTCATGCTGGCTACAACTCCTCAATGTCTCATAAACTTTGCAAAGCATTTTTGAAAGGCTTGATGTGAAGTCATATCTCGCATTCATTCTTACTGATGGGTTTGGAGCCGATCCTCTGCTTCAGCTTGGCCATTTTCACAAGCTCGGGGTCTTCAGCTAGCTCGAGGCTAATCCCCTATCCCATGATGCACTAGTACTCCAACTCAGATCTCATTTGCCGCAAAAACAGATCAAGTTTTTTCTACACTAGCTCAGGCTAAGTACAGATATTTTAGAGTTTTTCTTATAAAACATTCAAAATTTTTAGTATTCACTAAAAAAATTAGTTTTGAGGGTTTTTTCCTCTTAAGAGTGCTGTTTGTTTTTTCTTGTTTAAAAAAAAAACTAGTAAGTTAGCTATCTCTATCAGGTCGTCATTTGTTGGACTTTTTCCTTGCCCTATCCTTTTACATTTCCAGAATTGTTTCTGAAGTATCTTATCGTAGATGTTGTAGATAGCTTAGTGTGCAGTGTCTACTTTAGTGTGTTTTTTCAAACAAGTATTTAGATATTTGCAGTGTACTTGTGTGGTCTTTCTGTAGTTCGTTTAACTAAGAGGACTTTTTCTTATCAGAAGGACTTGTGTGTGTGTTTATTTTTGTCCTTCTGTTTAAAGTTTATATACATACATACATACACACACATATATATATATATATATATATATATATATATATATATATATATATATATATATAAAACATGAATGTGTGTGTATATATATATATATATATATATATATATATGTGTGTGTATGTGTATATGTATGTATGTGTATACATATATATATATATATATATATATATATATATATATATATATATATATATATATATATATATATATTTATATATAGATATAGATGTATAGATATATAAAATCTCCTTCATATAACCTTGTTTAAGTTAAAGACGTTAATAAAAATACATTTTCTGGTAGCTGACAGAATGTCTAAAGTAAAGAATCAAAACCTTCAGGTTTCAAGAAGTGCCCGAAGTGTGGGCAGAAGATGTCGCTGACTGTCACACAGAATGTGTATGTTGCTTAGGACAGATTCACATGCAGGACTCTTGTGCTATATGTCATTTATTTAGCTAGAGTCCTACAAGAAAGAAAAAAAAAAAAACTAATCTTAAAGGACTGTTGGTCTTCCTTTTATGAGGCTGTTTAACAGGGTCAAGGTACTTTACAAAAAATGAAGTCACCTACTTCCTCAAAAAGATCTTCAGAAGGATCGGAGCCATCCAGAAAGCAACCAGAAATGTCTCTGTTTCAAAACTTTCTGAAACATCATTAACCTCTACTTCACTGTCTTTGGAGCCGATGGTTATACAAGTTAGGACCTGGTCCCCTACACTGGAGCCAGTGTCTCCAACTTTGAGATCACCTCCTCTTCAGGTATCGGCATCTCCAGCCCCTTCATCTGGATCCTCAAGAAGTCTTTCTGAAATTGATGTGGATCGCATTGTGCAGAGTGCTAAGGACACCGGTGCTAGCAAAATTCTTAGAACCAACTTTTGGAGCTTCGGAACCGAATGGACCTTTCCCCTATACTTTCATTCCTCCTCTGACCCGACCAGTGGCCTCTGAAATGGGATGAGTGGAGCTGATGGTGATGGGTTTGTTGGAGCCGAGACCTACCCCAGGTTTTACGGCCCCGACGGCTCCGACTACGGTGTTGTCCATAGAGTTTGGGAACCGACCCTCACTGGTTGGATCCGGGGGGGTTGAGTGGAGCCGATATTTTCTCTGATTCGATTCTTCCTCTCAGAGCCTCGGCTCTTGTGAGTTTGGCTCCTACCTCAGCTTCAGAGCCTACTCCTGTGACACTGGTGATGCTTCTTGGTTTTTAGGAACCAGAGGGTTCTTTGGCCCGGGGGTGTGGGGCTTTCAAGGCTGAAAAGAGCTCTGTTCTCAGAGACATCCTCACCATCTGCTACATCCCTTCATCCATTAAAGCACCAGTGTCCGTCTCGGCAAAACAGATTCCACAAAAGCGTAGAGATGCTGAGTTTCAGGAAGCCCCAGTGGGTGGTCCTTTGTTTTCCAAGACCTCTCCAGAATACCCTTCTTAAGAGACTTCTTGAAAGAAAACGTGCAAGAGGAAGCATTTGGACTCCCCGCAGGATTTTTTGCATTACACAGACCTCTAATCAGAATGGTCCCCACGGTCATCCTCTGAAGATGTCTCCTTTGCAGACATCATAGAGATCCTAAAGCATAGTGTTGGCTGGAGGTCCATTAACCCTACTGAAGAGGAGTCTGTGTACCTGAAAGCTTTCGGGACTCGACCTTCCACCTCTTGGGTGTCTCCACCTTTTGAAGAACTCCTGGAATTAGTTTGTCGAAAGATGTGGGAGTCTCCAGACACAGTGGAGCCCGTCCCTAGGAGGTCGAATAAGTTTATAACCAGTCCACAAGATAATTTTCTAACAAAGTGTTCCAGTGGATGCTATGGTGGTGGTGGAGGCCACTAAGAAGGAATTATCAGAAACCTCATCTGTTCATCCCCCAAATAAGGATTCGCGGATGATGGACAGATATGGAAAGTGCACGTTTTCATCAGCGGCCTTGAACTACGTAACCCATTTTACTAGTTTACAGAGAGGTCTCATTAAAGAGCTAGGAGATTCTCTCCAGGGTTCAGTAGCTGAGGGGTTATCAAAGTATCATCCCAGCTCTCACCCTTAACTCCCTAGTGAGCTCGTCCATGAGGCTCATCTTTTATGCAGCTGATGGAACGAGTAGGTTGGCGTCTTCAGGAATTGCCCTTAGGAGACATTCCTGGATGCGCCTCTGTAATTTCGCAGAACCCTTCAAGTCATCCTTCATAAACACCTCCCTTTGGCTCGTCCCTTTTCGGACCGAAAGTAAAAAACTTTAACCAGGTGTGAACAGGAGGGGAAAGACTGTCTGCTGTGGGAGTATGTTTTTCCACCCCTTCCAGACCCTATCCCAAGGGTCAGAAGGGGGGAAAGATGTGGTTCCGGAAATCCCAGAGAGTTTTTTCTGACACATGGTGAACCCTCCTTCAAGGGCAGAGGAGGAGTAAATAACGGAAGATGCCACCCATGCGGCTGAGGGGGTCCGCAGAACCAGGGTGACTGGGAATCTTTTTCCAGAAAACCCTTCCAGTGCTCCTGAGAGGAGGCCCATCTGTCCCACTCTGGAGTCCGTCAGTGGACGTTTATCTTTGCACTCGGTCACTTGACTAAAAATTACAAAAGACTCATGGGTGCAAAGGATTATATCCAGTGGTTACTCAATATCCTTTTCAACCCCACCTCTCCCAAACAAAAGGATTCCAGATGTTCCACCCAAAGGGATCAAGCAACTCAGAAATCCAAAAGTTGCTAGAAGAGCCATCCAATCAGTCCCTGCAGACCAAATAGGATCCGGAATTTACTCAAGGTTCTTTTTAGTTCCAAAGAAAACAGGGGAGTGGAGACCAATACTGGATCTCAGCAGACTAAGCAAGTTAGTGAAGAAGACAACGATGTCCTTCAAGGATGCATCTGCAGTCCTTACAAATGGGTTGTCCTGTCGTCAGGCAGCCCTTCGGTCGGCCGGATTCCAAAGTCTGGGTCTGGCCTCGGCTGATGTCGCACTTCACCCGACGTCATAGCTGCAGTTATTCGGGTATAAAGGTATCAGCCGACGCCATCTTCCTCAGTCTTTCTTGCCGCGTGGCGCCCGAAGCAGAAGCTGTTCGCAAGTGCGGTCGGTCAGAACCAGAGATTACTACTACCGAAGACTTCTAAAAAGCTAAGTACCCCGTTGGGGACTCTTTCTTGCCTCAGCCGATGTCAGAAAAAGTGAATAACTGTTTAACTTGTGGGAAACAAATACCTCATAAAGATTTCCACTCTTACTGCTTACCTTGTTTAGGCCCAGACCACGACGTAGCAGCTTGTCTAGCCTGTGCTTCTTTCAACCGACGAACGCTTAGACGTCGGTCGGAATTTGCTGAGGAGTTTTTCGGCTCCACTTTTGCTTACATTATGCTGTTGGATCCTCTGACTACGCAAATATCTAAAAAACGCAAGGAAAAAGACAGACACTCGCGGTCCGCGGTTTCGGACGAAACCGCGGTTAAGCCAACCGCGAGTGTCTCGGTTTCGGCTGAAACTGAGTCCGCGGTTCTTCCTTCGGCCGAAAGCTTACCTCCTACCGAGGCCTCATCCAGCATGGTTGAATCCATCCATGTCGATTAAGGCCTTTGCCAGGGCTAAAGCAGCAAAATCTACCAAAACTGTGCCTGCTAAGACCCCCTCTCACAGGCCTAGCTCTAGTTCACAAATGTTTAGTCTAGCAGAGGATCTCATTTCTTTCATCCGGGGATCCCAACCACACCCAGACAGGGCCTCTCACCCACCTCCAGAGAAGAGGCCTAGAGTAGAGCCCCCTGAGCCAGTTTCTTCAGATGACTCCTCTGTTGAATCAGATAATTCTAACCCTCCAAAGGGCCCTTTTTCTCCTTATGAAGACTCTGATGCTGAAGAGTCCATTCCTTCTGCCTCTCCGCCTGAGGAATTTTCTTTTGGGGAAACCTTGCATGCTACGAGGGAACAATTTCAATGGCAGGGCCAGGATTTTTCAGACTCTAGGAAAAGGCTTAGAACCTTTTTGCATTTGCCACAGCATAGGCCTTTAGCCATTCCTCCAGTACTTACTGTTGTGGATGATGCATTTAATGATGCTTGTACTGCTCCTGATTCTCTTCCTCCGGCCCCTGCTAAGCCCGATAGGTACTACAGGGTTCCAGACACACATTATCATTTGTATAAGGCTCCATTTGCAGGTCCCGAAACTATCTCCCAGGGACCTAAGGCTGTAGCAGCTACCTCTGCCAAAACCCCCCTCCCCTCTGAAAGGGAATCTAGGCCTTAGAGAGATGGGGTAAAAAAGTTTACACTTCTGCTACTCTTTCAGCTAGGGCCTTGAACTGTCAATTCCACATGATTCAGTATCAAGAATTTATGTTAGACCAGTTAACTAAAAAACTGTCCTCGGATGAACCATTAGACAAAAAATCTGTTCAGGAAATGGTACATAACATTCAGCAGGTCAGTAATCATTCCTTAAAATGTGGCTATGATGCACTGGCGGCTTCCTTTAGATCAGCCATGACTGGTACAGTGATCAGAAGACATGCATGGTTAAAAGAGCAGTCCTTACCAGACCATGTTAAATCAAAGCTCCTAGATGCTCCCATGGATAAGCTCAATTTGTTTGGCTCCCCTGCACAGCAGGTGCTGAAGAAGGTGGAAGAGAAAGCAAAATCTGTCCAGACAGTCAAGGATTTCTTGCAGGTCCAACCTCCAAGGTTTAGCAGGAACTGGCCTTCCAAGAATTGGTCCTTTCCAGACACCTCCAGAGCTCAGAGAGGCAGGAATAGGCGCTCAAGAGGCAGGGGTCAATCCAGAGGTGCCTACAGGGGACGTCAGTGGCAGGCTAACAACCAGCGAGGTACAGCCACAGATCCAGCCACCACCACTACCACAGGACAATCACAGTGACTTGGCTCTGGCACCACTTACCAGGGAACAACTAGAAGCACCCTTAGACGGGAAGCTAGCCTTATTTTCAGTAAACTGGCATTACATCACAGGAGACAAATGGATTTTACAGACAATAGACCAAGGTTACAGGTTTCACTTCCATACTCTACCAAGGAAGAGAGGAATGCCAAATCTACCTCCAAATCAAAAGACAGAAGCTCTAAAACAAATAACTCACTTACTAAGGATGAGAGCTGTAGAAAAGGTACCATCTGTGGAACAAGGGCAAGGATTTTACTCCAGACTCTTCCTGGTACCAAGAAAAGAAAACCAATGGAGACCTATTCTCGACCTGTCCGCTTTAAACACATACCTCATTGTTCCAAAATTCAAAATGCTGACCCTACAGCAACTTCTTCCCATGTTGGGCAAGGAGTCTTGGCTGGTAACTCTAGATCTCAAGGAGGCATACCTGCACGTCCCCATACGACCAAATTGCAGAAGATACCTCAGATTTCTTGCAGGATCAGAGCATTATCAATTCTCAGCATTGCCCTTTGGCTTATCTACTGCCCAGAGTGTTCACGAAATGCCTGGCATCAGTAATTGCTCATTGCAGGCTTCAGGGAATTCAAATCTACCCTTACCTGGGCGACTGCCTGTTACAAGCGGACAACAGAAACAAGTTAACAAAAGACTTGAAAAGGGTCATTCATCTACTGCAAGCCCTGGGATACACAGTCAATATAAAAAAGTCAAGGCTGATACCATCCCAAAGGATAACCTTCTTGGGTGCAGAGCTGGACACATCAAAACAAATGGCATTCCTAACAGTAGAAAAACAGGAGCAACTCCCTCTCTACTTCATGGCATTAACAAAGCAGAACCAGCTAACAGCAAGAAAAGTCCTGCAAGCCCTGGGTTACATGGCATCCTGCATAATATTGATTCCACATGCCAGACTACATATGAGAAAGTTACAGTGGTACCTAAGGAATTTATGGTCTCAGCACAAGCACAGCCTAGAAACCCAAATTCAATAATTCCATGCCTGAAGCAAGAATTCCAATGGTGGGTTCAGGCCTGTCAATCAAACACAGGACTGCCCTTCCACAGCACTCAACCAAGCCAGACCATCACAACGGACGCCTCAGACCTCGGTTGGGGGGGGGGGGGCGCACATGCTGGACAAGTGCATACAAGGCTTATGGACTCAAGACCAGCTGCACCTACACATAAATCAAAAGGAAATGCTGGCAGTAAAACTGGCAATTCAGACATTCAGACCATTTCTTCTACAGGGTCAACTGTTGATAGGGACGGACAACACCACAGTTATGTGGTACATCAACAAACAGGGAGGCACACATTCATACCCTCTATGCCGGATGGCAATGGACCTCTGGAATGTGGCCCTGAGCTTCAACATTCAGTTACAAGCAATTTTTGTGCCAGGAAAAGAAAATATACTAGCAGACATCCTAAGCAGAACTACCACGGATGCCCACGAATGGATGCTGCATCCGGACATCTTCAAAACCATTGCAGGGAAATGGGGACTACCAGAAATAGACTTATTTGCATCCCCACACAATCACCAACTGAAAAAATTCTGCACGAGGACGTACCACCCACTTGCTTGAAAAGTGGACTCCCTATCTTTCAGTTGGAAAAACCTGACAGCATATGCATTCCCACCTCTTCCTTTGATGCACAAGGTGCTATTGAAGATCAAAGAAGACCGTCCAAGGATCATCCTGATAGCTCCAGACTGGCCAAGGCAACATTGGTACCCATTACTGAGGAGCATGTCTCGGGAACAAATATGGCCTCTACCCCTAGTTCCCTTACTGTTAACACTGAACAACTACAACACCCTGCATCCAAACCTGAAAACACTGCAGCTGGCTGCCTGGAACATTGCATAAGACCAAATAACCCAGATTTATCTCAAAGGGTTAAAGACATTATCTTGGAGGCTCGCAGACCCTCAACAAGAAAAAATTATTCAGCAAAATGGAAAAGGTATCTCATTTGGAGTACTGCAAAAGGAGAAAATGTGTCACTGGTAAACATAGCTAACATCCTGGAATACTTGGCAGACCTCTTCCACAATGGCCTGTCCTATTCTTCCATTAAGATTCATGCATCAGCTATTTCAGCAGAATACAACTTGGATCCTCCAGTCTTCTCACATCCTCTGCTCCGGCAGTTTCTGAGAGGAATTAAAAATGTAAAACCACCTAGAAAGCCACCATTGCCAGCATGGGACTTGAACTTTGTGCTAGAAAAGTTGACACTCCCTCCTTCGAGCCAGCAGCAACAGCAGAATTACAGTACTTATCATGGAAAACTGCTTTCCTGCTTGCAATCACTTCAGCAAGAAGGGTTTCTGAACTACAGGCATTAATGGCAGTACAGCCTTTCCTGATCTTCCATCAAGATAGTGTCCATGAGAACTAATCCTACTTTTATGCCAAAGGTGGTCTCCAGGGTATCTTTAAACCAGGCTATTCACCTGCCTACATTCTTCCCCAACCCACAGAACAGGGAGAAAGACTGTTGCATACCTTGGATGTACATAGACAATTACGTTACTACCTGGACAGGACCAAGAGCAATAGAAAAACTGACCAGCTACTGGTAGCATATGCAACAGGAATGGAAGGAAAAGCAATTTCAAAACAGACAATCTCTAAGTGGATAGGAAATTGCATTAGATTTTGTTACTCTTACCATGGGAAGAAAACTCCAGAAAACATCAGACCTCACTCTACAAGGGCTACAGCCACTACCGCAGCTTTTTTACGAGGAGTGGCTACCAAAGACATTTTAGAGGCTGCTACTTGGAGCTCCGTGCATACATTTGCCAAGCATTATAATTTACCCTTATACTCCAGATCCCGAGCAGGTTTTGCCACTGCTGTTTTGCAAGGGATCTTAACTACACCATAATCTTATTACTCCTCCTCCCCAGTTTGGCTATGGTATTCTACCCATTTGTAAGGACTGCAGATGCATCCTTGAAGGACATAGTACAGTTTTGTACCTACCATAAATGTAGATGTCCGATAGGCATGCATCTGCAGTCAGGATTACCCACCCTCCTTCCCTCTGAGGTACTCCTAGGGTATTTACCCATCTTCTAGCTAGCTGGGGGAATCTATTATGGTGTATTTGTTTGTATATATGTATATACATGTTTATTTTTATTTGCTCTCTCTTATTTGGAAACTTTTGCAATTATCCAAATTTAGCCTTCCTAGAGGGCACCTGGCATCTGGGGCAAGAAACACTGAGGAAGATGGCGTCGGCTGATACCTTTATACCCGAATAACTGCAGCTATGACGTCGGGTGAAGTGCGACATCAGCCGAGGCCAGACCCAGACTTTGGAATCCGGCCGACCGAAGGGCTGCCTGACGACAGGACAACCCATTTGTAAGGACTGCAGATGCATGCCTATCGGACATCTACATTTATGGTAGGTACAAAACTGTACTTTCCGGATGATCACCCTGCAGTCAGTACTTCCCTTTCCAGGGAAAGACCATTGGATTTGCTCTATAGACCTCCATGATGCGTGCTACCACATAAATGGACAGGCCATCCAGGAGGCACCTGCGCTTTCAGCTGGTAGCCAGTCACTATCAATTTCGAGCTCTGCCCTTTGGCCTCACTACAGCACCCAGTGTTCAGCAAATCCATGGCAATAGTCATGGCTCACCTAAGATAGCTAGGATTCCAGGTGTTTCCATACTTAGACAACTTGCTCCTAACTGCCACCACCAAGCAGCTACTAATCCAAGCAAGGGACACATTACAGCTATTTGCAGAATTGGGAATTACTGTCAATTAAGGAAAATCTGCCTTATTGCCATCTCAATATACTGCTTTCATAGGAGCAGAACTAAGTACAAACAATGATGGTAAACCTTCCAGAAGAAAGGATTCATGTCCTTTGAAAGCAGGTGCTGAATCTCCTACACAAAACAAAAGTTCAAGCCAGAGAAGTTCTGAAGGTGCTAGGCACAATGGCAGCCTCCATCACAATAGTTCCTATGGCACGCGTGCACATGAGGATCATGCAGTGGCTTTTTGCTCAATGGACAATGCAAACGCTCCTGATGTCCCACAAAATAACTCTGACGCCAGCTTGCAAAAAGGATCTGTTGTTGGCTTCATTCAGACCAAGCAACAATAGGAAAACCCTTTATTCCTCCAGCTCCCTTAGCCGCAGTGACCACGGATAGTTCCCAGATTTGGGGGGGGCATTATCTGGGAAGAACAGCCCAAGGCATATGTCAAAAACATGAGATTCACTTGCACATCAGTGTTCTTGAGATGAGAGCGGTGCTTCTAGCGTTGTAGGCATTCCAAAACTCTCTACCTGTAGGAACAATTGCAATTCAGATAGACAATGTCAGTGGTGTGATACATAAACAAGGAGGAACCAAATCTTATCTCTTATATCGAGAGGCCCTGAGTATGGCAATGGGCGACGTCCTCCCAATGCTTTCTAGTAGCAAAGCACATCCTGGGGAAATCCAACATGATTGCAGACAAACTCAGCAGACATATACTGATGCCACATGAGTGGTCCCTCAAACAAGAAGTAGCGGAGGGCATTTTCTGCAGATGGGGCTGGCTTTGCTGTGACCTTTTCGCCACGTCCACTAACACACAAAATGCAGCAACTATTTTGCCCTGCTTTCCCCCTCAGGGGAATTCCCTGAGGGATGCACTCATACATGATTGGCCCCGGGTCTCCTTTATGCCTTTCCACCTTTCCTGTTAATACCCAAAGTCATTTAGAAAGCCAAATTATTGGGAAGGACCTTAATTCTGATAGCCCCTTACTGGCCTCATCAAATTTGGTTCCCCTTCCTACATCCTTATCTTCAAGAGGAACCTTGGATCCTGGACCCAGTACCGGATCTTCTGAAACATTCTTCAGGAGTTCTTCACTCATCCCTCAAGTTGACAACTTGGCTGCTCCAGTTCCAAACATAGCCAGGTTACAAAATCTTTCATCGTCCACACTACACATTTTGATATTTTCCCATAAAATCTCAACGAGAAGATTATATCTTAGCAAATGGAAAAGATTCACATTTTGGGCCCTACAAATTAAAATTGATCCTTATTTCGCATCTCTTTTTCTATCCTAGAATTCCTAACAAAGCATCTGATGATGTAAATCTTCATTCCATACTGTTAAGACTTTGGTTCCATCCTCTGAACCGACACGGCCCATACTAAGCTCACGCCAGCCAAAAACTCTCAAGCTAAGTCCTACCCATAATGCCCCTCTCGCAGTCTCTTCAGATCTCATTTGCCACGCTCCTTGCTAGACGTGTCAAGCCATTGCTCTCAAAGTTAAGTACATTTTTTCTTACACTTTTTAAATTTCAAAATTAGTTACATTTTTTTCCCCCTTTTTTTTATTACAATTTTCTTACATCTGCTTCTACCCCCCCTACCTTTGGTAATCTTAAGTACCATCGTCAGTACTCCCCTTCCCTTACCGTTTCGTATTTCTAGTACCATTGTTGGTACACCTCTCTCCATTGAATTGATTGTTCTTTTTTTTTTTTGGTTTCTTAGTGTTTGCTATAGTGCCTGTTTTTCTATAGGTATTATAGAGTTACTGGCATTAGTGTAGTTGTCTGGTTGTGAGTTAACCCTTAGAGCTGTAGTACATTATAGTTTCTGACATGTCTGATAAAGCAAAATTGGACTTTAAGCAATGTGATAAATGTGGGTGGAAAATGCCCAATTCTGTTGGTCACGTCCGCTGCATTTACTGTTTAGCAGTCGACCATATTAAAGCTCCTTGTGACATTTGTAACAACTTTAGTTCCTGCACCCTGGCTGAGCAGAAAAATAAGTTAAAAACGCGTTTCAGAGGCCCTATCTGCGGTGGAGGTCTCACCACCTCCAGCAAAAGAAAAAGAAAGGCATAAAAAGAAAAGGAATCAGTCTGTTCCGGCATCTCTTTCCTTCATGGAACTGAAGCAGCCCTCAATGTCTTCAGCGCCATTGGTGCAGGCTTCACTGACACCAGGGACACAAGTTTCTCCCTTGGTGCCATCATTCTCTTCGACACTGGGATCAGCTGCTGCATCTTTGATGGTGCCTTCCCTGACCATGGTACCAGAGACTTCTACGGTTCCATATTCTACTATATCTTCGGCTCCAAAGATTGAGTTTTTCCCAAGGAGTAGATACTCGCCTTCATATAACCCATTTGTAGGACAGCAGTATAGTCGATTTGTAGAGAGAGCAGAGTCCCCTTCAGCACCATCCATTAGATGCACCAGGAGTCTCTCTAAATTAGACATGTTAAGACTTGTTGATAAGCTTCTAGCAGCTAGAGGCCTTCCCACCCCTACTAGGTCTTCCTTCCCTCCCTCCCGGAGTAGAGGGCTATACGGCATACTCCCCAGTGTATCCTCCTCTGACCTCTTCCCAGGTTTCGGAGCCATCGGCACCAGTGACCATCCCAGTGCACTCTGTTACAGTGCAGATAGCAGAGTCTTTCCTGTTGACACCAGTGACCCTCTGCACCATGTTCCAATCAGAACTGGTCCACTCTCGGGATTGTGACTGAGCTGTCTGCATTGTGGACCATAGTCTGGCAACAGTTTTTTCGACAGCGCCATCTACGGTTCCGGGTCTTCAACAGTTGCCAGTCCTCTCGGGGCTCCTATCGTGCAGGCGGGCTTGTCAGAGTAGGGAGTGGCCCCAGTTCCAAGGTTGTCTTTTTTGGTTCCGGGCTCCCATCGCTCTTCAGGCCTGCCTTTCAGGTGATGGAGAGGGTCCTCGCTTCTGCAGGCTCACAGTTGGCACCAACGGCATTGGAGTCGAGACCCCCCCCTCTAGTATGCAGCTGACACAGCCTCCTACTCAAGGACCTAGAGTACGGGAACAGCAGGATATCCCCTTCCAAAGGGAGCCCCTCTCCAGAATCCTCCTCAGAAGACCCCACTGAGGAGCCACCCCGGAAGAAGCGGTGCAAGAGGAAGCACTTAGATTCCCCTAAGGAATCCATCACCAAAGACACCGACAAGGGAGAGGGGTCCCCACGGTCTCCTCTGGAAGACATCTCATTTGGAGACATGCTAGAGATCCTCAAGCAGGGGGGGGATTGGAAGTCCTCCACCCCTTCGGGTGTTCTTGCAAGCTTTCCGTGCTCAACCCTCTACTTCTTGCGTGACACCACCTGCAAATGAGCTGATTAAGCTTATTGTGCAGCGTGCATGGAATGCACCTGACAGCATAGACCTAATTCCCTGGAGGCGTGACAAAATTGTGTCTCCCCGAGGATCAGCCCCACTGGTCAAAACATTTAGTGGTGGAATCTATGGTCATGGCAGCAGCCATTAAGAACTTGCAGAGGATAGTTCTACTGTCCATCCCCTGAACAGGGAGTCTCTGGCCTTGGACAGACTAGGGAAGTGGACCTTTGCTTCAGCGACCTTTGCCATCCGGTCACTGAACTACTTGGCACATGTTACACGCCCCCAAAGACACTTGGTTTCAGAACTGTCTGCCTCTTTGGCAGGGATACTACCTGACAATGTACAAGATAAGGTTGCCTCTCAGCTAGCTACCCTGGAATCCATTTTGAACTCCTCTATGCGATTGATATCCCATTCAAATGAGGGGGCTGATCAAGCAGCAGCATCAGGCATTGTTATGAGATGTCATACTTGGATGCGTACTTCGCGGACGCTTTCAAGTCTTCCTTTGTCAATGGACCTGTTGATGACTCTTCCCTTTTTGACCCTAAAGTGTGAGACAAATTGTCACGAAGTGAGAAAGATGTAAAGACCTTCTCTGCTGTGGGCATACGTTTTTCCATCCCTCAACAGTCCTACTGTAGGAATTGGGGGGGGGGGGGGGTAAGAAGTCCAGAGGCCTTTCCGTGACACTTGTGCCCTCCAGGGCAGAGGGGGAAACTCATCTGGAAGACACCAGTATCGTGGCAGAGGGGGAACTCATAACCAGGGAGCTAGCGACTCTTTCTCTGGCCAACCCTATCAGCGCTTCTGAGCAGTGGCCCAATTGCTTTCCTCTAAAAGCAGTCGGGGGACGTTTCTCCACCAACAAGCCTGGCTATCCATAACAATGGACTCGTGGGTGCAGAGAATAACCAGAGGATATCACATCCCCTTCGATCTCATCCCCAAACCTTTAAGACAAATCCCCGACGTCCCATACAGTCAGAGGGAAGTAGCAGCATTAGAAATTGGAAAGCTACTAGAAAAGTCATCCAATAAGTCCCACCAAACCAAATAGGATCCGGATTTTACTCGAGGTTCTTTATAGTACCAAAAAAGACGGGACTGCAGACCAATTTTGGATCTCCACTTGTTGAACAAGTTCATCAATCCTCAAAAATTCTGGATGGTCACGGTTCAGTCCATTCTCCCTTTTCTAGTGAAGGATGACTGGATGTGCTCTAAAGATCTGCAGGATGCATATTACCATATAAAAATGGGCAAGTGCTCCCAGTGATCTCTGCTTCTGGCAGGGAGCCAGTCATCAGTTCAGAGTACTGCCCTTTGGTCTCTAGACAGCCCCCAGAGTATTCACCAAATGCATGGCAGTTGTAGTAGCTTATCTCAAACTACAAGGATTCCGGGTGTTTCCATATTTAGATGATTGGCTCCTCACTGCCCCGACCAGGTGCCTCCTGATTCAGGATACCTCTTACATTCAAGGCCTTGCAATCCGCTTGGGAATTACAATCAACACGGACAAATTGAATCTGTTGCCAACTCGAACCCTGGAATGCATAGGCGCGGTCTTCAACACAATATCCTGTCAGGCTGCCCTTCCTCTTCAGACTTTCAAAGATAAGAACTCAAATTCAAGTCCTCCTTCCATTCAGTTCATCCCTGCACATCATATTACAATTACTGGGCTCCATGGCAGCGACCATCACCTTAGTCCCTTTGGTGAGATTGCATATGAGACTACTAGTGGCTTCTGTCATCCCAATGGTCACTATTGACTCATTCAGTGGACCATATGATATGGGTTACGAACCTCTGCAAGAACGACCTGTCATGGTGGATGAAACCACAAACAAAACCTATGGTGTCGACCATTCTGTCACCCAGCCCAAGGCCATGGTGACCACGGATGCTTCCCTGTTGGGGGGGGGGGGGGGGCATTATCAAGGGAAAATGGTCCAAGGCACCTGGTCCCCTATAGAGGCCAATCTGTACATAAATGTCCTAGAATTAAGGGCAGTTCTCTTAGCGTTGCAAGCGTTCCATCCTTCCCTTCCTTCCAGGACTATTGCAATACAGTTGGACAACATGTCAGTCGTCTGATACCTCAACAATCAAGCCGGAACCAGATCATACCCCTTATGTCGGGAAGCCATGAGAATGTGGCATTGGGTGATAGCTTCCAGCTGCTTTCTCATAGCAACACACATTACCGGGACTTCCAATCTGATAGCAGGCAACCTGAGCAGAAACATTTTGGTGCCTCATGAGTGGTCCCTCAACCCTGTAGTAACTGCTCGAATCTTCCGCCGCTGGGGCAAGCCTTGCTGCGATCTGTTTGCTTCCCCCCTAAACAACAAATGCAGATGCTACTTTGCTCTAATCCCCCCTCAGGGAGAGTCACCAAGGGATGCTCTAACACACGATTGGCCCTTGGTTCTACTTTACACCTTTCCCCCATTTCCCCTCATCCCGAAATTTCTAAAGAAAGCTCAAAGGTTACGAAGCGCAATTATCCTCATTGCCCCCTATTGGCCCTGTCAAGTCTGGTTCCCATTCCTATGGCCTCATCTGGTCCACAGCCCATGGACCTTGGACCAGTCTTGGGGACTGCTGACTCATCCTCAGGGACTGGTCCATCTCAATCTCCACAGCCTCAAGCTCACAGCTTGGTTTCTCCACTTCCAATGATTGCCAGGATAGTTGATATTTCATCCCGTTGGCAAGATTCTTCTGGCTTCACACAAGCCATCCACCAGGAAAATTTATTACAGTAAATGGACTAGGTTTTTTCTATGAGCCAAAGAACAGAACATGGACGCCTTTTCTATGCCTATTCAAAAGATTCTAGAATGTCTCACTACCTTGTTTACACGCAGGAGCTTCAGCATCTATGATTACAGTGCATTTGGCAGCTATTGCTAATTTTCACAGTGGAATCGGCAATTCACCAATTATGTCACACCGACTATGTAAAACCTCCATGAAGGGAGCGTTACACATTAGACCACCCTTTAAACCTCCCATAGAGCCATGGCACTTGACTTTAGTACTTCAATCCTTGATGGGCCCACCTTTTGAGCCTTCTAATTCATGTGATATTAGATTCTTATCATGGAAGACTCTACTACTAGTAGCTTTCACTTCAGTGAGAAGAATATCAGAGTTGCAGGCCTTGAGTGTCAAAAGACCATACCTGATTTTTCACAAGGAAAGGGTTTCTCTCCGTACTTATCCTTCATTTATGCCTAAGGTTATCTCTGACCTGTCGATTAACCAGTCCATTGATTTAGGTTGCCTGTTTTCCTTCCCCACCATTCGAACAAAGGGGAGTATCTCCTACGTACCTTAGACATTCATAGGCAACTTCGTTTTTACTTGGACAGAACAAAATCTTTCAGGAAAATGGATCAACTATTTGTTGCTTTTGCAGGGCCCAGAATGGGTAAACCTGTATCCAAACTAACCCTATCTTCATGGCTTAGAAACGCCGTTACCTTCATCTATCAACAAAACAAAATATCCTTGCCTTCCAGAATAAAGGCTCACTCTGCTAGATCGATGGCGACTTCAGTGGCCTTTCACTCCAAAGCCTCTATGGACGATATCTGCGCAGCAGCCACTTGGTCAAGACCACAGAAATTCAGTCAATGAAGAAAAGGTATATAAATGTTTATTGATGTGTATTTTTGTCTTCTGTCTTTATTGTCTATTTCATTTTTTCATTTATTCTTTGTAATATTGTTACTTAGCATAGTTTGGAGCTTATCTTCCCGGGCCTCCACTGAAAATGGACATGTATCCAGTTGGACTAGCCCGGTCAACAAATGTGAAATAAAATCACTCATTACAATATGGCCTCCAGGGGAAGAGCATCTTTTGGTTCTATGGTGCTCAGGAATATTCTTCCTTAGGGCCACCCAAGACTCAAGTAGCTGGGGATTTGGTCCTAACAGTAAGGAATGAATGAAGATTTACAACATCAGATAAAGAAGTTATGTCTTACCATAACGTTCCATCCGTGTTGTAGATCTTCATTCATTCATTATTTCCTGCCCTGTTTCCCCCTACCTGGACTCCTGGTGAACTATGGGATCCCATTATAAGTTGGGGTATCTGCTCAGACAGGGCTTCCTACATATTGTCTTCTTTCTTCTCTCTCTAATTCCTGCATCAGGGTGGTCAAACGCGATCTGAAAAGACTGCGAGAGGGGCATTATGAGTAGGACTTAGCTTGAGAGGTTTTTGGTTGGCACGAGCTTGGTACGGGCCATGTCAGATGTTCTTCGTATTTCACTGTTGCAGTCATCACATTTGGGTTATCTACTTGCAGTAGCCCTCAGCCGGCCTGATTATCAAAGTCTTGGGTCCTGCATCGGTTGCGGTCTCATTTTCCATGACGTCAGGTAGTCAGGGGTATAAAGCATGCAGCCGACGCCATTACATCAGTCTTTCTTGCCATGCGGTGACAAAAGCAGAAGCAGTTTGCAAGTGCCGATCGGCCGACTCCTGAAATTTTCGTTTTCGAGTTTCAGAACCGAAGTCTTCAACTAAGCCAAGTACCCCATTGGGGAAACTTTTTCTTGCTCTAAACCGATGTCAGTAAAAGTCAATTGTATTTCTTGTGGAAAGCAAATACCTCATAAAAATTTTCATTCGTACTGTATTCCTTGCCTAGGCCCTGACCACGACGTAATTCGCTGTCTGTTTTGTGCCTTAAACAATGAACTATTCGTCATCAGTATATTTATGCTTCTAAATATTTTGTTACTCTGTTCAATTACCCAGATATTTAAACTACCCGACTACCGACATTCCAAAAAAAAACAAAGATAAAAACAGACGGACCGCATAGGTCCAAAGCTGCCGACGACACTTCTCCTAAGCTAGTCCCCAGTTTGCCGGTACTCAGTGAGGCGCTTTCGCAGCCCCTGATACCCACTACTTCGGATTCGCAGGCCTCTATTGAGACCCATTCGAAGTCCAGTATGCCGTGAGATGCTTCAACTGTGGAACCTGCAGATGTCTCTACCTTGGATGGGTCCGGAGCCGCTATGCAGGCACCAGCTTCTGAGGGTGTATTCAGGCCTACTGACTTGCATATTAAACCAATGCCATCTTCTTCAAGGCCTAAAACTCGATCCATGCCTACAAAACCAATGCCCAGACCGCATGTTCAGGCCTCTGTGCCTAAAAAACAAATAAGAATGGCTGAAGACCTTATTACTTTAATCAGGGGAAGCCAACCTTCCCCCTCTAATAGGTCTGAATTTGCTTATGATTCTTCTGATCAGGATTGTGAAATTTCTGTTTCCTCTGATGACCAGGATTTACCCTTATCTACTTATGAGGATTCTGATGCAGAGGACTCTATTCCCTCCGCTTTCCCTCCAGAGGATTTCTCTTTTGGTGAAACCTTGCATACTCTTAGGGAGCATTTTCACTGGGAAAGCCAGGATTACTCTGACTTTAAAAAGAGGCTTAGGGATTTCTTGCTCCTGCCCCAACACAAGCCTTTAGCTATCCTCCCTGTACTGGACATTGTTGATGATGCCTTTTCGAAACCTGGCTTGGCCCCTGACACTCTACCTCCTGCTCCCAGAAAACCAGATAGATATTCCAGGGTCCCTGACTCTCACAAGTTCCTCTTTAAAAATCCTACTGGGATCCTGAGACCATTTCACAGGAACCCAAGGGAATTGAGGCTACTACTGCCAAAAATCCTACCCCCTCTGATAGAGATTCCAGGGCGCTGGATAGATTGGGTAAGAAGGTGTACACTTCTGCAACCTTGGCCATTAGGGCCTTAAACTGCCAGTTTCATATGTTAAAGTATCAGCAGCATATTATTGGATTGATTAAACAGAAAATGTTGATTCATGACTGTGCTGAAAATAAAGATTTACAGGATTTAATGCATTCTACTGAACAAGTTGGGAGGGTGGCCTAATGGTTAAGGTGTTTACCTTGCAAACACAAGGTGTAGGGTTTGAGTTTCTCAAGGGATAATTGGCTAGGCTTAAAATGGCTTGCAAGGGCAGTTAGCTTAGTACTAATCTATGAACCTATCTATGAACCTAAGTTGGAAAGCATACTTTGCAATGTGGTTTTGATTCACTAGAGCCATCTTGCAGGGCTGCTGTCACTGGGTCTTTCCTTAGAAGGCATGCTTGGCTTAAGGAGCAGTCTTTGCCAGATCATGTTAAAGCTAAATTGCTGGATGCTCCATTAAACCAGGACCGCCTGTTTGGCAACAAAGCAGAAGAAGTACTTAATCTATGCAAACTGTTATATTTCTTACAAGTACAGCCTCCCAGATTTAGTAGGCATTGGCCCTCTAAGAATTGATCCTTTCCTGCCTCTTCCAGGTCTTCAGTCCAAACCCAGAACCAGCAGAGGGCCAAGGCTTCAGTCCCAAGGTACTCACAGGACTAAGCAGTGGGGGGCTCCCACATCCAAAAGCAGGGAGTAGTAAGACTCCACCCTATGGTAAACTGTCTCAGTAACTTTAAAGCTTCCAAGTCCTGCACAGCTAACTGTTCCTTTAGGGGGAAAAATTGCCCTGCAGACAAAAAATTGGGAACTCATTACCCAGGACAAATGGGTTTTAAATGTAGTTTCCCAAGGATACAGATTCCACTTCCACACCGTACCAACCCCAAACAGTTGACAAGGCCTACCCACAAATCAGTGGGCATAGGCTCAAAAGCAAGTTCTCTTTCTTACGTATCAGGGCTATTCAAACTGTCCCAGAAGAGGAAAAGGGACAAGATTTCTACTCAAGACTTTTTCTGGTGCCAGGAAAAGACCACTCTTGGCATCTATCCGGGACCTCTCTATCCTAAACACATTTTTGGTAATCCCAAAATTCAAGATGCTAACTCTTCACCATTTGCTTCCTATGCTAAGCAAGGATGCCTGGTTGGCAACAATGGATTTAAAGGAAGCCTACCTGCACATCCCAATCAGGGAATCTTGCAGAAGATACCTACGCTTCAAAGCAGTCTACATGCACTATCAGTTCTCTGCACTGCCCTTTGGCTTATCTACTGCTCCCAGGGTATTCACTTTTGCAGGCAAAGAAATATTGAAATTTACCCATACCTGGATGATTGTCTAATTCAGCAGAAAACTAGGACATACTATTGATTCATCCGGCGTTTGCACAAAAATTGATAACTTCTCTGGGGTACAACATAAACAAAAAGAAATCACATATTGTACCCTGCCAACAAATTGTATTCCTGGGAGCAAGCTTGAACACCACTTCCCAGATGGCTTTCCTCACGCCAGAGAAACAAGTTCATTTGACAGCCTACTTCAAACTACTGGCCACAAAGACCCAGCTGTCTGAAGGAAAATACTGCAAGCCTTGGGGTTCATGGCCTCCTGCATTCTCCTAATTCCATATGCAAGACTGCATATGAAGAAACTGCAATGGTATCTAAAAAGCCTATGGTGTCAACATTCTCAGGATCCTAGAAGCAATGATTCCTATCATACCTTGCCTACAGATGGTTTCTTTGGTGGGCAGAGGCCTGCCACCAAAACAAGGGACTGCCATTCACTCTAACCCCTGCCGCCCAAACCCTAACAGATGCATCAGACTATGCATGGGGAGCTTACTTGGCAGGGAAGTGCATTCAGGGCAAATGGAACCGAAGTCAAACGCACCTGCATATCAATCAAAAAGAAATGTTAGCTGTACAGAATGCTCCGACAGCCTTCAAGGACCACATTCTTCCAGGACAATTAATTGTAAAGATGTACAACACCACTGTTCTGTGGTACATGAACAAGCAGGGGGGAACCCACTCATACCCTCTCTACAGACTAGCCATGGCTCTGTGGAACACAGCCTTGAGCTACCAAGTGCACCTACAGGCTCAATTCCTGCCAGAAAAGCTAAATACACTGGCAGACGAACTAAGCAGAAATCTCATGGACCCACACATGAGTGGAAACTGGAACCAAAGATATTCAACATGTTGAGAAATGGGGGAGCACAGAGATAGACCTGTTTGTCTTCCCCCAGAACTACCAATTGGACAAATTCTACACAAGGACTCCCCACAAACAAGCTTGGAAAGTGGATATCCTGTCCTTCACCTGGAAAAAAATCAGTTTATGCCTTTCCATCTCTGCCTCTCCTCTCCAAGGTACTACTGAAGATTAAACAGGACAAACCAAGGACGACACTGATCGCACCCGACTGCCCACACCAACAGTGGTACCCCCTTTTGTGCAGTGTCACTGCTGGCACTATGGCTCCTGCCTCAGACCCCTGCCCTGCTGTCCCAGCAGGAGGGACAGATTCTGCACCCTCCGCTTCAAACCCTGAACCTGGCAGCCTGGCTAATTACCTGATCTCTCTGTTACCATCCCTCAGTAAGCAAGTGTCAGATGTCATTCTGGAGGCAAGGAGGCCTAGTACTAGAAAATCTTACGCTGAAAAATGGAAAAGATTCTGTTCCTGGAACCAGACTCAGGGGACGGGCTCAGCAGCGCCCAATTTACCTCAGATTCTTCAATACTTAACTGAGATGCTTCACAAGGGCCTTTCCTTTTCCTCCAAAATTCATGCCTCAGCCATTTCAGCTCATTACAACACAGAACCTCCCCTCTTCTCTCATCCACTGCTGAAGCAGTTCCTCAGAGGGGCCAAAAACTTAAGACCACCCAGGAGAGCCCCTACTCCAGCCTGGGACCTTAACTTTGTATTGGAAAAACTCACTTTACCTCCCTTTGAGCCAGCTGCAAATGCAGAGTTGAAATTCCTTTCTTGGAAAACAGTCTTCCTTTTGCCCGTCACTTCAGCAAGAAGGGTGTCTGAATTACAGGCCCTTATGGCAGTGGAGCCTTTCATCATCTTTCATGTGGACAGTGTGTCCCTCAGGACAAATCCCTCCTTCATGCCCAAGGTGGTATCCAGTGTGGCTCTTAATCAGTCCATTCATTTGCCAACCTTCTTTTCTAATCCACAGAACAAAGGGGAATGGATACTGCACTCCTTAGATGTGCACAGACAACTTAGATTTTACTTAGGACTAAACCTCTCAAGAAATCTGAACAGCTGCTGGTTGCATTTGCTGCAGGGGCAGAGGGGAAGGCCATTTCAAAGCAAACCATCTCTAAATGGATAGGCCATTGCATTCATTTCTGCTATAAGCACCATGGAAAACCTACCCCTCAGGAGATAAGACCACATTCAACCAGGGCTGCATCTACCTCTACAGCCTTCCACAGGGACAATCCTAGAAGCTGCTACCTGGAGTTCTGTACATACCTTCACCAAACATTACCATTTGCCAATTTCTCTAAATCCAGAGCTGGCTTTGCCACTGTAGTCTTGCAAGGCCTTATAGCTGGTCCTAATGCTATCTGATTTCCTCCTCCTATCCTTAGCTTTGGGAATCTACCCAAATGTGATGACTGCAACAGTGAAACACTTAGAACATGGTACAGTTGTGTACACTTACCATAAATGTAGATGTTTGAGTGTATTCACTGTTGCAGTCCTGGTTACCCTCCCTCCAGTCCCCTGACTTCTTTTGGCTATATCTCTATTCTTGTTTGCTATGCTTAAAGCATTTTGGTATATTTGCTTTTTTGTTGGCGGTGTAACCTTGTATATATAATTGCTTTCCATTATGGGGGCACCTGACATCTGGGGCAAGAAAAAAATGATGTAATGGTGTCGGCTGCATGCTTTTTACCCCTGACTACCTGATGTCATGGAAGATGAGACAGCAACCGACGCAGGACCCAAGATTTTGATAATCAGGCTGTGACTGAGGGCTACTGTAAGCAGATAACCCAAATGTGATGACTGCAACACTGAATACACTCAAACATCTACATTTATGGTAAGTGTATACAACTGTACTTTCAGAGGATGGAACCTAAGTCCTAACAGTAATGAATGAATGAAGCTCTACAACACAGATGCAACGTTATGGTAAGGCATAACTTCTTTTTTTCGAGGAAGGTGCAGCAGCTGCTAATATCTGGTTGTAATTAGCAGCAATCTGAAATTTTCATCTTGGTGAAAGTGGACCATACCTCACATAGACTGTGCAAAACTTTTCTTAGGGGAACTTGTCTTATAAGGCCTCCAATAAAACCTCCACTACCACCATGGAATCTCAATTTTGTCCTATCCAGAATAATTCTTCCATCCTTTGAACCTGCCTCATCATGTGATCTTAAATTCTTGGAAAACCATCTTAGTGGCCATCACCACAGCCAGAAGGGTATCAACTGCAAGCACTGTCAATCAAACCCCCATATCTGTCGTTTCATAATGATAGGGTTTCAGTATGTACTAATCCATCTTTCTTACCAAAAGTGTGTTCAGAATCAAATTTAAATCAGACCATTGAGTTACCAGTATTTTTCCCCAAGTATGGCAGACTGAATACATGCTACACCAACTTGATGTGCACAGATGTTCATCGTGCATACAGCTGCAGTCATAACAGATGGGTTTTCCTGCCGTCAGGCGGGTCCTCGGTCGGCCGAATTCCAAAGTCTTGGTCCGGCGTCGGTTGTCGTCACTTCTTCCCTGACGTCAGTGTGACAGGGGTATAAAAGAACCAGCCGACGCCATTTTCTTCAGTCTTTCTTGCCACGCGGTGCCCGAAGCAGAAGCAGTTCGCAAGTGCCGGTCGGCCAGCTCCTGAGATTATGAATATTTTTCAACCGAAGTCTTCTTAAAAGCTAAGTACCCCGTTGGGGAAACTTTTCTTGCCTCAGACTGATGTCAGACAAAGTTAATAATTGCATTTAATGTGGGAAGCAAATACCGCATAAGGATTTCCATTCCCTCTGCATTCCTTGCTTAGGCCCAGACCACGACGTCTCGGCCTGTCGTTTTTGTGCTACATTCAACAGCCGCACTATTAAGCGTCGGGCGGAGTTCGCCCAACACTTCTTTGGCAAAAAATGTAACTATATTATGTCGTCTGATACTCCGACTCCAGTTTTAAGTAAAAAACACAAAGATAAGGACCGACATACGAGGTCCGTGACTTCTACCGACATCACGCCAAAGCCACAGGTGGTCCGGTTCTCAGTGAGGCGCCTACGCAGCCCCTGACTACTGATGACACTTCCTTAGTGGTGTCTTCAGTGCCCGAGGTTGCAGGCTCTTTGGCCCACACCCCGACTACAGATACCAAAGCCATTCTTGGCGGTGAAACTCAGAGTTTAGATAGGCCTGCCACCTCTCAAGGTGACTTCAGGCCTTCCACTTCTTTTTCCATCAAGGCTTTCACTAAGTCTAAAGCAGCCATGCATACTAAAAGACAAGCTACACAGGGCCATTCTCAAGGCCCCATGCCTAAAAAGCAGATGCTCAAAATGGCTGAGGATTTGATTACTCTTATCAGGGGTTCTCAACCCCCCCCCGGACATAAGGCCCAGAGTGGAGGAAGAATCCCCTTCCTCGGAGCAGGCCTCCATTATTTAAGAACATTCTGAAGACCAGGAACATTCTTACTCCCCCTTTGAAGATTCTGATGCAGAGGAGTCCATTCCCTCTGTCTCCCCCCCTGAGGATTACTCTTTTGGGGAAACTTTACATACCTTGAGGGAACACTTCCACTGGGAAGGCCAAGAGTACTCAGACTCCAAGAAAAGGCTTAGGGATTTCCTCTTGCTCCCTCAGCACAGGCCTCTGGCTATACCTCCTGTCTTAGACATACTTGATGATGTGTATTCGGAGGCCTGCCTTAATCCAGACTCTTTACCTCCAGCTCCAGTCAAGCCTGACAGGTATTACCGGGTTCCTGATTCACACCAGTTTCTATACAAAAGCCATGCGGCTGACCCAGAAACTATTTCACAGGGTCCCAAGGGAATTAAGGCCTCCACTGCTAAAAATCCATTACCTTCAGAGAGAGATTCCAGAGCTTTGGAAAGGTGGGGGAAAAAGGTATACACCTCGGCCACCTTAACCATGAGGGTATTAAACTGTCAGTTTCATATGTTAAAGTACCAACAGTTTCTGTTATCACAGTTAAAAAGCAAAATGTCACAACGTGAACAACCAGACTTGGAGTTGCAGGATTTGCTACACAGTGCTGAACAAGTGGGTAAACATAACTTGCAATGTGGTTTTGATGCTTTAGAGGCCTCATGTACAGCTGCTGTTACAGGATCAGTCATACGTAGACATGCTTGGCTCAAAGAGCAAACCTTACCAGATCATGTTAAAGCTAAATTACTGGATGCACTTCTGCAAAAAGATGTCTTGTTTGGTGTTAAAGCTGAAGAGGTATTAAAGAAAATCGAGGAAAAGGCAAAATCAATGCAAACAGTGAAAGATTTCTTACAGGTACAACCTCCACGTTTCAGTAGAAATTGGCCTTCCAAAAATTGATCCTTTCCAGCCACGGACAGACCCCAAAGAGGTAGATACAGGCGCCCGAGTGGTAGAGGGCAATCTCAAGGATCGTCTAGAGGCAGACAATGGCAAACACCTACACAAAGAGGTGGTGAGGATAGTTCACAGCCATTCAGAAAGCAGAACCAATGACTTTCCCCTTTGCATGCCACGCAAGGCTCAAATGGCAGCACCTTTAGGCAGAAAACTGGCATTATTTTCAAAAAATTGGCATCTTGTCACAAAAGACAAATGGATCCTGGACATTATAGACAGAGGCTACAGATTCCACTTTCACACCCTTCCAAAAATGAGAGGCATGCCAAACCTGCCACACAATCAAAGGGCAGAGGCACAAAAACAAATTTCAGATCTTATGGTCATGAAAGGTTCATAGGTTGGTACTAGGCTATCAGCCCTAGGGCCTATACAAGCCTAGCCATAACAATTCCCTGGCTATTTCTTCCCACATTATTTACTTTCCTGGACCCCTGTCTAGCAGGGCGACTGACGTGATCCCTGGGGTGAATTTCCTTTCTCCCATCCAATCGTCAAGGTTCCTCTTGAAGAGGTCCAAAGAGGCACTCTGCTTGACATGTATGGGCAATCTATTCCAGAGTCTGGGGAGTCTCTGGGTCAGGAACTTATCCCTCCAGCATGTTTTGTTTATTGTGATGACAAGGTTTAGATCCCTGGAGCGTAGCTCTGAGGGATTGGGATTTCTTTAAGTGTAGCATGTCCAACAGCTCTGGGTTTGACATGGCCTTGTATGTTAAGCAGAGATCCTCTGAGTAGACGATATGTGACAGAGTATAGCTGGAGTTTTTAAGGCGGTCAGAGGGCATCTGCTTTAGGCCTGTGATTCTTTTAGTGAGGTATTTCTGAGGCCTTTCCAGTTGTTGCAGATGTCTTGAGAGGTACATACCAAATGGGGCGTTGTATTCTATAATGGGTCTAATGAGGGATGAGTACAGTGGGACAATGACCTCCTTTTTTCTGGATGAAAAGCCCTTCGTGATGAGGTGTGCCACACAGAAGGATTTCCTGACTGTTGTGGCGATGTGGTTATCAAAGGTGAGACCACTGTCCACCTGTGTCCCTAAGTCTCATCACACTTTCTGTGTTTAGTGTACTGCCACCTATATGGTAATTCATGGAAACATGTTTTTTCCTAAAGGGGATAACAATACATTTCTTGGCATTGAGCTTGAGCCCATGGCTCTGGCACCAAGCATCTGTTTCTGTAAGGCCCTTTAGTAGAGTATCCACATCATTTGGGGATTCAATAATGGCTCCCAGTTTGCAGTCATCTGCAAACTTTGTTAGCCAGAGTCCCTTAGTGTTGACCTGTACTTCAGAGAAGTAGATGCCAAACAAGAGCGGCCCCAGGACTGAACCCTGAGGTACTCCACTTGTCTGGAGCTGGATTTGGAGTCGGCTACTTTTACAGTGTGGGTTCTATCAGCAAGCCATTTAGCAACCCATTGGGTGACATAGGGATTAATGCCCAACTTAGTAAGTTTATCTATGATTCCAGAGTGGGGGATGGTGTCAAAGGCCTTGGCAAAGTCTAGATAGGCTGTGTGGACCACCTTACTCTTGTCCATGGCTCTGGAGACTGATTCAAAGAAGTCATTCAGGTTCAGGAGACAAGATCGGCCCTTCACAAACCCAAACTGGGTGGGGTCCAGTGTTTGAAGGTTGCCAATGTCTTTGTTTATAAGTTCCATGATAATACGCTCCATGGCCTTGCAGATAAGGGTTGCCAGACTGATGGGACGGTAGTTTCCGGGATCCAAGGTGGATCCCCCCTTGTGGATTGGGATAATTGTAGCTCTGCGCCACTCAATGGGCACGAAACCTGAGGTGAGGCTATGATTAAACATGACACTTAGGTGAGGTGCCAGTTCATATTGTAGTTCATGTAGTATACAGCCCAGGATGTCATCTGGTCCCACGGATGCTGTATTCTTGGCTTTAGAGAGTGCGTTTTGTACCTGTGTGGCCGTTATTACTGGAATTTGGCAATCTTCCGGTATTGAGATGGGCCATTTAGGGGGTGAGAGGGGGGTGAAGTTGGCACTGAATCGATCTGCCAGGATATTGGCAATATCCTTCGGATCAGTATATTTAATGCCATTCTGTTTTAGCTCAGAGCAGATCTGAGCATTGCCATTTAGATTCTTGACATATTTATAGAATGCTTTGTGGGTTTCTTTGGAATCTTTGGCAATTTTATTTTCATAACTAGCTTTGGAGGATTTTGAGGCATCTCAGTTTCTTACTGAGGCTAGTAAGGGATTTTTTTGCATCCTGGGATTTTCCTCTTTTCTGCAAAAGTTTCTTCCTTTTGTTGTAAAGTTTGTTTGTCAGACCACCAGATTGGCTTCCTTTTTTTGGGTGAGAGCATTTTGGTTCTATTTGGGATGGCACAATTCATGCATGAGTGGATGTGCTCGTACAGTGCCTTAGTGTAGGATTCAGCAGTTGAACTTTCAGTTCCCGTCTGCATGGGTGTCATGAAGTTTGTCACTTCTGACTTGAGTAGCATGAAGTTGGCTTTGGAGAAGTTTTTTATGGTGGTTTCTTTACTGGGGGGTGGGGGTGGGATGTGTATGTTAAGGGTGATTAGCTTTACGGTCAGACCTGACTAACGAGGGGGTGACCATAGGTATGGAGCATTGATTTCCCATGTTGGTAATGACCAGGTCTAGGATATTGGAGCCCTGGTGGGACTATGGATTAGTTGATCCAGGGCGTTTCCATTTATGAATTCCAAGAACCGTTGCGCAAAGGTGTTGGGACATGAGTAGATTTTCCAGTTAATGGCAGGGTAGTTAAAATCACCCAGTATTAGGGTGTTTGGTTCTATCTTAATATTTTCCAGTATGTTTAGAAAGGTGTAGTGAGAATCTTGGGGTATGGTGGGGATCTGTAGCAAGCTACAATTTGGATTGCAGTCTTACCTAGTGTTAGTTGCACTTGGAGAATTTCAGACACATTGTGTTGGCCAACTAGCCTGGTGGTGTGAATATCCTTGGTGAATATTGACACTCCTCCACCTTTAGTGTTTCGGTCCTGGTTTGGTGGCGAAAAGTGTGGTAAGAGTTGTAGCCTGGTATTGCAGTGGTGCTCTCTGGAGCCTTGAACCAGGTCTCAGTTACTGCACAGATATCGATGTTCTCCATTTTTAGGAGTGCCTCGAGAGAGTGCATTTTGAGGTTTAGACTTCTAACATTGAGTAGCATTACCTTCAGATTTTGCATGCTTGTACCTGTTACGGTGGTGGTTTTGTCCTTTGAAGTTTGCCTAAAAAAGGCACTATAGGGGTGGCAAGAGCCTTAGCCAGTAACTTGAATCCCAGGGGCGACAGGTGCAGACCATCTCTGGCAAAGCATTGTGGTCTGCCAATCATGTCATCCCAGGCAGACAGATACTGGATCCCCTTTGAATGACACCATAAGCTTAGCCAATTGTTGAAGTCGATCATTTTATCCTTATATTGTGGTATCATTCTGGGAGAAGGCAGGATGCTACTCAGGGCTAGGGTCATACCTGTCTGGGCCACATGATCCGAGAGCTCTTCCATGTCTCTCTTCATGTAGTCCAGGGAGGTACGTCTCAAGTCATTCACTCCAACATGGACAATGACAGAGTCATATTTGTAATCAAAAGTCAAAAATCCACCACAAGACACAAAAGCTGAACTCAACGCTGCTCCGACACAATAAAGGCTGTCCAGTAACCACAATCACGTTGTCTTGGTATTCTGAATTAGGACCACAGAGTGAATAGAATTAAACTGGTATTTATTTAAACAGAAAAAATAATAAAATGGGTAACAGACTTAGCGCTTTCATCTCAACACTGAGACTTCTTCAGAATCCTGTTACCATATAGACTAAATTGTTCTTATATAACAAATAGTTCTCACTCGGTCCACAGAAACTGACATCATTAATTGATAATTAATATAAAACGAAATAAAATTGTGTGGATGAAATGTAACTGGCCTTCGTTACTTTTCTTGACTGGGGCTGGCTAAATACTGTAATACAGGGAATTGATTAAATGAACAGACCACACAAAACCCGATTGTTAAACAAATTGTGGCTTTTAAATACTGAACTATCACTGTGCACTTCATTGTATAAAAAATGTATATATATTTATCTATATGTAAATCAATAGGAAGTCAACAGTAAAACATATGTAAACATACCATGCATGGATAAAAATCCTCAATATAAAAATGCTGAATATAAAAAAGCTAATATAAAAAACAAATTTAAGATATGCAAATTTTAAAAATTGCAAATATAAAAATGCAAGTATAATAAATACAGATATAAAGGTGCAAGCATGAGAAATTCAGGCATAAAAACTACAGCCATAGAAAATCAAGACATAAGTATGAACATATGGAATCCAGACATAAAAAAACTTTTTCACAGATCCCCAAAAATCTTGGGTCCAATACTGTCATAGATGCCACCAAATAACTACAGTGTTAAATATGTTAGACATGAGTAGTTGTATAAATATTAAAAACACAACATAAAATAGAATAAAACATATGTATAAATGTACATGTATATAAATAAATAAATAATGAGAAATATAACTTGATGTGTGTGTATGAACATTTATGTAAATATGTATAAAATATATATATATTTATATAAATAGTGAATATGTAATAAAATTTTTTTGTGATAATGTATATTTATATATAATATATGTAAAAATATTAAATGTTGAAATATTAAAATGTTGAATATTGAATATTAAATATTGAATATTAAATATAAAATATAATACAAAACCAATAAAGCTGAATATTTATTGAAATTGATTGAATGAATGAATTAATTAATTAATTAAATTTCATCTACTGTGTCTCTTAGTCCGGCATTAAAATTATTAGCAGGTGACCCTAATAGAAATGTGGTCATTGAGTCCTTTACTACCACAAGCATCTAACCTTAGTTGCCATATCATTTCTTTGTATTCCAAACGTGTCTCCCAATCCCCTCCTCTTTCTGGGTAGGCAATTTCCTCCAATACCCAGAACTTAGTCAGCATGTGTACAAGTCAAAGCATGTCTGTAAAGTGCATTATTGTCATTACGTTTGTTAATGTCTCTCATATGCTCATATATTCTAGATCTGAGGTGGCGTTCTGTTTTCCCAATATAATAACAATAACAGGCTTTACAGAAGACTAAATATCCCACCCCTCTTGAATAACAACTATAGTATTTCTTGGCTTTAAGTGTAATTTGCAAATTTGAAATTCTAACCTCTTTCAATCCAGCTATGTAACAACATTGTGCACATTTACCACAAGCAAAACTACCTTGCTTTTTGATACTTCCACTACTACTACTTTTGTCCTTCTCTATGATATTCTTAATATTTCTATTTCTTCTGAAGCTGAATTTAATCTTGTTTTGGAAGACATCCGTTCTCACTGCCATGTTTTTGAACATTTCCCATGTTTCATGTATGCTTTTTTTCAACTACCTATACCCTGGTGGTAAGTAAGGGTCAAATATGGTGTAACCCCCTCCCTAACTTTTTCCTGTATATTCAAACTATTGTTCCTACTGTCCACATTGTTGACGTTTTCATTAATATAATTTGTATTGAGTACTATATTTGCATCAGTATTGATATCAATATTGAGTACTGAATTTACTTCAAAAACTAGCCCACCATCCTTGACCAATAATGGAGTATATTTAACACCTCTCCCTGCTGTTACATATTCCTTAATTGGGATAATAAAATCCATAGGATATCCTCTGTCCATAAACATTTTCTCTATATTGTTGATTTCGTCCAAAAATTCAGTCTCATCTGAAATCATTCTAGCCATCCTAATCATCTGTCCTTTTATAATATTCTTTTTAAGTTGGTAAGGATGATCACTATCAAAGTGTAGATACGCATTAGAGTAGTATTCCTTTTTAAAAATGTTTGATTTATAACACTTATTGTTGTAATCCTTACTCAAGTTTATATCCAAATAGTGAATTTCATTTATCCCAACTTCATATGTAAATTGTAAAAATGAAGTTGTCTGATTAATGTTTCCACTTTCCTCCTAAAAAAAAAAAAAAAAAAAAAATTTTGTTCACTACATTGTCTGCTCTGTTGCAATTGTTTCTTACTTTCTAAATTGAAATGCTTACCTTCTCTAGACTGTATCATCTAAAATGTTTACCACCAGTTGTTCTACCTAAAAGTGTTTGCTCTAACTGTAATGTGAACAGTACTCCGTCTACCACATATTGTATACTAAATTTGGAAAATTCTTGTAATTATTGTAATATGGATGTAAATCCTACTGTAACCTTATTTGGAGCTTTTCTCCCCAGGACTCCATTGAAAATGGGTTCATTTGGCCCAATGGACTATCCTGGTAAACCAACTGCAAATAAATAAAATAAATAAATAAATAATAAATTCATTCACCATATTGTAAGATCCTGTCCATAGGACAAAAATATCGTCTAAAAAAAACGGAAATACTGGCCAATGTATTGACTATAAATAGAATTTAAAACATAGTTCTTCTCCCAAAACAGCATTACTATATTGGCAAATACTGGGGCACAGGCTGAACCCATAGCAACCCCATCCTTTTGGTGATAATAATCACCCTCGAAATACATGTAATTATATTTTAAAACCAATTCCATGCTTTCTAAAACTAATCTGAATTCTTCAACTGTTAAAATATTCATTTCCTGTAACATATCCTCAAACCATTCTAAACCTAAGACCTGGGGAATGACAGAAAACAAATCTTTCACATCAATAGTAATAAAGAGAGTTTTGTCAGTGTAAATGCTTCTCCCAATTTTTTGCAAAAAATCCCAAGAATCTACTAAGATATGATTGTATTTATTGTAAAAAATTTTTAACTTTTGTATCAACGTAGATTGCTAAAGGCTGCGTTTTTGATCCTTGGGAAGATACGATAGGCCTCAATGGGGGATCAGACCAGGATTTGTGGATTTTGGGTATACTGAAGATAGCAGGTATCACAGGTTTAGGAACTTTTAAAAAAATTATATAATTTGGTATCAATCATACCTGTAAGTAAATTATCATCTATAATCAAATCGATTTTTCTATATGAAATGTTTATTTCATTCCTGGTTACCAAGCTGTAATGTTCCTCGGTATCCAAAATATCTTTCATCCTCTTAATGTAGTCCCATTTGTCCATTATCACCAGCCCTCCCCCCTTGTCAGGCTTCATAATTCATATCTTATCATTTTTACTCAAGTTTTCTAATAAATCGGCCTTGGCCTTGGTCAATTTTTTCTTCAATTTTCTTCCTTTCCTATACTCACTACGAACTCTGTTAATAACACATTTTTCAAAGTTTAAAATTTCATGTTGAAGTGGGGGGTTGTATGTACTTAGTCTAGTTAAACTATCCCCTTTATCTTTTACTGCTTTGTCTTTAAACAAATGTTGAAAATTCAGTTTACGTGTAAACATCCTAATATCCAATATTATATTTTCTATCTTAGGCTTATTTACAGGAACAAAAGTAAAACCTTTTATAAATAAATTAAAAAATTCCTCACAAATAACCATGTCAGTATAATTGAAAATGTTGAAATTATTAAGTATTGATTATATTAACCTGTTCCTGTTCTACAAACGTGTTCCCCATTCAGTTCTTCTACAGTTACTTTGTCTATCTTCATTAGGGAGACCCCTATCTGTGTTCTCTCCCCATCTGCTGTACACGGTTGGTCATTGTTGCTTGTGCATAGGAAGGTTGCTGAGTTCGATTTCTCAGCCTCTCTGACCTCCTTGGTCCCACCATCTCTAAAGGGAACTGTGTTCTATCAAAATTATTATCACTATCACCAGAATTAAATTGTTCATTTCTATAATGACCATATTCCTGTACATCTTGATTCTTGTATTTATTCCATCCTGTTCCCCCTTGTCTGTAGTTCCTGTTGTCGTTTTGTCTATATTTGTGACATCTTGTTCTGTCCAAAACTATGTGTTTGTTTCATTTGAATAAGCAAAACCATTTTCATATTCATATATGTCCCTTTCTAATTTCTTTAATTTTCTTTTGATATTAGTGTCAGTAACAAAATCAGTATCATGGAAAACCTTAACATAAACATATTTATATTCCTCCACTGGGAATAACAAGTCTGTACTGATTTCTTTGTACAAATTATCTATCTCTTTCTTCTTTAATTCCATAATTTCTATCTTCCGATTCATCATTAATTTTAACATAGCCAGCCCACAGTCATTAAAAATATCACAAACACGTTTAAAAAAAAGTTTATCTTCAAAAGCATTGTTCGGAAACTTGTTTAATCTTAAACCCTTTGGTACAATTTTTATTTTGATACACTTATCAAAGTACCAATTTTCTTTCGCTAGGGATTTGTATTTAGTTAATAAGGTTTATAATACCAAGACAATGTGATTGTGGTTACTGGACAGCCTTTATTGTGTCGGAGCAGCGTTGAGTTCAGAGTCATATTTGTACTTGTTGTGAAGTGACTTAGTGCATGCGTTATGTGGCGGATCCTGGCACCCGACAGGCAGCTTACTGTAATTTTCTCCTTATTCAACCTGGTGAGAGGGACATAAGTGTGCTGGACTATAGAGTCACCTATGACTAAAGTGTTAGGTACATTGTCTTGCCTTATAGGCTGTTGCTGGGTGGCACACTGGTGTTGTGAACTATGTGACACATTGGTTGTGATTGGTGTTTGCGTTTCAGCTTCAGAGGTCTTTGTTGCTTGGGCAGGTTACAGTTAACGGCCTCTGCATATGTGGATTTAGTGTTGCTATATGTGGGTGTTGGTGGTGCGGGTTTAGAAGGGCTATGTGTTGCTTGTGGTGTAGTGTGGGTGTTAACCTTCTCCTCTTGACTGTTTAGCACAATCTTGGGTGGAGAGAGCTTTGCTTCCATTTTGGCTATGTAAGTGCATCTCTTGCAGGTTGTAGTGTTGGGTGGTAGGAGGAGAGGGTTGTCTGTGTACATGAGGCAATTGCTGCATTGCCCCAGTATGCCCAGATTCACCAGGTGGACAGGAGAAATCACCGGAAGCTGACCCTTGGACATGCCTGGTTTGGGGCTTTTTTTTTTTCTTTGTAAAGTATAGGAGCTGTTTCCTTATAGGTTCATAGGTTTATACTAGGCTATCTGCCCCAAGGCATTTATAAGCCTAGCCCGAATTTTTGTGGCTTACGCCACCCCTTATATGAAAAAATACTGTACCCATTAGTTTATGTCTCTGTCCAGCAGTGACACAGATATGATTCCCGGGGTAAACCTATGATCTCCCATCCACAGGTCAAGATTTCTCTTGAACAGAGCCAGCGAGGTGCTCTGCCTCACATGGACCGGGAACTCTCAGCAAGGTACTTTGCAATTATAGGCTGTTTAGTGCCTACTATTAATTTATCCTTGTTAACAAGGAGAGTTCAGTGTTTGTATGAGTTTAAGGCTTCCTAGTGCTTTCCAGCAGGTATTAGAGAAAGTGCTAGTCACAGGGATGCTTAAAGGTAAGATTGAAAAGAATGCACTCTGCAGTGTGCACTAGAGAAGTTAGATGTGAAAGTAGGTAACTTGTGTTTTACCTGTTTAAAAAGTTAAGGTTTGGTGGAGAGTTACTGTTTTTAAAACGGCAAGATGGATTGAAAGGGGTGGTCACTTTTGTATTTTGGTACTATGAAATACTGTAGGATGGCCAATAAATTTAAATAATTGAAGGGGTGGGATTTCAAAAATGATGATTTTGTGATTACTCACATAAGCCAGTGAAAGTATTCAAGAGGTACCTGCACAAGAACAGGGTCAAGGTTTTTATTCCAGACTATTCCTGGTACCAAGAAAAGGAAAAGATTGGAGACCTGTTTTGGACCTATCCATCCTAAACACATTTTTACTCGTGCCAAAATTCAAGATGCTCACATTACAGCAGCTTCTTCCCATGCTGGGCAAGGAGTCTTGGCTGATAACATTGGACCTCAAGGAGGCATACCTGCATGTCCCAATCAGACAAGATTGCAGAAGATACCTCAGATTTATTGCAGGTTCAATCCATTATCAATTCTCTGCATTGCCCTTTGGCTTATCTACTGCGCCCAGAGTGTTCACGAAATGCCTGGCATCAGTAATTGCCTTCTGCAGACTTCAAGGGATACAAATATACCCATACCTGGATGACTGCCTGATCCAAGCGGACAGCAAACACATACTTCTGAAGCACCTGGCGATTGTAATAAAGTTGTTGAAATCTCTGGGATACACAGTCAACAAAAAGAAGTCGACTAATACCCTCTCAAACAGTAATGTTCCTGGGTGCCAGCTTGGATACAAACACCCAGATGGCCTACCTCACGCCAGAGAAACAAGGGCAACTAACTCAATACTTCAGAAAACTGGCAACTTTCACCAGGCTGACTGCAAGGAAAATCCTGCAGGCTCTGGGATTCATGGCATCTTGCATCCTACTAATCCCATGTGCAAAGCTGCATATGAGGAAACTTCAATGGTACCTAAAAAAACTATGATCTCAACACAGCCACAGATTGGAAACAATAATACCACTGATTCCATGTCTTCAAAAGGAATTTCTGTGGTGGGCTCAAGCATGCCAAAGAAAAACAGGTCTACCATTCTGCAAGCTTCAAGCAAATCAAGTCATCACAACAGACGCCTCAGATTACGCTTGGGGGGGCGCACATGACAGATCGGTGCATTCAGGGCAAATGGTCCCAAAAAGAAAAGCACCTACACATCAATCAAAAGGAAATGCTAGCAGTAATAAATGCTATTACAGCTTTCAAAGACCTGCTGCATCCAGGCCAGTTATTGATAAGGACAGACAACACCACAGTAATGTGGTACATCCCATTCATACCCCCTATGCAGGCTAGCCATGTCTCTTTGGAACATGGCTCTGGAATTGCAAATCTAGCTACAAGCACAGTTCCTGCCAGGCAAGGAAAACACGCTGGCAGACAACCTAAGCAGAAATATGACAGATCCACACGAATGGAAGCTGCATCCTCAAGTTTTTTTCAAAGATAATTCAAGCATGGGGAAGGCCAGACATGGATCTCTTTGCCTCCCACAGAAATCACCAATTGGCAAAATTCTGCTCAAGGACCTTTCACCCACAGGCCTGGAAAGTGGATGCACTCTCTTTCAGTTGGACAACAATGACAGTTTATGCCTTTCCACCTCTTCCTCTGCTGCCCTAAGTTCTATTAAAAAACAGAACAGACAGACCCAGGATGATTCTCATTGCTCCAGACTGGCCAAGACAACACTGGTACCCACTCCTGAGGAGCCTGACGCATTCTCCACCATGGATCCTGCCTCTAATGCCTCTTCTACTGACTCAGCACAACTTCAAAACTCTTCAGTCAGCTGAAAACACTCAGTCTAGCCGCATGGAGGATTCCTTGAATTCACAGCAGACCCTACTCTCCAAGGAGGTACAGGATGTCATTTTGGAGGCCAGAAGGCCGTCTACTAGAAAAGCCTACTCCGCAAAATGGAAACTGTTTTGTGTCTGGAATCAGAAAAAGGGTCAGAATCCTGGAATACTGCACTTACCTCAAATACTACAGTACCTAGCCGAGCTGCTAAGCAGTGGACTTTCATTCTCCTCCATAAAAATCCATGCCTCAGCCATTTCTGCAGAGTACAACACTGATCCTCCATTATTCTCTCACCCTCTTTTAAGACAGTTCCTCAGAGGGGCTAAGAATATAAAATATAAAACCCCCAAGGAAGCAACCAGTACCTGCTTGGGACCTCAATTTAATTCTAGAAAAACTAACCCTGCCTCCTTTTGAACCAGCTGCTTCAACAGATCTGCAATATTTGTCATGGAAAACAGCCTTCCTTCTAGCTATCACCTCAGCACGCAGGGTTTCGGAACTACAAGCCCTCATGGCTGTGCAGCCTTTCATCATTTTCCATCAGGACAGTTTCCTTATGAACCAATCCTTAATTTATGCCAAAGGTAGTATCTAGGGTAGCCTTGAATCAGGCTATCCACTTACCTACCTTTTACCCTAATCTACAAAACAAAGAGGAGAGGTTACTGCATTACTTGGACATTCACAGACAGCTCCACTATTACTTGGACAGAACAAAACCTTTCAGAAAGTCAGAGCAACTCTTCGTGTCCTATGCTACAGGTGCTCAAGGGAAGCCTATTTCCAAACAGACAATCTCAAAATGGATAGCCCACTGCATACGCCTTTGTTACTCTTTTCATGGCAAAACTGTACCTACAGGCATCAGATCTCATGCCACAAGGGCCACAGCTACCTCTACAGCTTTCCTCAGTGGGGTCCCTACCAAAGATATTTTGGAAGCAGCCACTTGGAGTTCTGTACATACTTTCTCCAAGCACTATCACCTACCATTATACTCCAAAGCTAGAGCGGGCTTTGCCACTGCAGTCTTGCAGGGCATCCTGGCTCCTCCTAGTTTCACTTAGTGCCTACCACCCCTTTATTAGCTTTGGAATTCTACCCATCTGTTATGACTGCAGCTGTATGCACGATGAACATAGTACAGTTTTGTACCTACCATAAATGTAGATGTTCGAGTGCTAATGCAGCTGCAGTCCAGGTTTCCCTCCCTCCTTCCCTTCTTGGGACAGGCCTTATGGTTAACACCTCCTCATACAACCTCATTGGGCTATTCTTTTATGGTGTGTTTGCTTGCAACTACTGTTTTTATTTGATTATATTGCATTTGCTGTTTTACATAAATTTATGTTTTGCTTTCTTTCTGGGGGCACCTGACATCTGGGGCAAGAAAAACTGAAGAAAATGGCGTCGGCTGGATCTTTTATACCCCTGTCGCACTGACGTCAGGGAAGAAGCGATGACAACTGACGCCGGACCAAGACTTTGGAGTTCGGCCGACCGAGGACCCGCCTGACGGCAGGAAAACCCATCTGTTATGACTGCAGCTGTATTAACACTCGAACATATACATTTATGGTAGGTACAAAACTGTACTTTATGAAGTTCATCGTGTTACACTGCTGCAGTCATCACACTTGGGTTATCCTGCCAGGCGTCCCAAGAGTCGGCCAGAGTTCCAAAGTCTTGGTCCGGCATCATTTGCTGTCGCTTCTTCCCTGACGTCAGTGCGCCAGGGGTGTACAAGATGCATCCGACGCCATTTTCTTCAGTCTTTCTTGCTGCGCGGTGCCCGAAGCAGAAGCAGTTCGCAAGTGCTGGTCGGCCGACTCCTGAGATTTTCGAAGTCGAATTTCAGATCCGAAGTCTTCATTAAAGCTAAGTACCTCGTTGGGGAAACTTTTTTCTTGCCTCAGACCGATTTCAGAAAAAGTTAATAATTGTATTTCTTGTGGAAAGCAAATACCTCATAAGGACTTCCACTCTTACTGTATTCCATGCCTAGGCCCTGATCACGACGTCACTAGTTGTCGGTTTTGTGCTAGATTTAACAAACGTACTATTAAAAGGCGTTTTGTTTTTGCTTTGCACTACTTTGGCCGAAGGTTCAATTATACTATGCCATCGGATCAACAGGCGACCGCAATACCGAAAAAACGAAAGGACAAGGATAAAGACATACGTAGGTTCATAGTTTAGTACTAAGCTAACTGCCCTTGAGAGCCATTTCAAGTTTAGCCAATTATCCCTTGTGAGACTCAAACCCTGCACCTTGTGTTTGTAAGGAAAACACCTTAGCCATTAAGCCACCCTCCCACCCGAAGTCCAAAACCGACAAAGCCTCTTCTAGGCCAGTCGCTGGTTCGCCAGTTCTCAGTGAGGCACTTTTTCCAGCCCCTGACACCCACTACCTCAGAGCCACAGGCCACCTCTGACTCCCACATGGAGACAACTAGGCCTCTGGAAACTCAAGGTATTGGGCCTATGGAAACTAATCCCTCAGATGGGTCCAGAGCCGCTGAGCAGGCATCAGCTTCTGAGGGTGTTTTCAGACCTTCACAGCTTACCATTAAAACTACAGCCAAGACAAAAGTACCACTAAAGACAAAGAAACAAGTACAGCATTCTCCTGGACAAGCCTCCATGCCTAAGAAACAGATGCTTAAAATGGCCGAAGACCTCATTACTCTAATCAGGGGTTCCCATCCACCTCCTGAGAAAAGGCCTAGGCAGGATACAGATTGATTCCTCTGATCAGGTTTCCATTTCCTCTGATTCCTCTTCAGACCAGGGTACTCTCTACCCCCCTATGAGGACTCTGATGCTGAAGAATCTATCCCTTCAGCCTCTCCTCCTGAGGATTATTCTTTTGGGGAAACTTTACATACCATGAGGGAGCATTTCCATTGGGAAAGTCAGGATTACTCAGAATCTAAGAAAAGGCTCAGAGATTCATAGCTTCATAGGTAGATACTAGGCTATCTGCCCTAGGGCATTTATAAGCCTAGCCAGAGTGTATTTGGATTCCGCCTCCCTATTAGATTAGCCTACTGTGCCTCTGTAAAGTAGGTCACAGAAGGTACCCTTTTAAGATTAGTTTACTGTGCCTCTGTCTAGCAAGGACACGGGAGAGATCCCAGGGGTGAATTTGCGATTTCCCATCCACGCGTCCAAATTTCACTTGAAGAGGGTCAGCGAGGGGCTATGTCCATCATGAATTGGGATTCTATTCCAGAGTGAGGGGAGCCTTTGGGAAATGAATCTGTCCCTTCAGCATGTCCTATTTATTTTTGTGCTGAGGTTTAGGTCCCTGGAGCGTGTAGCTCTAAGGGACTTGGATTTTTTGAGGTGGAGCATGTCCATTAATTCTGGGTTTGACATGGCTTTGTACGTCCGGCACAGATCGCCTCTGAGTAGGCGGTAAGCAACTGAGTAGAGCTGGAGTTTCTTTAGTCGAACTGCATAGGACATCTGTTTGTAGCCCATGATCCTCTTGGTGAGGTACTTTTGGGGTCTCTCCAGTTGCTGCAGGTGTCGGGTAAGGTACATCCCAAAAGGGGCATTGTATTCAATTATGGACCTGATGAGTGACGAGTAGAGGGGCACAATGACCTCTCTTGATCTAGATGCAAACCCTTTCGTGATAAGGTGGGCTATATAGGAGGTCTTTCTAACCACTTTGGCAAAGTGATTATCAAAGGAGAGATTACTATCTACGTTGGTCCCCAAATCTCTAATTACTACTTCTGTACTTAATGGATTACCACCTATGTGGTAATTTGTGGGCACCTTGTTTTTCCTAAAGGGGATGACTATGCACTTTTTAGCATTTAGCTTGAGGCCGTGGCTCTGGCACCAAGCATCCGTCTCTGTGAGACCCTTTTGGAGGATGCTTGTATCAGCTGGAAATTCGATTATGGCCCCCAGTTTGCAGTCTTCTGTGAACTTTGTCAGCCATAATCCCCCCGTGTTAGCCTGAAACTCAGAGAAGTATATACCGAACAAGAGAGGTCCCAGAACTGAGCAATGTGGGACACAACTTGTAACTGGTTTGGATTCGGACATGGCACCTGCGATTCTGACCATGTGGGTTCGATCTCTGAGCCATTTTGCAACCCATCTTGTGATATAGGGGTTATTTAAGCTGGTAAGCTTATTTATGATACCCGAGTGGGGTATTGTGTCGACGGCTTTTGCGAGGTCCAGGTAGGCTGTGTGGACTACCTTGCCCTCATCTATGGCTTTGGTAACTGTTTCAAAGAAAATAGGTTTAAGAGGCAAGATTTGCCCTTAACAAAGCTGAATTGGGTAGGGTCCAGTGTCTGGTGGCTCCCAATGTCTTTGTTTGAGTTCCATGATACGCTCCATAGCTTTACAGACCAGACTAGTCAGGCTTATGGGGCGATAGTTTCCGGGGTCCGTTGTGGCACCACCTTTGTGGAGTGGGACCACTGTAGCTGTACGCCATTCTTTGGGTACATATTCTGTAGTAAGGCTAACTTTGAACAGTGACTTAATGTGAGGGTTCAGTTCCTTGGAGCTCATGTAAGACACAGCCTGGGACACCGTCCGGTCCCATAGATGCTGTATTTTTTGCTTTAGAGAGGGCAGCTTTCACCTGGACATCTGTGATGTCAGGGAGGTTACATTCAGTTGGGATAGGCGTTTGCTCCTTTGTGGGGGAAGGGGGGGAGAAGTTTGTGCTGAATCTGTCTGCCAGGATGTTGGCTATGTCTGTAGGTTCGGTATATTTTGTACCGTTATGCAACAATTCAGAGCATATCTGGGAGTTTCCGCCCATGTTTCTGACATAACTAAAGAAGGCCTTGTGATTATCTTTAGTGTCTAGGGCAATTTTTCTTTCAAAACTGGCCTTTGATGATTTTATGAGGTATCAAAGTTTCTTGCTAATACTGATCAGAGATGTCTTCCCTTTTTGGGATTTTGCTCTGTCATGTAGTAGCTTCCTCCTTCTGTTGTATAGCTTATTTATGGCCGGGGTCCACCAGACCGGTCTCCAGTTTTTGGAGGAGTGAGTCTTGGTTTTATTTGGGATAGCACGATCCATGCATTCCTGCAGGTGCTCATAGAATGCATTTGTAAAGGATTCTGCGGATTGGGCTGTATTATCCTCTGGCCCAGGGGCTTTTGAAGGATTCCACCTCAGTCTTGAGAAGTGTAAAGTTGGCTTTGGAGAAATTCTTTACAGTGATTTCCTTGGCTGGGGGTGGGGACAGGATATGGATGTCCAGGGAAATTTGTTCATGGTCTGATCTTACCAATGAGGGGTTTACCTCTGGTGTGGAACAGAGTCCCCATGTTGGTGATGACCAGGTCCAATATGTTCCCTCTTGTGGGAGTGGTGACCAGTTGTTCCATTGCGTTAGAGTTTATAAATTCAAGGAACCGTTGGGCGAGAGTGTTTGGGCTTGAGTAGTTTTCCCAGTCAATGTTTGGGTAGTTGAAGTCACCCAATGTTTGGACAGACCTTCATATTCTCCAGTGTTCTCAGGAATGCCAAGTGGGGTTCCTGTAATAGGGAGGGTATTCTGTAGCAGGCTACAAACTGAAAGGCAGTTTTGCCCGCTGTTAGTTGCACATGGATGGTTTCCGATGCTTCGTGCAGTGCCACTAACCTGGAGGTGTTGGTATCTTTGAATATAGATACCCCCCCTCCTTTTGTGCTTCGGTCCGAGTTTTGCAGCCGAAACGCATGGTATGAGTTATAACCTGGTAGTGCTGGGGTGCTCTCAGGAGTCTTACCAGGTTTCTGTTACTGCACAGACATCGATTTCCTCCATACTGAGGAGAGTCTCGAGTGTGTGCATCTTGAGGTTTAGACTTCTGGCATTGAGTAGCATTACCTTTAGTTTTTTTATCTTTGGGTTGTCTATGGAGGTGGGTTTGTTCTCTGAGCCTTGCCTAAAAAAGGCACTATGGGGGAGGCAAGAGCCTTGGCCAGTATACGAAAGCCTAAGGGTGACAGGTGCAAGCCATCCCTAGCGAAGCAACGTGGCTTGTCAAGCATGTCATCCCAGGCTGACAGACACTGGATCCCCTTTGAATGACACCAATACTTTAGCCAATTGTTGAAACTGATCCTTTTGTCTTTTTATACTGTGGCATCATTCTTGGTGAGGGCAAGATGCTACTCAAGGTCAGGGACATACCAGCCTGGGCTACATGGTCAGAGAGCTCCTCTGTCTCTTTTCATGTAGTCCAGGGAGGTACATCTTAGGTCATTCACACCAGCATAGACAATGACCGAGTCATACTTGCTTTGGAGTGACCCAAGTGCTTGCATTATGTAGTGGATCCTGGCACCAGACAGGCAGCTTACAGTGACCTTTTTGTTCAGTCTGGTGAGTGGGACGTCAGTGTGCCGGACAATAGTCCCCTGTAACAAGTGTATATGATGTGTTGTTTGGCCTTATGGGCTGTGACTGTGAGGCACACTGATTTTGTGAGATATGTGATTTGTGGGTATTGTTGTGGGGTGGCTGTTGCTTGGATATCTGCTTAGGAGGTCTTTGCTGTTTAGGCAGATTTTTATTTAGAGCCTCCGAGTATGTTTGTGTGTTTGTGTTGGATATGCAGATGCAATAGATCTATGTGAGACTGGATTTGTAGTGTGGGTGGTTACCTTTTCCTCCTGTCTGTGCCAGTCTTGGGTTGAGAGAGCTCTGTCTTCAGTTTGGCTGTGTAACTGCATCTCTCACATGTATTACAGTTTATTGGAAGGAGGAGAAGGTTGTCTGTGTACATAAGGCAATTGTAACATTGCCTCAAAATTCCCAGATTCACCAGCTGGACTGGAGAGTAACCTTGAAACTGACCCTTGGACATACCAGATTAGTATATGGAACTGTTTTTTTTACTGATCAGATTAGGGAGGGGAACTGATTTTTCACTTGATCAGGAAGGACCAATCGGGAGTATAATACTTATGAAAAGTCAAGGAGGGTGTAGTGCTTTAGTTAGTGTTTCCTTATAAGAGCTGAGCCAAGTGCAGGGCTTTAGAAAGAGAATAGAGTGATTACTTTGAGAGTTTGAACAGTTCTCAGGGAAAAAGTGAAGAGCAGACTTTGTGGAGCCTGGAATAGTTTAAACCTGTTTAGGCGGCGCTGCCCGACGCTGCTCAGTGCGCAAAACCGCGCAAAAAGAGAGTTGTAGGGTTTTAAGAGAGGGAGGTCAAGGAGTTTAGAATTGACCCAAAATGACCAATAAAACAACAGCTTCTAGGTAGTAACCACTCCTCCAGGGACAGGCAGGCTGTTCAGTGTTAACCACTCCCATTGGTGAACACAGACTTCCCTTTAGCCCAAGCAAGAACTGGCCTTCTAGAAACTTCCAAACAGTTCAGAACAGCAGATCTGTAATTGAACTTTCTTAACTTTCAGAAAGTGGGAAAAAAGCAAGATTTTTTTTTTTTTTTTTTTTTTTTTGTAGTTTAAAGGTAGCAGAGATACACAAGCAGCAAAATAATCACAACAGTGCAATAAATGACCCCCACACTTGAGTGCTAGGCCAAAATCAGGTAAAATGCAGTTTTTAGAGAATAAAATTATTTTAAATTTAGTGCAACACAGGAAATGCAGTAAACAGGCTCTAGATGTGTTCAAAGTACTATTACTGTTACAGATATAAACTTTAGCAAGCCGGAAAATGCCAAAAAGTAGGCGGCAAAGCAGTAAAACTTAACAAAAAATCTGAAGAAAATACTTAAAATCACAAAAGTGGCACCTTTTCTTCTCTCAGTATTTTCTCCCCTTGGGTAGGTGCTTCAGCAACAACTAGCAAGCCTGGAAAGACGCCAAAACCACGAGGCAGCCTGGTTTTGAGAGAGAGATCAAGGAGTTTAGAATTTACCCAAAATGGCCAATAAAACTACAGCTTCTAGGTAGTAACCACTCCTCCAGGGACAGGCAGGCTGTTCAGTGTTAACCACTCCCACTGGTGAACACAGAGACTTCCTTTTATTGCCTCAGCACAGGCCCCTGGCTATTCCACCTGTGCTAGATATTGTGGATGATGTGTTCTCTGAATCCAGCTTATCTCCCGATTCCTTGCCCCCTGCACCAGCCAAGCCAGATAGGTACTACAGAGTCTCACAAGTTTCTTTATAAAAACCCTTCCGCTGATCCAGAAACTATTTCCCAGGGTCCAAAACGGGTTAAGGCTTCCATTGCAAAAAATCCAGTACCCTCTGACAGAGATTCCAGAGCTTTGGATAGATGGGGGAAGAAAGTATACACTTCTGCAACTTTAGCAGTAAGAGCTTTAAATTGCCAGTTTCACATGCTTAAGTACCAACAATATTTAATGGCTCAATTAAAACAGAAAATGCTTGCAAGCTCAGAAGCTCCTGATTGTAAAGAAATGCAGGATTTATTGCATGCAGTTGAACAGGTGGGAAAACATACTCTGCAGTGTGGTTTTGATTCTCTAGAGGCCTCTTGTAGGGCCGCAATTACAGGTTCAGTGATTCGAAGGCATGCTTGGTTAAAAGAACAGAGTTTACCTGATCATGTTAAGGCAAAATTATTGGATGCTCCTTTACAGCATGATACCTTGTTTGGTGTTAAGGCAGAAGAAGTGTTAAAGAAAATGGAGGATAAAGCTAAATCTATGCAGACAGTCAAGGATTTCTTACAGGTACAGCCACCTCGATTTAGCAGAAATTGGCCTACAAAAAAATGGTCCTTTCCAGTGTCAGACAGACCACAGAGAGGCAGATACAGACGCCCAAGAGGCAGATCTCAACCCCAAGGCTCAGACAACGACAGTGGGGCACCTCAACCCCAAAAGGAGGTGAGGACAAGTCTCAACCTTACAGGAAACAGTCACAATGACTTTCCCCTTCGTACGCCAAGCACTTCCCTTTTGGAAGCCCCCTTGGGGGGAAAACTAGCACTTTTTTCTCAAAACTGGCAAACAACCACCCAAGACAAATGGTTCTAAATATTGTGTCTCAAGGTTTACAGGTTCCACTTTCCTACTTTACCAAGGCTAAAAAGAATGCCAGACCTGCCACAAAATCAATGGGCAGAGGCACAAAAACAAATTTCAGCCCTCATGTGGACATGAAGAGCTTTTCAAAAAGTACCACAGCAGGAACAAGGACAAGGATTTTACTCAAGACTCTTCCTGGTCCCCAGAAAGGACAAGGCCTGGAGGCCCATAGTAGACCTTTCAATTCTAAATACTTACGTGGATATTCCAAAGTTCAAATGTTGACATTACAGCAGCTTCTACCCATGCTGGGCAAGAACGCTTGGCTTGTTACTCTGGACCTCAGAGGCATAGCTGCATGTCCCTATCAGACAAAATTGCAGAATATACCTCAGATTCAAAGCTGGTACAATGCACTACCAATTCTCTGCACTGCCCTTTGGCTTATCTACTGCGCCCAGGGTCTTCACAAAGTGCCTGGCACCAGTAATTGCATTTTGCAGACAAAAAGGAATTCAAATATATCCATACCTGGACGACTGCCTCATTCAAGCAGAGACAAAGGACATTCTTCTACAGCATTTGGCATTTGTAAAAAGGTTGCTAACTTCTGTAGGGTACACAGTAAACGAAAAGAAGTCAAAACTAGTGCCCTCACACCAGATTATATTCCTGGGTGCCAGCTTAAATACAACGGCCCAGATGGCTTACCTCACGCCAGACAGACAGATTCAACTATCTCAATATTTTCAGTTACTGGCAAAAAAAGTCCCATCTCCCTGCAAGAAAAATTCTGCAGCCCCTGGGATTCATGGCATCCTGCATACTACTAATCATATGCCAGACTGCACATCAGGAAACTACAATGGTCCCTAAAAAGTGTTTGGACTCAGCACTCTCACAGTTTAGAAGCAGTAATACCAATGATTCCCTGCCTACAACAGGAGTTTCGATGGTGGGCACAGGCATGTCACATAAACAAGGGTCAGCCTTTCACCCTACCCACAGCCAGGCAGACTCTAACAACATATGCTTCGGATTACGCCTGGGGAGCACACATGGCAGGAAAATGCATTCAGGGCAAGTGGACCACAGACCAGATTCATCTTCACATAAATCAAAAGGAGATGTTGGCTGTTCAAAATGCCCTAACAGCTTTCAAGGACCTTCTGCATCCAGGACAATTATTAAAGACAGACAACACCACAGTAATGTGGTACATAAACAAGCATGGGGGCAGTCATTCTTACCCCCTATGCAGGCAAGCCATGACCTTGTGGAACACAGCTCTAACGTACCAAGTTCACCTGCAAGCACAATTCCTGCCAGGAAAGAAAAATACTCAGGCAGATGATCTAAGCAGAAATATCATGGACCCTCACAAATTAAAATTGAATCCACAAATCTTCAGCATGGTAACGCAAAAATGGGGATGCCCAGACATGGATCTTTTTGCCTCCCCACTGAATTGCCAACTACAAAAATTCTGCACAATTACTTATCACAAACAAGCATGGAAAGTGGATGCTCTTTTTGTTCAGCTGGAAAAACCTAAAAGTTTATGCCTTCCTGCCTCTGCCTCTCCTTTCAAAGGTACTCCTAAAAGCCAGACAAGAGAAACCACAGATGATCCTGATTGCTCCAGACTGGCCATGTCAGCATTGGTACCCTATCTTAAGGAACCTAGCTCAAGGCCCACCATGGATTTTGCCTCAAATTCCACACCTTCTGACTCAAAACAGTCAGATCCTGCACGGACAGCTCAAAACCCTAAACCTGGCTGCATGGCAGATTTATTAGTCAAACAGGCAACACCTCTCTCTAAAGCGGTTATGGATGTCATTTTGGAGGCCAGGAGGCCTAGCACCAGGAAAGCTTACTTAGAAAAATGGAAGAGACTCTGCGCCTGGAACCAGGCTCAAAGCCTTGACCCTCTTGTTCCAAACATTCCTCAGATTTTACAATACTTAACTGAGATGCTGACAGAGGCCTATCCTTATCAATTAAGATCCACGCCTCTGCCATTTCAGCACATTACAACACGGATCCTCCTTTATTCTCTCATCCCTTGCTAAAGCAGTACCTCAGAAGGGCTAAAAACATAAGACCGCCCCGGAGAGCACCAACTCCAACTTGGGACCTCAATTTTGTTTTGGAAAAACTGACTCTGCCACCTTTTTTGCCAGCCAATACAGCCAATCTAAAACTTTTATCATGGAAAACAGCTCTGCTCTTGGCAGTAACTTCAGCACGAAGAGTCTCAGAGCTACAGGCATTAATGGCAGTGGAGCCTTTTATAATTTTTCATCAGGACAGGGTTTCTTTAAGGACAACCCCTACCTTTATGCCAAAGGTGGTATCTAGTGTGGCTCTTAACCAAACCATCCATTTGCCAACTTTTTATCCAAACCTCCAGAATAAAGTGGAGAAACGTCTGCATTCTTTGGACATACACAGGCAGCTACACTTCTACTTGGACAAAACAAAAGCTATCAGGAAAACTGAGCAACTGTTTGTAGCATATGCTGCAGGATCACCGGACAAGGCTATCTCAAAGCAGACTATATCCAAATGGGATAGGACACTGTATTCATTACTGCTACACACAGCATGGGAAAACAGTCCCAAATAGCGTTAGGCCACATTCCACCAGGGCTACAGCCACTTCAGCGGCCTTTCTCAGAGGAGTAACCTACCAAGGAAATTTTGGAGGCTGCAACTTGGAGATGTTCATCGTGCATACAGCTGCAGTCATCACACTTGGGTTATCCTGCCGTCAGGCGGGTCCTCAAACATCTACATTTATGGTAGGTACAAAACTGTACTTTCAGTGCACACCTTTACCAAGCATTACCACCCGACTCTTTACTCTAAATCCAGAGCAGGATTTGCCACTGCAGTTCTGTAGGGTCTCATAGCCAGTCCTAACTCTTTATAGACCAGCCGCCCAACCTTAGTTTTGGGATTCTACCCAAGTGTGATGACTGCAGCAGTGTAACACGATGAACATAGTACAGTTTTGTACCTACCATAAATGTAGATGTTCGAGTTTTCACACTGCTGCAGTCCAGGTTACCCTCCCTCCATCCCCTCTGAACTAGCTGGCCTTATCTATACCTTTCTATCCTATGCAACCTTTGTGGTGTATTTGCTTGTAACTGAAGGTATTGTTTTTATTTTATATGTATTGCCTACCTACTTGGGGGCACCTGACATCTGGGGCAAGAAAAACTGAAGAAAATGGTGTCAGATGCATCTTATATACCCCTGGCGCACTGACGTCAGGGAAGAAGCGGCAGCAACCGACGCTGGACCAAGACTTTGGAACTCTGGCCGACTGCAGGACCACCTGACGGCAGGATAACCCAAGTATGATGACTGCAGCAGTGTGAACACTCTAACATCTACATTTATGGTAGGTACAAAACTGTACTTTTCTGTTTGCATAGAACAAAGGAATTTAGAAAATCAGATCAACTTTTTGTGTCTTTCTCAGATGCCAAAAAAGGTGCAGTGGTAGCAAAAAACACTCTGTCCAGTTGGCTATCAGACTCTATTTACCTGGAAGTTCTTTATTCACGGAATTATAAGCAAAATAAATAAAGGCTCATTGAACTAGAGCAATTGCCACTTCAGCCTTTCGTGCCAGAGTGCCTATAGACACCATTTGTGTAGCAGCAACTTGGGCAACACCACATACCTTTATTACTCATTACAAAGTAGATATAGCCTCCAGGGGCATGGCATCCTTTGGGTCCACTGTGCTGAAGAATATACTCCTGTGAGCCACCCACGACTAATGGTGCTAGGGACGCTGTCCCATCAATAAGAATGAATGCAAGAGGGGACAACTTAGCATGAAGTTATGTTCCTACCATAACATTCCATTTGTGTTGTCCATCTCGCTATCCATTCTTGCGTCCCTTCCCCAACCCCCAGCCTGGACTTCTAGTGGATCTATACTTTGTTCAATTTGGAGACATCTTTGACTTACCCTTTTCAGTTGCTTAATTCACAGATGCATATATGTATGTAGACACTGGTTTATAGACCATTATATTTTATAGGCAAACAAGATCGGAGTTGGAGCACTAGTGCATCATGGGATAGGGGATTAGCCTCGACCTAGCTGAAGACCTTGAGCTTGTGAAAACGGTCCAGTCAGAGCCGAGGATGGGCTCCGAACCCATCAGTAAGAATGAATAGCAAGATGGACAACTCACATTCCTTTTAAAGAACTAGTACCTCTGTGGGATTTGACAGCAGTACTCCAAGCATTGACACAGCGGCGGTGGTGGTACTGCGGTAGCACTGTCACCTGACAGTAAGACGTTGTCCCTTTCAATTCTCAGTTAGAGCGTCTTCTGTCTGGAGACATGCGTGAATGGGCGTACCTTCGTTGAAGGTTGTGTCAGGGCTGGCAACTCAGCACATAAAAATCTACTGCCAATCATTAGCAGACCGGAGTTACGCTGTGGCGACCCCTAACCGGGAAAAGCCAAAAGACACAACAACAATTCCAAGCATTGACACAAGCCCCCTTTGAACCGGCAGCATCCTGTAATTTAAAATGTCTATAATTGGAAGACCTTATTTCTGGTAGCCATTACCTCAGCAAGAAGAATTTGAGTTACAGGCCCTATCATGTAAACCACCTTATCTGATCTTCCGTAAGGACAGAGTTCAACTGAGAATGAATCCCTCCTTTCTTCCAAAAATAGCTTCTGAATCCATCAATCAGACCGTACAGCTGCCAACCTTTTTCTCTAATTTCTCTAGTAAAGGAGAATGCGCCCTGCATTTACTAGATGTACACAGACAATTGCATTTTTATCTCCACAGAACTTGCTTGTACTCTTCTGTTCCTCACACTTGGGCTGTGCAGTCACCAAAGTTACCTTAGCTAAGTGGTTGAGAGACTGCATCACCTTCATTTATCGTTCACAAGGGCTTCAACTTCCCAAAGCAATTAAAGCTCACTCTACTAGGGATGTTGCCATATCAGCAGTTTTTCATGCTAGAGCTTCACTGGATGACATTTGTGCAACAGCCACATGATCTTCACATCATGCCTTTATCATGCATTACAAATTAGACCAGGGGTCGAGCATCTTTTGGCTCTATGGTGCTTCGGAATATTCTTCCATGAGACCTCCCAAGGCAAATAAGTAGCTGGGGATTCTGTCCCACCGTCAAGGATTAGGTGAAGATTAACAGCATCAGATTAAGAAGTTGTTTTACCATAACATTCCATCTGTGTTGTTGATCTTCACCATCCCCCTTCCAAAGTTTCTTGGTAGACCTCTTCAATTATTTCAATCCAGTTTTCTCATCAAGATCTCCTAGATGGCCTAGTCCTATCTATATTGTTATAAGTTTATATATGCATAGAGATATATGTATTTAAATTAAAATTCTGACTTCCTGGGTATATTCTGCCATCTGTCAAACTTGATCTGAGGTAATTACTCAGAGGAGCATTACGGGTAGAACCTGGCTTGAGAGTTTGGAGTGCGCGAGCTGGTGAATAAAGGGAGAGTTTGTTCCAAGAGCTCAGAACTGAACCCACTGTCAAGCATTGGTGAAGGTCAACAACACAGATCGAACGTTATGGTAAGACGTAGCTTTTTATTAACATCTCTTTAATCCTCTGCCCCAGCTGCCAGCTCACTCTAATCCATCCTCAACCATTTTTTCCCATTTTGCACATGGGGATGGGGTGTCACTATATATCTATCCATATTTATATATAATCTATATATGTCTTTATACAATAGATCTCTCTCTCTCTCTCTATATATATATATATATATATATATATATATATAATGTATAAAACCTGTATTAAATAACCAATTATCGTATTTTTTCTTTATAGATTATGGTACCCTGGTTTCTGTACTATTTGTCTTGTTGTATCTGGTTGTGATCATAAGGTGAGTAGGCTTTTTTTAATTTACTCTATTAAAGTCTGTTTCAGAAGCAAGTTGATGAGTCCTGCTGTGCCAAGCACCTTAAATTGTATGTCCTAGCCTGGTCTTTGTTCCATATCACAGTTTAAAAATCTTTAAACTAAATGTGGGCAGCCTTCTGGCTGCTGAATGTTGACAAACTGGATTTTGCTATTATGTTGCTTTACAAAGAATCAATGTTCTGGGATTCCTGAGCTACATGTTATGATTGCCTTATTTTGGAGTTTTCCTTAACTAATTAAAGGCACAGATTGTAGATAAATGTTATTTTTTCAGATATCCCTCTCATTCTTTGTTTCTACAGCGTCATACTCTTATGGAGGGTCTTTCCTGTGGACACTGACGTGTCTGGTTAAAAAACATTATGCCTTATCTCATATGTTTCCTGATTGGTTCTACTGACTTTGTAACATGCATTTGTATTTTCACACTGTACTATCTGTGGTGTAGGTTAGTTGCATTAGTTAATTCGTTCATTCTTTAGTTACCTAATTAGTTCAAATCAAGGTTACAGGGGAGACGGCCTATCGTTTCCTTGGGTAGCACAAAGCAGAAAGAAACGAATCCCAGAGAAGGTGCTAGCCCCTGGCAAGATGAATACACACTTATATTTCGGACACTATTTATTTATTGTCCATGTTTGGGATGTGGGAGGAGACAGGAGCACCCAACAAACTCACTCAGAACACAGGAAGGATATGCAAATGCACATTAAAGTCCATAGGAATGGTTACCCTGTTGTCACAGAATATGGTTTCCTTCTAACATGACTAGTATTGCACACAACTCTTATGAATAGACGTTGATTGTCAGATGGTGTGGTTAGACGCACACAACTGTGTTCTTTTGGAGGGGAGAATTGGGGATCGACTCATCTCATGACTGACTTGAGAACTCGAACCTTAGGCCAAGTATAGAGAAGTGGTGATAGGTGAAATGAGTTTGCATACAGCAGTGTAGATACCTGAATGAGAACATATGAAGATGGCAGTGGGAGTTCTGTGGTCTTTTTCAAGACTGTCCAGGCAGTGCAGCTAACCGCCGAGAGCTTCTCCTCCCATAACCTTGTCCTTTACCTGTCCAGGCAGTACAGCTAACCGCAGAGAGCTTCTCCTCCCATAACCTTGTCCTTTACCTGTCCAGGCAGTACAGCTAACCGCCGAGAGCTTCTCCTCCCATAACCTTGTCCTTTACCTGTCCAGGCAGTACAGCTAACCGCCGAGAGCTTCTCCTCCCATAACCTTGTCCTTTACCTGTCCAGGCAGTACAGCTAACCGCCGAGAGCTTCTCCTCCCATAACTTTGTCCTTTTCCTGTCCAGGCAGTGCAGCTAACCGCTGAGAGCTTCTCCTCCCATAACTTTGTCCTGTTCCTTGTTCTCTCCGCAGCTTTGAAACTTTACTGAGGCCTTCTACTGTACCACTGCCTTGTGCAGTGTATTTTATGTCCTGAATGCCCTCTCCATAAATTGTATTCCCTGTAGGGTATCTCTACCTGCACCTGTTCAGTCCATTCATTCTGCAGGAGCAGGAGTTGGGGATTCCTGGCCTAGGTGAGAGCCTTATGGCCCATTCATTCCTGCCTTTGAAGTCCAGTCAGCCCATCCTTTCCCCTTAGTGGTGAAAGTTAAGTGCATATGGAGAGGGACAAATCTTCCCCTAGTGTAGCTACAACTGAGTGTGCCTGCAGTTATGGGAGAGCATTTAGCAACTGGTAATCAGACATTTCACTGTTCTCTGTTTTTCAGGTGGATTTTCTGATGTGCCTATCTGGTTTGAATGGGTTCTGTCATTTTTCTGCATTTTACTGTGTTTTCTCTGAATTTTAAGTTAGTTTTTAACTGGGTTAATTTTACAGTTTGTACAGCTTTTAAAGTGGTTTCTGTACTGTTAAGTGGATTAATCAGTGATGTTCATCATATTAATCATTGCTGTGTTAGCCCTAACTATATGGGGTTATATTCAGCCAGCTTCCAGTGCTATAGAACACCTTCTACACGCCCAAACTGTCAGTTAACTTGAGCTGAGCTGACTAAAAAGACAAGGTTGGGATACCAAGCCTGTCAAGGCTTTGGTCTATTAAGGCTAAACAGTCAGCGTGTGCTTTTCCTGTGATGTGCAAATAAGTTTCCTTTGCAGGGATGGGGGCAAGAACCTTCCATATTAAAAAAATAAATAAATAAATAAAAAATAAATTACTGTACTCTTCTGTTTAAGAAAGATGTCCTCCTATTCTGATGTTTCAGTATTCATGACAGTAGGGAGTTGCTGCTTGCAGTGCCACCGTCTGGCCAGTATACCAAAGTATTGGTCCAGGAGGGTACATGTGACGTCTGTTACCAGGGCCATAAACCGACGTTGTGTATAAGTGACATCTGCATGTACCCTCATCAGAATTTTTCTGCCGCAGTGATCATCAGAAGCCCGTTTGCCAGATGTTCTTTGTGTTTCACTGTTGCAGTCATTACAGTTGGATTATCCTGCTGGCAGGATACCCTCAGTCGGCCTGAATTCCAAAGTCTAGATCCGGCGTCGGTTGCTGTCGCCTCTTCCCTGACGTCAGTGCGTCAGGGGTATAAAATGCAGCCAACGCCATTTTCTCCAGTCTTTCTTGCCACGCGGTGCCCGAAGTATAAGCAGTTCACAAGTGCCGGTCGGCCGACTCCTGAGATTTTCGTGTTCGAATTTCAGATCCGAAGTCTTCATTAAAAGCTAATTACCCCATTGAGGAAACTGTTTTCTTGCTCCAGACAGATGTCAGCAAAAGTTAATTGTATTTCTTGTGGGAAGCAAATACCTCATAAGGACTTTCATTCTTACTGTAATCCTTGCCTAGGCCCTGACCACGACATTGCTAGTTGTCGGTTTTGTGCTAGATTTAGCCAATGCACTATTAAGCATCGGTACAATTTTGCATTACACTATTTTGGCAGAAGATTTAATTATATGATGTCGTCGGACAGCTATCCGACTACCGGAATTCACAAGAAACGCAAAGAAAAAGAAAAGGACAGGCATCCGAGGTCCAAAAGCGACAACAAGGCTTCTAAGCCAGTCGCCGGTTCTCAGTGAGGCGCCTTCGCAGCCCCTGACGCCCGCTACTTTAGACCCGCAGGCCACTACCGACTCCCACGTGGAGTCGCCTAGGCCACTGGAGGCTCAAGGTATTGGACCTTCGGAGGCTATTCCCTCAGATGGGTCCGGAGCCGCTGAGCAGGCATCTGCTTCTGAGGGTGTTTTCAGACCAACTCAGTTATACATTAAAACGACTTCAGCTTCAAAGGCAAAGACTAAAGTACCCTTAAAGACAAAGAAACAAGTACAACAGCCTCATGGACCGGCCTCCATGCTCAAAATGGCTGAAGACTTAATTACTTTGTTCAGGGGTTCCCATCCCCCCCTGATAAAAGGCCTAGGCAAGAGACCGAATATGAATCTTCAGATCAGATTTCCATTTCATCTGATTCCTCTTCTGATCAGGAATACTCTCTTCCTCCCTATGAGGATTCTGATGCTGAAGAATCTATCCCTTCAGCCTCTCCTCCTAAGAATTACTCTTTTGGGGAAACCTTGCATACCATGATGGAGCATTTCCACTGGAAGAGCCAAGATTTTTCAGAATCTAAGAAAAGGCTCAGAGACTTCCTTTGACTACCACAACACAGGCCCCTAGCTATTCCACCTGTGTTAGACATTGTTGATGATGTATTTTCAGAGTCCAGTCTGACCCCTGACTCCTTACCTCCAGCTCCAGTTAAGCCGGACAGGTACTACAGGCCTAGTACCAGAAAATCTTACTCTGGAAAATGGAAGAGATTCTGTGCTTGGAACCAGGCACAAGGAATTGACACAGCTGTACCAAATATTCCTCAGATTCTGCAATACTTAACTGAGATGCTGGACAAAGGCATATCCTTTTCATCAATTAAAATTCATGCCTCTGCCATTTCAGCTCATTACAATACAGAGCCACCAATCTTTTCTCATCCCTTGTTAAGGCAGTACCTCAGAGGAGCCAAAAACTTAAGGCCTCCAAGGAGATCATCAGTACCAGCATGGGACCTCAATTATCTTTTGGAAAAACTCACCATGCCTCCTTTTGAGCCAGCCGCTACAGCTGATATAAAGTTTTTATCTTGGAAAACAGCTCTACTCCTAGCAACCTCTGCAAGACGAGTCTCAGAGCTACAGGCACTCATGGCTGTGGAACCTTTTATCCAGACAAGGTTTCTCTGAGGACAAACCCAACATTTATGCCTAAGGTAGTGTCCAGTGTGGCCCTTAACCAAACTATTCATCTGCCTACTTTTTTATCCAAACCCACAGAATAAGGGGGAAAGAATTCTGCATTCTTTGGACATACACAGACAGCTATGCTTCTACTTGGACAGAACCAAAGCTTTCAGAAAGACAGAGCAACTACTAGTGACATATGCTGCAGGATCACAAGGAAAGGCCATCTCAAAGCAGACTATTTCAAAGTGGATAGGCCACTGCATTCGTTTCTGCTATTCACAACATAGCAAGCCAGTGCCTAAGGGCATTAGGCCACATTCAACCAGAGCAGCAGCCACTTCAGCATACTTCCTCAGGGGGGTACCAACCAAAGACATTTTAGAGGCTGCTACCTGGAGTTCAGTGCACATCTTTTGCACTATCATTTACCACTCTACTCTAAATCCAGGGCAGGCTTTGCCAGTGCAGTTCTGCAGGGCCTCATAGCCGCTCCTAATGCTATTTAGCTCCAGCCTCCCAACCATAGCTTTGGGATTCAAACCAAGTGTAATGACTGCAACAGTGAAACACGAAGAACATAGTACAGCTGTGTACCCTTACCATAAATGTAGATGTTTGAGTGTATTCACTGTTGCAGTCCAGGTTACCCACCTGCCATCCCCCATATCTTTGCTGCAACTTATCTGCACTTCTCTAATCTATACAACCTATGTAGTGTATTTGCTTGTAGATGAAGGTATTATATATTTTGGTACATGCATGTTTTATTGGCATATTTTTAGCCTACCCTTTTGGAGGCACCTGACATCTAGGGCAAGAAAAACTGAAGAAAATGGCATCGGCTGCATCTTTTATACCCCTGGCGCACTAACATCAGGGAAGAGGCAACAGAAACCGACGCTGGACCAAGACTTTGGAATTCAGGCCGACTGGGGGTAGCCTGCCAGCAGGATAACCCAAATGTAATGACTGCAACAGTGAATACACTCGAACATCTACATTTATGGTAAGTGTACACAACTGTACTTTCTATTTCTGCATTGCCTTTCTTCAGACTGTATTCCAGACAGTTAAAGACTAGATGACCATTTTTGACCATTACAGTTAAGTGCCCAGTGGGGTTTTCTTACTTATTTTGCTTACTGTTTAGACTTGCATGTCAGCTAGGAAAGGGAAGCATGCTTGTGGGAGACAAATTCCTCAGAAGGACATTCACAGTAAGTGTGTTTTTTGCCTGGGCGGGGCCCACGACCATACATCCTGTTCAGTTTATAAGTCGTTCATCCCCAAGACCCTACATAACTGATTAGCGGCTTTGAGTCTTTATCTTGAGAACCAAAGACTCAGATCCTTGGCGTTAGCCATGGAAGGAGGAGTTAGGCCCTTCCGACGAGCCGTCTCAGAAGAAGGTGAAAAAAAGCTAGGCCCGAATCCCAGGCTGCACCTCAGGCGTCCGAACAGGCTCTAGAGGCGATTGAAGACCCAGAGTCCATTCAGACTGTTACCAAGCAGGCCCAGGAAACTTAATAAAAGCCAGGGTGCGGGATACCGAAGGTACGTCTGCTGAGGTAATTCATCCATCAGTCTGATGGCAGAGGGGAACTACGGCTCATATTTTTGGAACTCCCTGCTCCTCCTAGTCATGCTAGGCCGACATCCGCTTCTCTTCTGATTGCTTCTACTACCCCTTGAAAAGGAAACAGAAATCTAAGTACTCTGAACCCCCCACAGATGCCTGAATGGGAATCCTTCTCTGTCTAAGACCTTTCAGGCATTAGAATCTCAGCAACTTCCCCCTATTCTCACTCCCCAACCAATCCATGTGTCTGAGGAAGAATACCCATTTTCTGAGGAGTCCTTCTCCTATGAAACACAAATTGAATCCCCCAAGGAATTCATTACTCCAGAAGAGGAAGACTATTTCTCCTGAATCCCGAGGAGAAGAATTCAGCTTTGGGGATACTATCTCCCTCATGCAGGAACATTTTAAGTGGCAGGCCTCTGAGGTTTCAGAATCCAAGAAAAAGTACTTTGATCATTTGAAAATGCAACAGCCATCTCCCTCAGCTGTGCCACCCTTACTGCCTGCTTTTCCGGATGCATTCCTAGCTGCTTCACAGTCCCCTGACTCCCAAGCCCTAGTAGCTAAACAACCTGATCGCTTTTACAGGGTCCCTCAAGACACTTAGTTTCTTTACAAGAACCCTCCTGCAGACCCAGCTGTTACTGCGGATAAGACGTCCAGACAACTACCTTTTACTGCTCTTTATCCAACTGATAAAGACAGTAAATTTATGGACAGGACAGGTAAAAAGGTATATAACTCCTCCACTGTGGCCGTTAGGGCGGTGACCTACCAAACCCACATGGCAAGGTATGTACTTGACACCATTTCAAAAGCCTCCCCCCTTCTGTCTGAGGTTCAGGATTCCACGATCGGAGCACAACTAAATTCACTTCTCTCCACAGCATCCCAAGTGACCAGGCACTCTCTAAGTGCAGCTATGATGCTGTGGAAGCTGCATCCAAAGCTGCGGCTTCTGGATCACTGCTTTGATTCAATTTAGTTGCACTTTGATAGTGGAATCCTGAACCTCAGACAGAAGGGTTGAGGCTTTTGAAATGGTGTCAAGTACATACCTTGCCATGTGGGTTTGGTGGTTAAGGGCATCCTGGGTATGGCTACAACCTCTCCCCATGGATGTTCAAACAAAACTTCTGGATGCACCCTTAGACAATAAGGCCCTTTTCAGACAAGCTTCTGCTGAGCTTCTCAAATCCCTCCAAGAGAAGGGTAAGGAGTTACAGAACCTCAAACTCCTGCTGGTGTCCCCTATTCCTAGATATCATAGGAACTACCCTCAGAAACCCTCCTTTGTAAGAAGGCAATCCTTTCATTTACCACAACAGTCAAAGGGATGTAGACATCCGAGACAGACTTCTATTCCCAATTCTCCCTCCATATCCTCTACCACTCACTTTCGGAGCCAGCCTGACCAGTCCAGGCCTCCTCCACTACTGTGACTCACCCCTTCTGCATGCAGCAACACCCTTATCCCTTCGCCTCACCCCCTCCCTTCCCTCCTGGCTGAGACTAACAGAACAGTGGGTCCTCTCTGTCATCCAGAGAGGATATTACATGACTTGGTGGATGCTCCCACCTTTCCAAGGAATACCTCAACCACCAAAAAACCAAATCCACCTGTTCCTCAAGTATGTATTGGAAAAGCTGACCCTTCCTCCCTTCGAGCCAGCTTCTTCCACAGAGTTACAGTACTTGTCATGGAAAACAGCCTTTCTTCTGGCTATCACCTCAGCACGCAGGGTTTCGGAGCTACAGGCCCTCATGGCTGTGCAACCATTCATCATTTTCCATCAGGACAGAGTTTCCTTACGAACCAATCCTACCTTTATGCCAAAGGTAGTATCCAGTGTAGCTTTGAAGCAGACTATCCACTTACCTACCTTCTAGCCTAATCCACAAAACAAAGGGGGAAGACTACTACATTCATTGGACATTCACAGACAACTTCGTTACTACTTGGACAGAACAAAGCCATTCAGGAAATCTGAGCAACTCTGTGTCCAATGCTGTAGGTGCTCAGGGAAAGGCTATTTCCAAACAGACAATTTCAAAATGGATAGCCCACTGCATACGCTTTTGTTACTCATTTCATGAAAAAACTGTGCCTGCATGCATCAGATCCCACTCCACCAGAGCCACAGCTACCTCTGCAGCCTTCCTCAGGGGGGTCCCTATCAAGGACATTTTGGAAGCAGCCACCTGGAGTTCAGTGCACACTTTCTCCAAGCACTATCACCTCCCACTATACTCAAAATCTAGAGCGGGATTTGCCACAGCAGTCCTGCAGGGCATCCTAGCCCCTCCTAGTTCCACTTAGTGCCTACCACCCTTACTTAGCTTTGGGATTCTACCCATCTGTTAGGACTGCAGCTGTATGCACGATGAACATAGTACAGTTTTGTACCTACCATAAATGTAGGTCTTCGAGTGCTCATACAGCTGCAGTCCAGGTTTCCCTCTCTCCATCCCCTCTTAGGACAGGCCTTATGACAAACACTTTTCATATAACCTTTTTGTGGTATTTTTTTATGGTGTATTTGCTTGCAACTACTGTTTTTGATTTATCAACATTGCGTCTGCCTTCCTTCTGGGGGCACCTGACATCTGGGACAAGAAAAACTGAAGAAAATGGCGTTGGCTGCCTCTTTTATACCCCTGCCGCACTGACATCAGGGAAGAAGCGACGACAACCGACGCCGGACCTAGACGTTGGAATTCAGCCGACCGAGGACCCGCCTGACGGCAGGATAACCCATCTGTTAGGACTGCAGCTGTATGAGCACTCGAACATCTACATTTATGGTAGGTACAAAACTGTACTTTCTCTGCATTGCCTTTTGGTCTATCCACTGCCCCAAGAGTGTTTACAAAGTGTCTAGCCCCCTTCATTGCCCATTGCAGGACCCAGGGTATACAAATATACTCATACTTACACAATCTACTTATCCTGCATCAAGACCACCAACTCATACTCCATCTACAGCAGGTGTCGAACACCTTCTCTCTTCTGGGGTTCATGATAAACGTAGAAAAATCTCACTTGATTCCCTCACATAGGTTCATACTAGGCTATCTGCCCTAGGGCATTTATAAGCCTAGCCAGAGTGTGTTTGGCTTTCGCCACCCATTTTAAATTAATTTTGCTATGCCCTTTTTCGAGGTTAGTATACTGTGCCTCTGTCTAACAATGACACAGAGGTGATACCTGGGGTAAACCTACGATCTCCCATCCACTCATCAAGATTCCTCTTGAAGAGAGTCAATGAGGGACTCTGCCTAACCTGGACTGGGATTTTATTCCAGAGTGAAGGGAGCCTCTGGGTTAAGAATCTGTCCCTCCAGCATGTCCTATTTATTTCAGTGCTGAGGTTCAAGTCTCTCGAGCGCGTAGCTTGATGGGATTTGGATTTTCTGAGGTGCAGCATGTCCATTAATTCCAGGTTGGACAAGGCTTTATACGTCAGGCACAGATCGCCTCTGAGCAGGCGGTATGCCACTGAGTAGAGCTGGACTTTCTTTAACCGGGCAGCATATGGCATCTGTTTGAGCCCCTTGATCCTCTTGGTGAGGTACTTTTGGGGTCTTTCCAGTTGCTGCAGGTGTCTAGTAAGGTACATTCCAAAAGGGGCATTGTACTCAATTATGGGCCTGATGAGGGATGAGTAGAGGCACGATGACCTCCCCTGATCTAGAAGTGAATCCCTTCATAATTAGGTGGGCTATATAAAATGTGTTTCTAACCACTTTGGCCACGTGTTTGTCAAATGAGAGATTGCTATCAACTTGGGTCCCCATGTCCCTAATGACTTCTTCTGTACTTGATGGATTACCACCTATGTGGTAATTTGTGGGCACTTTGTTTTTGCCAAAGGGGATGCCTATACACTTTTTTGGCGTTTAGATGCCTATACACGTTTTGGCGTTTAGCTTGAGGCCATGGCTCTGGCACCAGTTGTCTGTTTCTATGAGGCCCTTTTGGAGGATGCTTGTGTCAGCTGGAGTCGATTATGGCGCCCAGTTTGCAGTCATCTGCGAACTTGGTCAGCCACAGTCCTTCCGTGTTGGCCTGTACCGCCGAGAAATATATACCGAACGAGAGGTCCCAGGTCTGAGCCTTGTGAGACGCCACTTGTAACTGGTTTGGAGTCTGACATGGCTCCAGCAATTCTAACCATGTGGGTTCTGTCCTTGAGCCAGTTTGCAACCCATCTAGTGACATAGGGGTTTATATTTAAGCTGGTGAGCTTATCTATAATGCCCGAGTGGGGTATTATCGAAGGCTTTGCGAGGTCCATGTAGGCTGTGTGGACCAGCTTCCCTCGTCAATGGCCTTGGTGACTGTTTCAAAGAAATCGACCAGGTTTAAGAGGCAATATCTGCCCTTAACAAAGCCAAACTGGGTAGGATCCAGTGTCTGTAGGTCCCCATTATCTTTATTTATGAGGTCCATGATGATCCTTTCCATAGCTTTGCAGACCAAGCTAGTCAGGCTTATGGGGCGATAGTTTCCAGGATCCGTTGAGGCACCACCTTTGTGGAGAGGGACCACTGTTGCTGTACGCCACTCTTTGGGTACATATCCTGTAGTAAGGCTGAGATTGAACAGTAGTTTTATGTTTGGGTTTAGCTCTTCTTGGAGTTCATGTAGGATGCAGCCCGGGACACCGTCTGGTCCCATTGATGCTGTGTTTTTTGCTTTGGAGAGGGCGGCTCTTACCTGAGCATCTGAGATGTCAGGGAGGCAGCACTCTGTTGGGATAGATATTTGCCCTTTTGGTGGGGAGGGGGGGAGAAGTTTGCACTGAACCTGTCAGCTAGGATGTTGGCAATGTCTGTGGGTTCTGTGTATTTTTTGTCATTTTGGACTAATTCTGAGCATATCTGGTAATTCCCACCCAGGTTCCTAACATAACTAAAGAAAGCCTTGTGATTATCCTTAGTGTTCTATGACTTTCCTGGGGTGCAGTCTCCATACAGACTGCATGAAGGCCTTCATGCCAGACCAAAGGATTCAGGAACTCTGTCTATACTTCAGTCAGATCCTTACCTAAACCACCCTGACAGCTCAGGAATTCCTGAGACTGTTAGGCCACATGGCATCCCTTATACCCATGTTGCCTTTTGCAAGACTCCACATGCGCAGAATTCAGTGGGTGTTAAAAAAAAACCTATGGACCCAACATTCACAACCCTTGGACTCCCCACTACCACTTCTCCTATGCCTAAAAAAGGAGATCCACTGGTGAATATCTGCAATGCAGACCAACCATATCTGCAATGCAGACCAACCCGGGGACCCACCTTCAGATCCCAGCACCACTACAGCAGTTATCCACAGATGCTGCAGATCTGGGCTGGGGTGCAGTGTTATAAACAAAATAACACCTCTTAGTGCAAGGAAAATGGTCTTCTCTAAGGATAAAAGACCACATCAACATCAAGGAAATGAGAGCCCTGCTTGTTCGCCTGTGGGACCAGGTCCTACCCACTATGCAGCCTGGCCATCCAGATTTGGAATCTAGCCGCTTCCCTCAGGGTCCACTGTATATCCCCTCAGAATAGAATGATGATCGTGTTTCACTCTTGCAGCCCTTACAAAATGGGTTATCCAGCTCCCGGTAGCCCACAGTCGGCCAGAATTCCAAAGCCCTTGGTATATGACGTCGGCTGCCTTCAGTTTAGGCCTTACGTCCGGTACAAAGGAAGGCAGCCGACGCTATTTCCTGAGTCTTTCTTGCCGCAGAGCCCGGTCGCCGGGTACCTTCTTTGTGTTCCGACTTTTTAGTTGATGACATCCTCTGATAAGTACCCTGTTGGGGACCCTCTTTTCTTGCTTTAATGAATTTCAGAGAAAGTTAATAACTGTCTTGCCTATGGAAAACAGATTCCACACAGTGGTTTTCACTCCTATTGTATTACTTGTTGAGGCCTTGAGCGCAACATCCCTAATTGTGTTCTCTGTGCTTCTTTCAACCCGCGTACCATATGCCGTACAGCTAGGATCTTGTTCAAGCATTTCAGAGTTCGGCCTAAGTTTGTTGATATGGCATCTTTTGGTCTCCCGACTTCAGATGTTCCTAAGAAGCGCAAGGATAAGGACTGCGACAGGCTTATGGTCAAATTAGCCGACGATGTCCCTGTTAAGTTGGTTGTTGGCCCAGCGGTGGTCAGTGAGGTGCTTTCTTTGCCCTTGCAGTCCATGGATTTTCAGCAGCAAGTGTTTGTGGAGACCTTTTCTGAGTCCCCCATACCACAGGCTTCCACTTCATCTTCTGACCCTCTGCCAGTCGCAGCCTCTGATGGATCCGGAGCCGCTAAGCAGACGCCGGCTTCTGAGGCCTCTTTCCTCCCCCATGAGACCAGATCCAGACAGACTACCTTGATTCAGACTACCACGGTGGCTAGGCCTCATGAGCCCCTTCGGCTTTTTAGCAGGCCTTCCAGCCGAAAATCTACTCCAAAGCAAGTGCTGGCCTCCCCTCAAATGCCTCCATCTCAGATGATTAAAATGGCTTGTGATCTCTTGACCCTTATCAGGGGCTATCAGCCACCTCCTAAGAGAGCTAAGGAATTGTCCCCAGAAGTTTTGTCTGCCTCAGACTCTGGAGTTTCCAACAACTCTGCTGATGAGGGAAACTCTCAACTTTTTTCTGGTTTTGAGGATTCTGATGCAGAAGACTCTATCCCTTCTGCCTCCCCTCCATAAGATTTTTCTTTTGGAGATGCTCTGAATACTCTTAGGGAGCATTTCAAATGGGAAAGTCAGGACTACTGTCAGTCTAAGAAACGGATTAGGGAATTCTTGAATTTGCCACAGCATAAGCCTTTGGCTATCCCTCCGGTTTTGGAAGTTGTTGATGTTTTCAATGGAGCATTCTTTGACTCCTAATTCTGTTCTTCCTGCCCCCAGAAAACCAGATAGGTATTATAGGGTTCCTGATTTTCATCAGTTCCTTTTCAAGAATCCTACTGCTGACCCAGAGATTATTTCTCAGGGCCTTAAGGGTGTTAAAGCCACGGTTGCTAAAAATCCTGTTCCTTCTGACAGGGAATCTAGGGCTTTGGCTAGATGGGGTAAAAAGGTTTATACTTTTTCCACCCTGGCTATTACGTCTGTTAATTGTCTTTTTCATGTGCTTAAGTGTCAGCAGCATACTTTGGAGGCTATTTAGGCTAAAATTGCTGGTGTTCCTTCCCTGATGGAGAGTAAGGACATGCAAGATTTATTGAATTCTGCCACTCTTGTTACTAAACATTCTCTACATTGTGGTTTCGACACTTTGGAAGGTTCTTGCAGGGCAGCAGCCACTGTTTCTGTCATTAGAAGACTTACTTGGCTCAGGGGACAGCCCCTTTCTGAACCTGTCAAATCTAAGTTACGGCATGTGCCTTTGTACAAGTACAATCGTTTTGGTAGCAAAGCAGAAGAGGTGTTGAAAAAGTTGGAGGATAAGGCCAAATCTATGCAAACTGTAAGGGATTTTTTGCAAGTTCAGCCTCCTCGTTTTAGTAGGCATTACCGTTCTAAGAATTGGACTTTTCCTGACCCTAGTAAACCGGGTCGCACTAGGCCTAGGAATTACAGGTCTTCTAGGGGGCAGACATCCACTCCTCAAAAGGCTAAGCACTGGCAGGCTTCCTCTTCAAAATCGGGGAGTTCCTCTGCGGGCCCATGGTTTCCTTTGGGGGGAAGGTTAGCCATTTCTGCACATCTGGTTCACCATCACAGACGGCAAATGGGTGCTCAAAATAGTATCCCAAGGCTACAAGTTCTCCTTTCACACCTTCCCTGTCCACCAAGGATACCCAGATATTCCCCCACTTCAAAGGGCAGAAGCAGAAAAACAAGTTTCTTCTTTGCTGAACCTGGGAGCAATAGAGACATTTCCTGCACTACAGATAGGCCAGGGTTTCTACTCAAGACTTTTCCTGGTTCCCAAAAAAGGGGGCACCTGGCACCCTATTCTGGATTTGTCCATTCTAAACACTTTTCTGGTGATTCCCAAATTAAAAATGCTCACTCTTCAGCAGTTGCTGCCAATGCTGGCTAAGGATTCCTGGCTGGTGACTTTGGATTTCAAAGAAGCTCATCTGCACATCCCAATAAGGGAAAGCTGCAAGCAGTTCTTACGCTTCAGGGTGGGGAACAGGCACTTCCAGTTCTCTGCACTGCCCTTTGGCTTATCTACTGCTCCCAGAGTTTTTACAAAATGCCTGCCTCCAGTCATTGCTTTTTGTAGGCAAAGAAACAGTCAAATTTATCCTTACTTGGATGATTGTCTTTTTCAGGCAAACTCTCCAGAGCAACTTCTAAAGGATTTGGACTTTGTAAAGAAACTTCTCGCCTCTTTGGGCTTACACCATCAATGAAAAGAAGTCAAAATTGGTACCCACCAAGGAGGATTGTATTCCTGGGAGTGAGCCTGAACACGGCCGCCCAGATGGTATTCCTCCCTCAAGAGAAACAAATGGATCTTTCACATTACTTCAGAAATTTGGCAAGCATGACCCAGCTCTCTGCAAGGCAATTCCTGCAAGCCCTGGGATTCATGGCTTCATGTATTCTGATGATTCCATATGCCAGAGTGCATATGAGGAAAGTACAGTGGTACCTCAAAAACCGTGAGGGTCAACACACACAGGAGTTAGACTTGATACTTCCTCTGATTCCCTGCCTGCAGACGGAGTTGCTTTGGTGGGTGACGACCTGTGCACAGAACAAAGACCTGCCTTTCTGTCCACCTCCTGCCAGCCAGACACTCACCACAGATGCCTCTGACTACGCTTAGGGAGCACATCTAGAAGGCAGATGCATTCAGGGGAATTGGAACTCTCAACAGGTTCATTTGCACATAAATCTGAAGGAATTGATGGCAGTCCAGCAGGCCTTAATGGCTTTCAAGCATCTTCTCTCTCCTGGTACTCTTCTGGTCAGGACAGACAACACCACACTCCTGTGGTACATCAACAAGCCGGGTGGGACTCACTCTTATCCCCTGTGCAATAGCAGCTTCCATGGGCATTCATCTGATAGCTCAGTTTTTTCCAGGTAGGCTGACCACCTTGGCAGACCAGTTGAGCAGGCAGGTCCTTGATCTTCACGAGTGACAATTAAACAAGACCATCTTCTATTGAATCATTCAGCTTTGGGGCACTCCCCAGGTGGATCTCTTCTGATCTCCAACCAACCACCTTCTTCCAACCTTTTGCATCAGGGATCATCACAGCAAAGCTTGGAAAGTGGCTGCTCTGTCCTTCCCCTGGACACAGCTCTCGATCTGTGCATTCCCTCCTCTGCCTCTTCTTCCCAGAGTGCTGTTAAAGATAAGGGATGAAAAAATAACCAGACAACATTGGTATCCACTACTTTGCAGTCTCTCCCAGTCTCAGCCTTGGCATCTTCACGTGATACCAGATCCCTTGGTTCAGGAGGGGGGAAAATTCTGCATCCTGATCTTTGGACTCTGCATTTGGCAGCTTGGCTCATAATTTAAACCTTTCCCACCAAGTGGTTGAGGTCCTTCGTGAGGCCAGGAGGCCTAGCACTAGGAACTCTTACGCAGATAAGTGGAAAAGATTCTCCATTTGGATGCAGACTTCTCAACCTGCTCTTCCTCTTATTCTTGACTATCTGGCAGGCTTACTTAATGGTGGACTTTCCTTTTCTTCTATCTAGATTCATGCTTCAGCTATTTCTGCTCATTGTTGATTTGAGCAACCCATTTTCTCTCATCCCTTGATGAAACAGTTCCTCAGGGGAGCTAGCAGTTTAAAGCCACCCAGAAGGGCACCTATTCCTGCTTGGGATCTTAAGTTTGTACTTGTGAAACTTACTCTGCCTCCTTTTGAACCAGCTGCCTCAGCAGACCTGAAGTTTCTCTCCTGGAAAACTGCCCTTCTCTTGGCTATTACTTCAGCTAGAAGAGTTTCTGAGCTGCAGGCCTTAATGGCAGTAGATCCTTTTATCTTCCATGTGGATCAGGTTTCTCTTTGAACTTATCCCTCCTTTATGCCTAAGGTGGTTTCTAGCCTGACTCTTAACCAGTCTATCCACCTGTCTACCTTCTTTCCTAATCCTCAGAATAAAGGGGAAAGGTTACTGCATTCCCTGGATGTGTATAGACAGCTTAGATTTTACCTGGACAGGGCTTAACCTTTTTGAAAGTCGGATCAGCTGTCGGTTAGTTTTGCTCCTGGAGCTCAGGGCAAAGCTATTTCTAAACGGATCATTTCTAAGTGGATTGCTCATTGTATTTACTTTTGTTACTTACATGACAAGGTTCCTCCTCAGAGTATTAGGACCCATTCTACTAGAGCAGCCTCTACCTCAGCAGCTTTTTTTAAGAGGTGTACCTACTAGGGACATCCTGGAAGCAGCTACCTGGATTTCTGTCCACACTTTCACTAAACATTACAATTTACCCTTGTTTTCTACGTCCGGGGCTGGTTTTGCCACTGCAGTGTTGCAGGGCATCCTCACCAACCCTTAAACAGTGGGTGTTCCTCCTCCCTTTTGTTTTTTTTCTCCTGGGCTATGAGAATCAACCCATTTTGTAAGGACTGCAACAGTGAAACACGAACATAGTACAGTTGTGTACACTTACCATAAATGTAGATGTTAGTGTATTCACTGTTGCAGTTCTGGTTTCCCCCCCTTCCATCCCCTTTTTTTTCCTAGGGCACAGACTGGATTTTTCTTTTCCTGGTCTAACCTTTTTTGGGGGGCTCCTGACAGTTAAGGCAAAGAAAAACTGAGGAAATGTCTGCTACCTTCCTTTGTACCTGACGGCAGGCCTAAACCAAAGGCAGTCGTCACATACCAAGGACTTTGGTATTCTGGCCGACTGTGGGCTACTGGGAGCCAGATAACCCATTTTGTAGGGATGGCAGCAGTGATTACACTCTAACATCTATATTTATGGTAATTGTACACAATTGTACTTTATGGCAGACACACTCAGCAGAACTTCAGCCCCTTCTCATGAATGGATGCTTCAGAGAGAGGTTTTTCTAGACTTGATACACAGGTGGGGTATTTTACAAGCAGACCTATTTGCCTCCCCAGTCAACAGGCAGATGCCTAACTTCTGCACAAGGAACACATATCTACAAGCTTGGAAAGTGGACACCTTCTCTTTTTCAATGGGGGTGGGGGTTGTACCTGTATGCCCCCCCCCCTTCACTCTAATCCAGAAAGTCCTCCTGAAACTTCAGAAGGACAAACCAAAAATCCTACTGGTGACCCCATTTTGGCCAAGACAGCATTGGTTTCCCCTCCTATTTTCTCTAGCAAAGGGCAATCATCACAGGTTACCCCACCGTCTAGACCTACTCGCACAGAACAAGGGGTCCCTGCTACACCCACAGGTAAACAACCTAAAATTGACCTTATGGGTGATAGAATTCTGATCCGTTACAGACACCTTTATCCAAAGGACGTACTCCATGTTCTGCAGGAGGCCAGAAAACATAGCACTAGGAGAAACTATGTAGCTAAGTGGCTCAGATTCTCCAATTGATGCCTTAGAAATAACCAGGACGCCCTCACTGTCTCCATTCCAAGGGTCCTATCCTACTTGTGTTAACTGCTAACAGGGCTAACGTATTCCTCAATCAAAGTCCATTTGTCTGCCATTTCTGCCTGTCTGCCCATTTCACTACCCCTGGCATCCAGACTGGAAGTCTCTTTCTAAAGGGAGTCCTCCACATCAAACCCCCACGAAAACCCATCCCTCCACTGTGGGACCTAAACTTTGTATTAGAAACCTTGCCCCCCTTTGAACTAGCTCATTCTCTTTCCTTGAAACTTTGCACATTGAAAACAGTCCTAGTTGCCCTCACCTCCACCAGGAGGGTTTCAGAGACCCAAACCCTGATGGCCACACACCCCTACCTTGTTTTCCACAAGGATAGAGTTGTCCGTAGGACTAACCCTTCATTCATGCCCAAGGTAGTTAATGAACTCTCGTTAAATCAATCCATTAACCTACCCGTTTTCTATCTTCATCCACAAAATGCCCAGAAAGGACCCTACATTCCCTGGATGTACTCCGACAACTTTGATTCTACTTAGATAAAACCAAAGATATAAAGTCAGATCAGTTATTTATCTCCTTCCATCCGAGAGCCCTAGGGAAAGCTGCATCTAAGCAATCCATTGCCGCATGGATCTCACCATTTCCTTGTGCTACTCCCACCATGGGAAATCGTTACAAGGTAATATTACTGCCTTTTTCAAAGGCATAGACTCCTCTTCTATTTTAGAAGCAGCTACTTGGACCTCTGTATACACCTACACAAAATGCTGCAAGCTGGACATAGCGTCCCATGCTAGAGCAGGATTTGCCAGGACTGTCCTACATGGTCTCCTTGACCACAGGAACCCTTCCTCCTCCCAGGTTCATACTTAAGCTCTGGTACTCTCTCCCTACTGTTATGAATACTGCAACATCAGAATAGAAGGGCATAGAATAGTTGTATAAGAACTTACCATAACCTTAGATGTCCTTCTCTTCTATGTTGCAGTATTCAGTCACAACCTCCTCCCCCTGTCTTTTTCCCGATTACTATCCTAGGTATCTCCTGAGGGCGCATTACCATCATTCCCACTGGTCTCTACCTACACAGCCATCCTACTACCCTGGGACTGGCCTACATGTAAGTCTAAGGGTCTTGGTTTAGGACCCTCCTGGTCAAACCTCATGGGCACTACTGTATGCAGCAAAACAATTCTGATGAGGGTAGGTGCAGACGTCACTTTTATACCTCATGTCGGTTTATGGCCCTGTTAACCAACGTCACATGTGCCCTCCTGGACTAAGACTTGGTATACTGGCCGGACGGTGGCGCTTCAAGCAGCAACTCCCTACTGTTATGAATACTGCAACATAGAAGGGAAGGACATCTAAGGTTATGGTAAGTTCTTATGCAACTATTTATTTTTAAGCTAGGAGTTGGTGTTTTAACGGACTGTCATGAGCATAACTGTACTTTTAAATGGGAGTACACTTTTCCCTGTCAGTTTAAAGATTGAAGTAATTGAAAAAAAAAATTTCTATGGAGAATGTGCGTTTATTTTAAATTTTGGGGCTAATGGTGTTTTAAAGTGCCTTTTTTTATTGTGTTTGTATAAAAAAGCGACTTTGGCTCTCTTACCTAGGAGAGACCATTTGCAGCTTGACCATGGAACAAGCTACTGGTCTCATGATTGGTCCTTCTTCCAGTCTCAAAGAAAAAAGTTAAGCAAACAGCCTTGCCATCACAACAGGCTAGCAGTTTGCCTCAGCTGCATGTGGGTGACTCTGCTGTGGCCATAGCTTGTTCATCAGAGTGCTCATCTTTCACCGTGGATCCCTCTGGTGTAGCACCTGCATCCACTATAGACTGGGGGCTTAACCACGTGCTCTCTCTGGCTGTTGGGGTTGCCTCAGTGGGCATGTTGGAGCCTTTCTTTTCAGTCCTGGGAAAAAGAACAGAGAAGGCTTCCCTGTTTGGTCAGAATGTTGTACATACCCTTGGAAAAGCTATTGTTGCCATTAATAACACTGTTGGTCCATTTTTTCCTGTCAAAACGAAACTAAAACAATGAGTAACAAGGTCACACAGAAAAAACAATTAGTAAAAACTAAGAAAATCCAGGCTAAGCTAGATTTTCCCACTGTGTGATTCTTAAAAATCTCTTGTATTAGAGGTAACATGGGATGTTATGTAGTCCAATCTCACCTACATTCTTACCCATGGGTTCGGACTCGGCCATATTCTAGCTCGAAGTCTTCAATTGGCTCGTGGCTAAGAGGTATCCCATGCTGCAACATGTCTATCCCCATATCATGTTTGCCGCTCATACAGTTCGGACGTGGTCTCACTCTTGGCCGTGACTAAGTACAATTTTTCGTTATTTTTCAGTATTGTAGCTCCAAGAGCTATTTTCATAGCTAGTGTGTGTGTTTTGCTTCTGCTGGTTGTGTGACTGGTTCTGTTGACCTTTTCTTGGTATCCAGTTTCCTTTTTTGGTGTTTACGGTCTAGGCCTATTTTATTTAGAGGACCTAGTCCTCCCCCGTATTTGTGTAGTATACCCATTAGCGGGTTTTTTGTTGTGACTGTTTTTGGTGCCCTTATTCCCTGGGCTAGGCCTGTTTAACTTAGACGACGTAGTCCTCCCTGTGGTTATCCCGCAGTCTCTAGGCCGTTTCCATTAGAGGCTCTAGTTTTCCGCTCTCTATCTTGGTTAATTTTGGTGAAGGTGTCCCTACTGTTTTTCCCTGTGTGTGTGCTCTTGCTTATATGAGCACGTCCAAGGATTCTAAAGAACACAGGCCTTTGGGCTTTAAAAAATGTGCCAAATGTAATAGTATGTCATTGACGGATGGGCACACAGTGTGCGTGTATTGCTTGGGGGCTATTCATCTACAAGAATCCTGCTTGTTCTGCCACGCTTTCAGTCCCCGTGTGCTGCAAGGGAGGAAGAACAAGCTTATTTTAAAAGGATTGCTGAAACCTTCCTTTGAAGAAGACTTGGAGAGGTCTTCTAGTTCCAGATCCTCTCCTTCCAAACCGAACAAAAAAACAGACAAAAAATCCTCAAAGAAATGCTCTCTGGCTCCTTCAGTTTCCTCTGAACCGCCAGAGAAAATCACCAGAACTACAGTTGCTTCTTCGGTTCCACTGGCTTCGGGGCCAACAGAAGGCAGCTCATCTATGATGACGACATCGGCTTTCAGTCTATTGGAGCCAGTGACAGATTTACCAGTTCGGAGCCCGTCTCCAGTTTTTCGACCGGTTTCTCTGACTCACAGGTCTCCCTCTGCAGGGAGATCCAGATCCCCGACTGTGTCCTCTGTCCCTTTCCGATGACTATGTCGATAGAGTGGTGAGGAAACTGCTCCAGTCATCAGTGCTGGCTAAATTGCTTTCGGCTCCGGCCCAGTCTGCTCCGGAGCCCATCCTCCCTTCATCTTTGGCTGTTCCTCCTCCGAACCTTCGGAACCAGAGCTGTCTGTTCCATCTGACGCCGTGAGGTTGGTTCCAGTAGCCCCTTTTGGCATCTCTGCTCCAATCTCCGCTCAGACCTCATCGGTGCCGTCCACGAGGTCCAGGATTCACAGTTCACTGGTCGGACCCGAGAGGGAGGTTTCTGATAGATCTTCGGCTCGGGTGAGGTACCTCAGGTATGGGAAGCGTGTGTTCTCTTCAGTGGCCTTTACACTGCAGTCGCTGAACTACTGAGAGATCTCCTAAAAGAGCTGGGAGATTCTCTACAGGGTAACGTTTCTGATGCTGTGGCTCAGAATGTCAATGTTCAGATGTCTACCCTAAATTCTATTACCAAGTCCTCCATGAGGCTGATCTCTTACGCAGCCGACGGAGCGAGCAGGGCTGTGGGTTCTGAAGTCTCTTAGAAGACACTCCTGGATGCGCTTGTGCAGCTTCGCGCAGGCTTTCAAGTCTACCTTCACTAACGCCCCCTTTGACTGTTCATCCTTATTTGGAACCAAGGTGAAAGACACTCACTAGGTGCGAGCAGGAAGGAAAAACACTGTCTGCCGTGGAAGTCTGTTTTTCCATGCCTTCTAGACCTTACCCCAAGGGCCAGAAGGGTGGAAAAATGTGGTTCAGAAAGTCTCAGAGGTTTTTTCACGATGCACAGAGTGATCCCCCCTCCAGAGACATAGGAGGGGTGGAAATTCAGGTAGACGCTGCCCTAGAGGCAGAGGAGACCCGCGTAACCAGGGTGACTGTGATTCCTTTCGTGGTTATCCCTACCAGTGGTCCTGAGGGGAGGCCCGACTGTGCATCTCTGGAGCCAGTCGGGGGTCGCATTTCTCTATACCCAGAAACCTGACGAGACATCACCCAAGACAAATGGGTATTGGAGATAATTTCTAGGTTATTATATTCTCCTTCTTTCTTATCCCTCTCCAAACAAAAGAATCCTAGACGTTCCACCCAGTCAAAAGGGATTCTGCAACTTTAGAAGTACAAAAGTTGCTCTCAAAGGGAGCCATCCAACCTGTCCCCTCAGACCAAGTAGGATTAGGGACTTACTCCAGAATCTTTTTGGTGCCAAAAAGAACAGGGGACCCGAGACTCATCTTGGATCCCAGCCGTTTGAACCTTCATGTAGAGAAGTCCAAGTTCCGCATGGTCACATTAGTCAATTCTCCCGTTATTAGGGAAAGATGTGTGGATGTGCTCAGTCTACCTCAAGGATGCTTACTACCATATCAAAATGGACAGGGCATCCTGAAGTCACTTACGCTTCCGGCTGGGAGCCAGTCATTTTCATTTTCGCTCCCTGCCTTTTGGTCTCACCACAGCCCCCAGGGTGTTCACCAAATGCATGGCAGTGGTAACGGCTCACTTGAGACGTCAGGGATTCCAAGTGTTTCCGTACCTGGACGACTGGCTCCTGTCTGCTACCACCAGGCATCTACTGCTACAGACCAGGGACGCTACTATTGCGCTGTGCCAAAGTCTGGGAATTACTCTGAATTGGGAAAAGTCTGCCTTGTTGCCCTCGCAGCGTGTTTCCTTTATCGGCGCCGAGTTAAACACTGTGCTCATGAGGGCCTTCCTACCAGAAGAGAGAATTCAGGATGTTCTTCGTGTTTCACTGTTGCAGTCATTACATTTGGGTAATCTGCTGGCAGGTTGCCCTCAGTCGGCCGGAATTCCAAAGTCTTGGATCCTGTGTCTGTTGCTTTCCCTTCCATTACGTCAGGTCATCGGGGGTATAAAACATGCAGCTGGGGCCATTTTGTTTAGTCTTTGTTGCTGCACGGTGCCCGAAGCAGAAGCAGTTTGCAAGTGTCGGTCGGCCAACTCCTAAATTTTTGAGTTTCAGAACCGAAGTCTTCACTAAAGCTAAGTACCCCGTTGGGGAATCTTTTTTCTTGCTCCATACCGATGTCAGAAAAAGTTAATTGTATTACTTGTGGGAAGCAAATACCTCATAAGGACAATCCAATTTATACTGTATTCCTTGCCTAGGCCCTGATCACAGCGTGCCTGGCTGTCGGTTTTGTGCTATATTTAACCAACGTACTATTAAGCATCTGTATATTTTTGCCTCAAACTGTTTTGGAAACAGATTGAACTACCCTGAAATGTCGTCGGATAGCAGTCCGAGTACCGGAGTACACAAAAAATGCAAAGAAAAGGACAGACCGAGGTCCAAAACCGACGAAGCTTCTCCTAAGCCAGTCGCCGGTACTCAATGAGGCGCTTTCGCAGCCCCTGATGCCCTCTACTTTTGAGTCGCAGGCCTCTACCGAGACCCATGTGGAGTCCGACACGCCGCGTGATACTAAAAGTGTTGTACCCATGGATGTCTCTCCCTCGAATGGGTCCGGAGCCACTGAACAGACACCGGCTTCTGAGGGTGTATTCAGAACTCAACATTTTTATATAAAGCTGACGACAACTGCAAAACCAAAGACAAAAGCAACTTCTAAATCTAAAGAAACGACGCATAAGCCACGTGCACAGGACACAATGCCTAAAAAACAGATTATCAAAATTTCTGAAGACTTAATTACCTTGATCAGGGGTTCCCATCCCCCTCCTGATAAGAGGCCTAGGCAAGACACTGATTATGAATCTTCAGATCAGGTTTCTATTTCTTCTGATTCCTCTTCTGATCAGGAATTCTTTTCCTCTCTATGAGGATTCTGATGCAGAGGAATCTATCCCATCTGCATCCCCTCCTGAGGATTATCATTTGGAGAAACCTTGCATACTTTTAAGGGAGCATTTTCACTGGGAGAGTCAAGATTTGTCAAAATCAAAAAAGAGGCTCAGGGATTTCCTTCTCCCTCGGCACAGGCCTTTAGCCATACCCCCTGTTTTAGACATTGTGGATGTGTTTTCGGAGTCAAGCTTGACTCCTGACTCCTTACCTCCGGCTCCCAGCAAGCCTGACTGATATTACAGGGTCCCTGACTCGCACTAATTTTTATTTAGAAACCCTGCTGCTGACCCTGAAACTATTTCACAGGGTCCAAAGGGAGTCAAGGCCTCAACAGAAAAAAATCCTACACCCTCTGACAGAGACTTAAGGGTGCTGGATAAATGGGGAAAGAAGGTTTATACATCTGCAACCTTGGCAATTAGGGCCCTAAACTGCCAGTTTCATATGCTCAAGTGTCAACAACATGTTATGGGATTGCAGAAACAGAAAATATTGATTTCTGAATGTGCAGAAAATAAAGAATTGCAGAACTTATTGCATGCAGCTGAACAAGTTGGAAAGCATACTTTGCTGAACAAGTTGGAAAGCATACTTTGCAATGTGGTTTTGATTCCTTAGAGGCCTCCTGCAGGGCCGCAGTTACTGGATGTATGATTAGGAGGCATGCCTGGCTAAAAGAGCAAGATTTACCTGATCATGTTAAAGCTAAATTATTGGATGCACCTTTACAGCATGATACTGTGGTATTAAGGCAGAAGAGGTTTTAAAGAAAATGGAAGACAAAACTAAGTCTAGGCAAACTGTAAGACTTCTTAAAATTGCAGACACCAAGATTCAGTAGACACTGGCCTACAAAAAATTGTTCTTTTCCTATGTCTGACAGAGCTGAAAGGGGCAAATCCAGATGCCCTAAAGGGTCTAGATACCGGGCACAAGATTCTTACAGGTCAAAGCAATGGGGTGCTTCTACCTCCAAATCTGGAGGAGATAAAGCGCAACCCTACAGAAAACAGTCCCAATGACTTCCCTCTGCCATCACCAAGCACTTACCTTTTGGCAGCACCCTTAGGGGGAAAGTTTCCATTTTTTGCTCAAAATTGGCAGTTAATAACCCAGGGCAAGTGGGTGCTAAACGTAGTATCACAGGGATACAGATTCCATTTCCATACTCTGCCAATGGCAAACGGTTGGCCGGATCTGCCAAAAAGTCAATGGGCAGAGGCACAGAAACAGGTTACGTCCCTTGTGTATATGGGGGCTATTCAGCCAGTACAAGAACAGGAAAAAGGACAAGGTTTTTACTCAAGACTGTTCTTGGTACCCAGAAAGGACAAGGCCTGGAGGCCAATACTGGATTTATCAATTTTGAACACCTTCCTGGACATTCCAAAATTCAAAATGCTAACTTTTCAGCAGCTTCTGCCCATGCTGGGCAAGAATGCTTGGCTGGTGACATTAGACCTAAAAGAGGCTTACCTGCATGTCCCAATAAGGGAATCGTGCAGAAGATACCTCCGTTTCAAGGTTGGCTTAATGCATTACCAAATTCTCTGCACTACCCTTTGGCTTATCTACTACACCCAGGGTCTTCACAAAGTGCCTGGCACCAGTAATTGCTTTTTGCAGACAAAGAAATATACAAATATATCCTTACTTGGACGACTATCTCATTCAAGCAGAGAACAAGAACATTCTTCTTCAGCACCTAGCATTTGTGAAAAGGCTTCTAACATGCCTAGGGTACACAATAAATGAAAAGAAATCACAACTGGTACCCTCTCAAAAGATAATATTCCTGGGTGCAAGCTTGAATACAACTGCCCAGATGGCTTTCCTCATGCCAGACAAACAAAGGCAATTGACTACTTACTTCAAACTGATGGCAACATAAACCCAGTTATCTGCAAGACAAATTCTGCAGACTTTGGGGTTCATGGCATCCTGCATTTTACTGATTCCATATGCAAGACTGCCAATGAGGAAACTTCAATGGTACCTAAAAAGTTTATGGAGTCAACGTTGTCAGTCTAGAAACAATTATTCCGCTCATTCCCTGCCTACAAGAGGGGTTCCTATGGTGGGCAAAGGCATGTCACCAGAACATGAGATGGCCATTCACTCTACCCCCTGCCAGCCAAACCTTAACAACAGACACATCAGATTATGCATGGGGAGGCCACTTGGCGGGAAGATACATTCAGGGCATATGGACCCCAAAACAAATGCATGTGCATATTAACCAAAAAGATGTTAGCTGTTCAAAATGCCCTGACAGCCTTCAAGGACTTCATCCAGGACAACTACTGATAAAGACTGACAACACCATGGTTATGTGGTATATAAGCAAGCAGGGGGGCACGCATTCATACCCCCTTTGCAGACTAGCCATGGCACTGTGGGACACAGCTTTGACTTACCAAGTACATCTACAAGCTCAATTCCTGTCAAGAAAGCAAAATACACTGGCAGACGACTTAAGCAGAAATCTTATGGACCCTCACGAGTGGAAACTAGATCCATATGTCTTCAGCATGACAAAGAAATGGGGGAGCCCGGACATAGATCTATTTGCCTCTCCTCAAAATTATCAATTGAAAAGATTCTGCACAAGGACTTATCACAAACAAGCATGGAAAGTGGACGCCCTATCCTTCAGCTGGAAAAACCTATCAGTTTATGCCTTTCCTCCTCTGCCTCTTCTTCCCAAGGTCCTACTAAAAGTCAGACAAGAGAAACCAAAGATGATACTAATTGCCCCGGACGGCCACGCCAGTACTGGTACCCAGTCCTAAGGAACTTGTCTCAATACCCAGCTTGGACCTTACCTCAAAGACCTCAATTACTGTCCCACTAAAACAATCCGATCCTGCACAATCTGTTCCAAACACTGAACCTGGCAGCATGGCTGATCATGTAGTTATACCAACAACATCTCTCACTAAAGCTGTGGTGGATGTCATTTTGGAAGCCAGAAGGCCTAGTACTAGATAATCTTATGCTGACAAATGGAAAAGATTCTGTGCTTGGAATCGAGCACAAGGAACTGATACAGCAGAACCAAATATTCCTCAGATATTATAATACTTGACTGAGATGCTTGATAAAGGCCTATCTTTCTCATCAATAAAAATCCATGCCTCTGCCATTTTGGCTCATTACAATACAAAGCCACCAATCTTTTTTCATCCTTTACTAAAGCAGTATCTTAGAGGAGCCAAAAATGTAAGGCCTCCCAGAAGATCATCAGTACCCGCATGGGACCTCAATTATGTGTTGTAAAAGCTCACCTTGCCTCCTTTTGAACCAGCTACTACTAAAGTTCATATCCTGGAAAACAGCTCTCCTCCTAGCAATTACTTCAGCAAGAAGAGTCTCAGAGCTACAGGCCCTCATGGCTGTGGAGCCTTTTATCATATTTTACCCAGACAGGGTGTCTCTGAGGACCAGTCCTTCATTTATGCCTAAGGTGGTTTCCACTGTGGCTCTTAACCATACTATTCACCTGACAACTTTTTATCCGAATCCGCAGAACAAGGGGGAGAGGATTCTGCATTCATTGGACGTACACAGACAGCTAAGATTCTACTTGAGTAGTACTAAAGCTCTAAGAAAAACTGAGCAGTTACTAGTGACATATGCTGCAAGATCAGAAGAAAGGGCTATTTCAAAGTGGATAAGCCACTGCATTTGTTTCTGCTACTTAACATCATGGCAAACCTGTGCTCAAGGGCATTAGGTCTCATTCCACCAGAGCTGCAGCTACATCAGCAGCCTTTCTCAGAGGAGTACCAACCAAGGACATTCTAGAGGCTGCTACCTGGAGCTCTGTTCACACTTTTACAAAGCATTATCATTTGCCTCTCTACTCTTAAGTCCAGGGCAGGCTTTGCCACTGCAGTTCTGCAGGGCCTTATAGCTGCCCCTAATGCTCTTTAGCTCCAGCTTCCCATCCATAGCTTTGGGATTCTACCCAAATGTAATGACTGCAACAGTGAAACACGAAGAACATAGTACAGTTGTGTGCACTTACCATAAATGTAGATGTTCAGGTGTATTCACTGTTGCAGTCCAGGTTACCCACCCGCCATCCCCCTTTTCTTCTGGAGTTTCTCTTTCCTTCACTATCGTCTTCAACCTATGTGGTGTATTTGCTTGTAGATGAAGGTAAAGTTTGCATTGCTGCATGTATATACAGTTTATATATATATATTGGGCTACTTTTTGCCCAATGGTCTCTACAGCATCTCCCGCTCTCCCATCTTATTCTGATTACAGACAGGTGCAAGCAGGATCTGCGCTGGTGGCTTCAGACCAGCAATCTCAACGTGGGTATGCCTTTTGTTCTTCCTTCTCTGGTTGCCACGGTGACCACGGATGTCTCCCAGATCGGGGGGGAGGGTATCTCAGCAGGACAGTCCAAGGCACCTGGCAAGAACACGAGATCCATTTGCACATCAGTGTCTTAGAGATGAGAGCGGTGCTATTAGTGTTGCAAGCACTTCAGGGCTTTCTTCCTCATGGGACAATTGCAATCCACTCAGACAATGTCAGTGGTATGGTATCTGAACAAACAGGGAGGAACCAGGTCGTATCCCCTTTGCAGAGAGGCACTTTGAGTGTGGCAATGGGCAGTATCTACCCAACGCTTTCTACTGGCAACGCACATACCTGGGAAGTCCATTGTGATTGCCAACAGGCTGAGCAGAGCTATTCTGATGCCTCACGAGTGGTCCCTGAGCGAACAAGTGGCGGAGTGGATTTTCCGCAGATGGGGTCAGCCTTGCTGCGATCTATTTGCTAGCCCCCTTAATGCCAAATGCAGCAGCTACTTCACCCTTATCCCCCCGAAGGGGGAGGCACCCAGGGAAGCCCTAGTTCACGATTGGCCCTCAGGTCTTCTCTATGCCTTCCCTCCCATCCCCCTGATAACAAAGGTTATTCAGAAAGCACAGTCCTTGGGAAGCAAGATGATACTGATTGCACCACACTGGCCTTGTCACATTTGTTTCCCTTTTCTCCACCCTTATCTACTGGACAATCCATGGATTCTGGACTGACTCGTATGTCAGGGCAGTTCTACCCCTCCATTCAGACCCTCAGGTTGACAGCATGGCTATTCCAATTCCATCCCTAGTTAGGCTTCATGATTTTTCCCTGGAGGTGGTTCATATTCTGTCTTCTTCCCACAAGCCTTCTGCTAGGAAGATTTATTCCAGTAAGTGGGAGAGATTCTCCATTTGGGCTCATGAAAGGCAGATTGATTCCTATACAGCTCCCATTTCATCAGTTTTAGAATTTCTTTCTCAACTGTTCAGCCAGGGATCAGCTGCGGCAACTGTCCAAGTGCAGTTGGCAGCCATTTCTACTTTTGATGTTGTTAATGAACCCAATCTAATGGCGCACAGACTTTGTTGGGATTTTCTGAAATGGACTGTGCTACTTCGATCTCCAATCTTTGATCCTGTAATGCCATGGGACCATAATTTTGTGTTGCAGCAGCTTACCTCGCCTCCTTTTGAGCCCGCCGCAACCTGTGACATTAAATTTTTGTCTTGCAAGACAATCTTTTTGATGGCCATCACTTTGGCTAGGCGGGTCTCTGAACTCCAAGCGTTATTGGTTCGGCCCCCTTACTTGGTATTTCACAAGGATAGGGTTTCGCTAAGACCTAATCCTTCCTTTAAGCCTAAGGTTGCTTCGGTGGTCAACCTCAACCAGTCCATTGAGCTGCCTGTATTTTTCCCTGAATCCTCCAACAGGGCAGAATTTAAGTTTCATCAGCCAGATGTCCACAGACAATTGCATTTCTATTTACATAGAACAAAAGATATTAAGAAATCTGATCAACTCTGTCTCGTTTTCAGAAATAGACTCGGGGCTCCAGTTTCTAAAGTAACTCTGTCCAGATGGATTTCTAGTTGCATTTCCTTCACTTATACTTCAAATAGCAAGGAATTACCCTTTAAAATGAAGGCTCATTCTACACGATCGTTTTTCTACCTCTACTGCCTTTCAGGCTAGGATGTCTATGAATATTTGTGCTGCAGCCACTTGGGCATCTCCTCACACCTTTATTAGTCACTACAAATTGGGTTTGATATCTAGAGGCAGATCTTCCTGTGGTTCCACAGTGCTCAGGAGTATTTTCCAATGAGCCACCCAAGGTTTAGGTGCTAGGGACTCTGTCCCACGGGTAAGGATGTAGGTGAGATTAGACTACATAACATCAAGAAGTTATGTACTCACTATAATGTTCGATGTATGTAGTCCATCTCGCCTCACATTCTTACTAACCCACCCACCTACCCCCTCCTGGAGGACCTAGAGGTGGAGTCTCTGTTCTTCGTGTTTCACTGTTGCAGTCGTTACATTTGGGTAATCCTGCTGGCAGGTTGCCCTCAGTCGGCCTGAATTCCAAAGTCTTGGGGCCTGTGTCGGCTGCTGTCGCCCCTTCCCTGATGTCAGGTTGTCAGGGGTATAAAAGAAGCAGCCGATGCCATTTTCTTTAGTCTTTCTTGCCACGCGGTGCCCGGAGCAAAAGCAGTTCGCGTGCCGGTCGGCCAACTCCTGAGATTTTCATGTTCGAATTTCAGATCAGAAGTCTTCATTAAAGCTAAGTACCCCGTTGGGGAAACTTTTTTCTTGCTCCAGACAGATGTCAGAAAAAGTTAATTGTATTTCTTGTGGAAAGCAAATACCTCATAAGTACTTTCATTCTTACTGTATTTCTTGCCTAAGCCCTGAACATAACGTTTCAGATAGTCAGTTTTGTGCTAGATTTAACCAACACACTATTAAATGTCAGTATGATTTTGCATTAAACTATTTTGGACGCAGGTTTAATTATCTAGAAATGCCGTCTTGATAGCCATCCGACTACAGGAGTTCACAAAAAACACAAAGAAAGAGAGACAACAGAGGCCAAAAACCGATGAAGCTTCTCCTAAGCCAGTTGCCGGTTCTCAGTGAGGCGCTTTCGCAGCCCCTGATGCCCACTACTTTGAGTTGCAGGCCGCTACCGACTCCCACGCCGCTGGAAACTCAAGGTGTTGGAGCCTCTGACACTATTTCTTCAGATGGGTCCGGAGCCGCTGAGCAGGCACCGGCTTCCGAGGGCGTATTCAGACCTAAACATCTATACATTAAACCGATTTTAGCTTCAAAGGCCAAAGACTAAAGCACCTTCAAAGACAAACTCAAGAGCCACGTGGCCAGGCCTCCATGCCCAAAAAGATGCTCAAAATGGCCGAAGACTTTATTACCTTGTTCAGGGGTTCTCATCCCCCTCCTGATAAGAGGCCTAAGCAAGAGGCAGACTGATTCTTCAGATCAGGTTTCTATTTCTTCTGATTCCTCTTCTGACCAGGAATATTCTATTCCCCCCTATGAGGATTCTGACGCTGAAGAATCTATTCCTTCCGCTTCTCCTCCAGAGAACTATTCTTTTGGGGAAACCTTGCATACCATGAGGGAGCACTTCCACTGGGAGAGCCAAGATTTTTCAGAATCTAAAAAGAGGCTCAGGGAATTCCTTTTACTACCTCAACACAGGCTTCTAGCCATTCCACCTGTTAGACATTGTAGATGTGTTTTCGGAGTCTAGTCTGACCCCTGACTCCTTACCTCCTGCTCCTGTTAAGCCTGACAGATATTACAGGGTTCCAGACTCTCATAAATTCCTTTTCAAAAACCCTGCTGCAGACCTAGAAACTGTTTCACAGGGTCCTAAAGGGGTTAAAGCTTCTGCTGCAAAAAAACCCTACCCCCTCTGACAGATTCAAGGGCACTGGACAGATGGGGAAAAAAGGTTTACACATCTGCTACCTTGGCTATAAGGGCCTTAAACTGTCAGTTTCATATGCTTAAATATCAGCAACATGTCATAGCATTGCTTAAACAGAAAATGTAATTAAATTCTGATTGTGCAGAAAACAAGGAAATGCAAGATATATTGCATGCAGCTGAACAATATACTTTGCAATGTGGGTTTAGTTCTCTGGAGGCCTCCTGCAGGGCCGCAGTTACAGGTTCTGTAATTAGGAGGCATGCTTGGTTAAAGGAACAAAATCTGCCTGATCATGTCAGTTAAATTATTAGATGCACCTTTACAGCATGATACTTTGTTTGGTGTTAAGGCAGAAGAGGTGTTAAAGAAAATGGAGGACAAAGGTAAATCTATGCAAACTGTCAAAGATTTTTTACAAGTACAGCCACCTAGGTTTAGCAGACACTGGCCTACAAAGAATTGGTCCTTTCCTGTGTCAGACAGACCTCAAATGGGCAGATCCAGACGCCCTAGAGGCAGATCTCAGGCGCAAGGTTCATACAGGTCAAAGCAATGGAGTACTTCTACCTCCAAAAGTGGAGAAGACAAATCACAACTTTACAGGAAACAGTCCCAATGACTTCCCCCTGCCTGCACCAAGCACTTATTTAATGGCAGCACCTTTAGGGGGAAAATTAGCACTTTTTGGCACATTATAACCCAGTACAAATGGGTTCTAAATATTGTCACAAGGCTACAAGTTCCATTTCCATACCCTGCCAAAGGCAAACGGCTGGCCAGATCTGCCAAAAAATCAATGGGCAGAGGCACAAAAACAAGTCTCATCCCTCAAGGACATGGGGGCCATTCAACAAGTGCCAGAGCAAGAGCGGGGACAAGGATTTTACTCGACAGGTCCAGTATTGGCCTCCAGACCTTATCTATTCTGAACACATTCCTGGATATACCAAAATGTTGACTTTGCAGCAGCTTTTGCCCATGCTGGGCAAGAACGCTTGGCTTGTGACTTTAGACCTAAGAGGCATACGTGCATGTCCCAATCAGACAAATATGCAGAAGATACCTCAGATTCAAGGCTGGCTCAATGCATTACCAATTCTCTGCACTACCCTTTGGCTTATCTACTGCACCCAGGGTCTTTACAAAGTGCCTGGCACCAGTAATTGCATTTTTCAGACAAAGATACAAATATATCCTTACTTGGACGACTTTCTAATTCAAGTAGAGAACAAGGACATTCTACTACAGCATCTGACATTTGTGAAAAGACATCTGACATGCCTAGGGTACACAGTCAACAAAAATAAATCAAAACTAGTACCCTCTCAAGAGATAATATTCCTGGGTGCAAGCTTAAATACAACTGCACAGATGGCTTATCTCACACCAGAAAAACAGAGGCAACTGACTACCTATTTCAAAATGTTAGCAACAAAGGCCCAGTTATCTGCAAGAAAAATTCTGCAGGTTTTGGGCTTCATGGCATCCTGCATCCTACTAATACCATATGCAAGACTGCATATGAGGAAACTTCAATGGTACCTAAAAAGTGTTTGGACTCAACATTGCCACAGCTTGGAAACTATGATTACTCTCATTCCCTGCCTGCAACAGGAATTTCGATGGTGGGCAAAGGCTTGTCACCAAAACAAGGGACAGCCATTCCCATTACCCCCAGCCAGGCAGACACTAACAACGGATGCATCAGATTATGCCTGGGGGCCCACATGGCAGGAAGATGCATTCAGGGCACATGGACCTCAAACCAAATGCATCTACTTATCAATCAAAAAGAGATGCTAGCTGTTCAAAATGCCCTGACAGCCTTCAAGGACCTACTTCATCCAGGACAACTACTGATAAAGACAGACAACACCACGGTCATGTGGTATATAAACAAGCAGGGTGGCACACATTCTTACCCCATTTGCAGACTAGCCATGACTTTGTGGGACACAGCATTAACTTACCAAGTACATCTGCAGGCACAATTCCTGCCAGGAAGGAAAAATACTCTGGCAGACAAACTAAGCAGAAACCTCATAGATCCCCACGAGTGTCAGCTGGATCCACAAGTCTTCAGCATGATAACAAGCAAATGGGGATGCCTGGACATAGATCTATTTGCCTCCCCTCACAACTACCAACTAAAAAGATTCTGCACAAGGGTTTATCACAGACAAGCATGGAAAGTGGACGCCCTATCTTTCAGCTGGAAAAACCTATCAGTATATGCCGTTCCCCCTCTGCCTCTCCTCCCCAAGGTACTCCTAAAGGTCAGACAGGAGAAGCCAAATATGATACTGATTGCCCCAGACTGGCCCTGCCAGTACTGGTACCCAGTACTAAGGAGCTTGTCTCAATGCCCAGCTTGGACCTTACCTCAAGTACCTCATCTACTGTCCCAGCAAAACAATCGGATCCTGCACAGCCAACTCAGGACTTTAAACGTGGCAGCATGGCAGATAATGTAGTCATACAAAACACCTCTCAGTAAAGATGCGATGGATGTCATCTTGGAAGCTAGAAGGCCTAGTACTAGAAAATCCTATGCTGGAAAATAGAAGAGATTCTGTTCTTGGAACCATGCACAAAGGAACAGATACAGCTGTGCCAAATATTCCTCAGATTGCATTACTTAACTGAGATGCTGGACAAAGGCCTATCTTTCTCATCTATTAAAATTCATGCCTCTGCTATTTCGGCTCATTACAATGCAGTGCCACCAATCTTCTCATCCCTTATTAAAACAGTACCTCAGAGGAGCCAAAAATTTAAGGCCTCCAAGGAGATTACCAGTGCCTGCATGGGACCTCAACTATGTCTTGGAAAAACTCACCCTGCCTCCTTTTGAGCCAGCTGCTACTGCTGATATAAAGATGTTCTTCGTTCCCCATTGCTGCAGTCCTTACTATTGGGTATAGTCCGCATCCAGTCGGCCCGAATACCAGAGTATAAGGCTGACGTCGGTCAGGGCGCATTAGACTGACGTCAGTACGTCAGGGTATTAATGCGCATGACCGACGTCATATCCTCAGTCTTTTTTGCCGCGTGGTCCGATGCAGAAGCAGTTTTGCGAGTGCAGGTTGGCGTTCTGAAATCTTTCGAACCGAGTTTCAGACCGAAACAGAGTTGGCTAAGTACCCGTTGGGGAACATTTTGTTTTTCTTGCCTCAGTATTTTAACGGATGACAGAAAAAGTGAATAACTGTATTTCTTGTGGGAAACCGATACCTCATAGGGATTACCATACCTTGTGTATACCTTGTTTAGGGCCTGAGCACGGCGTTGTTGGTTGCCGCTCTTGTGCTAGGTTTAACAAGCACTATTAAGAGGAGGTTAGACTGTGCCAGGTTAGTGTTTGGGAAGCGTTGCAATTATAAAATGCCGCCGGATGCTCCGGCGCCGCCGGCTCCAAGAAGCGCCAAGGACAAAACAGCGAAGCCTAGGGTTGATGAACCGGCAGTCCCGGACGTCGGTTCTTTAGGACTCAGTGGAGCCTGAGGTTTTGCCAGGAGTTTCCATGGAGTCCCAGGCAGAATCTTTACTGTTACAGGATGTACCTTCTCAGGAGGTAGGCCAGGCTGAGGGGCTTCTCAGGTGACTGTTCTTCCCTCTCTTCCCAAGGTAGTTAGAGCCTCTCCTTCTGTTGCCAAAACTTCTTTGAGAGGTAGGCCTAGTTTAGCTTCAGTGGGGCTTCTCCTAGCATTTGGGTTCTGTACCTAAGAAACATATGCTTAAAATGGCAGAAGATTTGATTACTATGATTAGAGGTTCTATGCCCCGCCTGATAAGAGGCCTAGGGTGGAACCAGAGTTTGATTGTTTTGAACAGTGTTCAGAGGCTTCAGGGTCTTCTGCGGAAGACTTGCAGGAGTATCCTACTTATTCTGATTCTGATGTGGATGATTCCACTCCTACAGCTACTCCTCCTGAGGATTTCTCATTTTCAGAGACTCTGCATTCCATGAGGGAGCACTTTAAATGGGAAGGCCAGGATTACTCTGATTCAGGAAAAGGCTTAGGAATTCTTGTTTTACCCCAGCATAGGCCCTTAGCTATTCCTCCTGTGTTGAATGTGGTGGAAGATGTTTTGCAGAGGCTTCCCTGAACCCTGACTCTTTGCCTCCTGCTCCTGTTAAGCCTGATAGGTATTATAGGGTGCCCGAAGCTCATAAGTATTTGTTTAAGAGTCCTAGGGGACCCAGAAACTATTTCTCAAGGGCCTAAAGGTGTTAAAGCTTCTGTGGTTAAAAATCCTGTTCCCACTGATAAAGAGGCAAGGGCTTTGGATAGGTGGGGAAAGAAAGTGTATACTTCTTCCACTCTAGCCATGAGAGCATTGAATTGTCAGTTTCACATGCTAAAATATCAGAATTACCTCCTTTCACAATTGAAATCTAAGGTGGATGCTTTGGCAGGAGGTATTGAGTGTAAAGAGTTGCTGGATTTGGTTCATGTGTCTGAACAAGTGGGTAAGCATTCTTTGCAATGTGGTTTTGATGCTGTACAAGCCTCCTCGAGGGTGGCCGCTACTAGTTCTGTTCTTCTGAGGCATGCCTGGTTGAAGGATCAGAATTTAGCTGAGCATGTTAAGACAAGGATTTTGGATGCTCCTTTACAGTCTGATGTGTTGTTTGGATCGCCTGTGGAAGCAGTTTTAAAGAAAATGGAGGACAAAGCTAAGTCTATGCAAACTGTTAAAGATTTTTGCAGGTGCAGCCACCAAATTTAGTAGAAATTGGCCGGCTAAGGGGTGGACATATCCTGCTTATGATTCTCAGTCTAGGGGTAGGTCTAGACGTGGTAGGGCAGGGCTCAAGGTTCTTTAGGCCTAGAACAGGAGTTCGCCTGCTCAGACTTCTGGTGAGGGCAGGGTCAGTCCTTTAAACAGACCCAATGACCTGTCTTTTCAGCTGCCAGTGGATTCCCGTCTGGCAGCTCCTTTGGGAGGAAGACTGTCTCTTTTCAAAGCAAATTGGGATTTAATTACTCAAGACAAATGGGTGTTGGATATCATTCACCACGGTTACAGATTTTATTTCCATACTATGCCCCTTTCAAAGGCATGCCAGAAGTTCCTCCTCCACAAAGAAAAGAGGCTCACAAGCAAGTTTCTCAATTACTCCAGATGGGGCCATTCAGCCAGTCCCTGTATCAGAAAGGGGCCTAGGATTTTATTCTCGCCTGTTCCTAGTACCAAAGAAAGGGAACACGTGGAGACCAATTTTGGATTTATCTCTCCTCAACACTTTTCTGGACATTCCCAAGTTCAAGATGTTGACGTTACAACAGCTTTTACCTCTGCTGGGCAAAGATCACTGGATGGTAACTCTAGATCTCAAGGAAGCTTACCTTCATGTGCCTATCAGGCTAAGTTGCAGGAAGTATCTGCGGTTTCGAGCTGGAAATTCTCATTATCAGTTCTCTGCATTGCCCTTTGGCTTATCTACTGCCCAGAGTATTCACAAAGGTTCTGGCTCCAGTGATAGCTTACTTCAGGCTTCAAGGAATTCAAATCTATCCTTACTTGGACGACTGCCTGATTCTGGCTCAAGAAAAGGAAGACCTTCTACAGCATCTGGAACATGTTATTGCAGTGCTAAGATGCCTAGGGTATTCTGTGAACGAAATAAAGTCCAGTCTAGTACCCTCTCAAGACATGTGCTTTCTGGGTGTGAGACTGAATACAGCAGCAGATGGCCTTTAACCCCGGACAAACAACAGAGTCTATCACTTTACTTCCATCAACTATCTCATCAGTCCGTGCTGACTGCAAGGACAATCCTTCAAGCATTAGGGTTCATGGCATCTTGTATTCTGGTGCTTCCCAATGCCAAACTGCATATGAGGAAGCTACAATGGTATCTCAAAATGTATGGACACAGCACTGCCAGGATTTGGACACTGTCATTCAAATAATACCTTGCCTTCAAAAGAATTTTTGTGGTGGGCTCAGGAATGTCACCTAAACAAGGGACTCTCTGTGACCCGCCAGAGGCGAGTCAGATTTTAACGACAGATGCCTCGGACATTGCTTGGGGAGCTCATCTAAATGGAATGTGGATACAAGACATGTGGCCTGCCAGACTACTGCATCTACATATCAACATGAAGGAGATGTTAGCAGTCCAGTTTGCATTAATGGCTTTCAAGGAGTTACTTCTTCCAGGGCAGGTGTTGATTCTAACAGACAACACAACTGTCATGTGGTACATCAACAAGCAAGGGGAACACATTCTTATCCTCTATGCAGGCAAGCAATGATTTTATGGGAGACTGCGCTAAGCTTGCAACTAACTCTTCAGGCAAGGTTTCTGCCAGAGCACAGAACTCCTTAGCAGATGTGTTAAGCAGACAAATCATGGATCCCCACGAGTGGAAACTGGATCTTCATGTATTTCAAACATTGACAGTGTCCTGGGGAACTCCAGACATAGATCTGTTCGCTTCTCCACTAAACCACCAGCTGCCACAGTATTGCACAAATGGGTTTCATCACACAGCTTGGAAAGTGGATGCTCTGTCTTTCAGTTGGAAAAACCTTCATGTGTATGCCTTTCCTCCTCTACCTCTTCTTCCAAAGGTACTATTAAAGGTCAGACAAGACAGGCCAAGGATGATTTTGATAGCTCCAGATTGGCCTCGCAACACTGGTACCCACTACTACGGAGTCTGGTAAGGAAGCCTCCATGGCCTTTGCCTCTGATTCCTCATCTCTTGTCTCAGCAGGATGGTCATCTGCTCAATGTCAAGCTTCACTCTCTTCATCTAACAGCCTGGCATATTCTGTGTTGAAACACAGCAGGTCTCAACTTCCTCAACAAGTTTTAAATGTGATTATGGAAGCTAGAAGACCTAGTACAAGGAAAGTGTCGAGAAAAATGGAAGAGATTTTTATTTTGGAGTACAGCAAAGAATTTGCAGGTTTCTGAGCCTAATTTGAGTGCGGCTCTTCAATACCTTACTGAGTTATTGGACAAAGGTTTGTCCTTCTCTTCTATTAAGATTCATGCTGCAGCGATTTCAGCTCACTATGATTGTGACCCACCATTGTTTTCACATCCTTTGTTCAAGCAGTTTCTTAGAGGGCAAAGAATATAAGACCCCCAATGAGAGCTCCTACTCCTGCTTGGGATCTCAATTTGTGTTGGAAAACTTACTCTACAACCTTTTGAGCCTCGGCTACTGCTGAATTGAAATACTTGTCATGGAAGACTGCTTTTCTGTTGGCTATTACTTCTGCAAGAAGGGTGTCTGAGTTGCAGGCCCTTATGGCAGTAGAGCCATTTTGATTTTCCATAAGGATAGGGTATCATTACGTACTAATCCTTCCTTTATGCCTAAGGTGGTTTCTAGTGTGGCTTTAAACCAGACTATTCATTTGCCTACTTTTTATGCAGACCCCCAAGATAAAGGGGAAAAGATTTTGCACACTTTAGATGTACACAGGCAATTGCGTTATTATTTAAGCAGGACTAAGGATTTTAGGCAGTCTCAGCAGTTGTTTGTTTCTTTTGCTTTGAGTTCACAGGGCAAGCCTGTGTCAAAACAAACTATTTCTAGGTGGATTGGCTTTTGCATTGCATTTTGTTATTCCCATCATGGCAAGGAGATTCCAGCTGGGATTAGGCCTCATTCCACTAGGGCTGCTGCCACCACCACAGCATTTCTAAGGGGGGTGGCAACTAAGGATATTTTGGAAGCAGCTACTTGGAGTTCAGTGCATACTTTCTCTAAGCATTATCACCTTCCTATCTCCTCTAAGTCTAGGGCTGGTTTTGCCACAGCTGTTTTGCAAGGCATGTTGTCAGCTCCTGCTTCTTTATGATTTGCCAGCCTCCCTTACCTCTGCTTTGGGATTCTACCCAATAGTAAGGACTGCAGCAATGGGGAACGAAGAACATAGTACAGTTTTGTACCTACCATAAATGTAGATGTTCGAGGATCCCATTGCTGCAGTCCAATCCCTCCCTCCTTCCCTCTGTGTTTAGGGGTGGTTGTGTAGGTGAGGTTTCATGCTTATATTTTTTGTATATGTCCTTGTATATCTTGTACATATTTTTGGTGCAGGTATTTTGGGCCTGGTCTTTTTAGGGTCTTCTGACATCTGGGGCAAGAAAAGACTGAGGATATGACGTCGGTCATGCGCATTAATACCCTGACGTACTGACGTCAGTCTAATGCGCCCTGACCGACGTCAGCCTTATACTCTGGTATTCGGGCCGACTGGATGCGGACTATACCCAATAGTAAGGACTGCAGCAATGGGATCCTCGAACATCTACATTTATGGTAGGTACAAAACTGTACTTTTTTTATCTTGGAAAACAGCTCTGCTCCTAGCAATAACTTCTGCAAGGCGAGTTTCAGAGCTGCAGGCACTCATGGTTCTGGAACCTTTTATCATTTTTTATCCAGACAGGGTCTCCCTCAGGACAAACCCAACATTTATGCCCAAAGTGGTGTCCAGTGTGGCTCTTAACCAAATCATTCATCTGCCAACTTTTTTATCCAAATCCACAGAATAAGGGGGAGAGAATTCTGCATTCTTTGGATGTACACAGCTTAGATTCTACTTGAACAGAACCAAAATTTTTCCAGGAAGACAGTGCAATTACTAGTGGCATATGCTGCAGGATCACAAGGAAAGGCTGTCTCAAAGCAAACTGTTTCAAAGTGGATAGGCCACTGCATTCATTTCTGCTACTTACACCATGGCAAGCCAGTGCCTAAGGGCATTAGGCCACATTCCACTAGAGCTGCAGCCACTTCAGCAGCCTTCCTCAGGAGAGTACCAACCAAGGACATTTTAGAGGCAGCTACTTGGAGTTCAGTGCTCTCCTTTACAAAGCACTATCATCTGCCACTCTACTCTAAATCCAGGGCAAGCTTTGCCACTGCAGTTCTGCAGGGCCTCATAGCCGCTCCTAATGCTGTTTAGCACCGGCCTCCCTACCATAGCTTTGGGACTGTACCCAAATGTAATGACTGCAACAGTGAAACACGAACATAGTACAGTTGTGTACACTTACCATAAATGTAGATGTTAGTGTATTCACTGTTGCAGTCCAGGTTACCCCTTTTTTCTACTACAGCATCTGACATTTGTGAAAAGACTTATAACATGCCTGGGGTACACAGTCAACAAAAAGAAATCAAAACTAGTACCCTCTCAAGAGATAATATTCCTGGGTGCAAGCTTAAATACAACTGCACAGATGGCTTATCTCACACCAGAAAAACAGAGGCAACTGACTACCTATTTCAAAATGTTAGCAACAAAGGCCCAGTTACTGCAAGAAAAATTCTGCAGGTTTTGGGCTTCATGGCATCCTGCATCCTACTAATACCATATGCAAGACTGCATAGGAGGAAACTTCAGTGGTACCTAAAAAGTGTTTGGACTCAACATTGCCACAGCCTGGAAACTATGATTACTCTCATTCCCTGCCTGCAACAGGAATTTCGATGGTGGGCAAAGGCTTGTCACCAAAACAAGGGACAGCCATTCCCATTACCCCCAGCCAGGCAGACACTAACAACGGATGCATCAGATTATGCCTGGGGGCCCACATGGCAGGAAGATGCATTCAGGGCACATGGACCTCAAACCAAATGCATCTACTTATCAATCAAAAAGAGATGCTAGCTGTTCAAAATGCCCTGACAGCCTTCAAGGACCTACTTCATCCAGGACAACTACTGATAAAAACAGACAACACCATGGTCATGTGGTATATAAACAAGCAGGGTGGCACACATTCTTACCCCATTTGCAGACTAGCCATGAGTTTGTGGGACACAGCATTAACTTACCAAGTACATCTGCAGGCACAATTCCTGCCAGGAAGGAAAAATACTCTGGCAAGCAAACTAAGCAGAAACCTCATAGATCCCCACGAGTGTCAGCTGTATCCACAAGTCTTCAGCATGATAACAAGCAAATGGGGATGCCTGGACATAGATCTATTTGCCTCCCCTCACAAACTACCAACTAAAAAGATTCTGCACAAGGGTTTATCACAGACAAGCATGGAAAGTGGACGCCCTATCTTTCAGCTGGAAAAACCTATCAGTATATGCCGTTCCCCCTCTGCCTCTCCTCCCCAAGGTACTCCTAAAGGTCAGACAGGAGAAGCCAAATATGATACTGATTGCCCCAGACTGGCCCTGCCAGTACTGGTACCCAGTACTAAGGAGCTTGTCTCAATGCCCAGCTTGGACCTTACCTCAAGTACCTCATCTACTGTCCCAGCAACAGTCAGATCCTGCACAGCCAACTCAGGACTTTAAACGTGGCAGCATGGCAGATAATGTAGTCATACAAAACACACCTCTCAGTAAAGATGCGATGGATGTCATCTTGGAAGCTAGAAGGCCTAGTACTAGAAAGTCCTATGCTGGAAAATGGAAGAGATTCTGTTCTTGGAACCATGCACAAAGGAACAGATACAGCTGTGCCAAATATTCCTCAGATTGCATTACTTAACTGAGATGCTGGACAAAGGCCTATCTTTCTCATCTATTAAAATTCATGCCTCTGCTATTTCGGCTCATTACAATGCAGTGCCACCAATCTTCTCATCCCTTATTAAAACAGTACCTCAGAGGAGCCAAAAATTTAAGGCCTCCAAGGAGATTACCAGTGCCTGCATGGGACCTCAACTATGTCTTGGAAAAACTCACCCTGCCTCCTTTTGAGCCAGCTGCTACTGCTGATATAAAGTTTTTTATCTTGGAAAACAGCTCTGCTCCTAGCAATAACTTCTGCAAGGCGAGTTTCAGAGCTGCAGGCACTCATGGTTCTCGAACCTTTTATCATTTTTTATCCAGACAGGGTCTCCCTGAGGACAAACCCAACATTTATGCCCAAAGTGGTGTCCGGTGTGGCTCTTAACCAAATCATTCATCTGCCAACTTTTTTATCCAAATCCACAGAATAAGGGGGAGAGAATTCTGCATTCTTTGGATGTACACAGCTTAGATTCTACTTGGACAGAACCAAAATTTTTCCAGGAAGACAGTGCAATTACTAGTGGCATATGCTGCAGGATCACAAGGAAAGGCTGTCTCAAAGCAAACTGTTTCAAAGTGGATAGGCCACTGCATTCATTTCTGCTACTTAATGGCAAGCCAGTGCCTAAGGGCATTAGGCCACATTCCACTAGAGCTGCAGCCACTTCAGCAGCCTTCCTCAGGGGAGTACCAACCAAGGACATTTTAGAGGCAGCTACTTGGAGTTCAGTGCTCACCTTTACAAAGCACTATCATCTGCCACTCTACTCTAAATCCAGGGCAAGCTTTGCCACTGCAGTTCTGCAGGGCCTCATAGCCGCTCCTAATGCTGTTTAGCACCGGCCTCCCTACCATAGCTTTGGGACTGTACCCAAATGTAATGACTGCAACAGTGAAACACGAACATAGTACAGTTGTGTACACTTACCATAAAAGTAGATGTTAGTGTATTCACTGTTGCAGTCCAGGTTATCCACCTGCCATCCCCCTTTTCTTTGCTGGAACCTATGTGGTGTATTTGCTGGTAGATGAAGGTAAAGTTTATATTGCTACTTGTAATTTTATATATACATATAAATTGTGGCTACCCTTTTAGGGGGCACCTGACATCTGGGGCAAGAAAAACTAAAGAAAATGGTGTCGGCTGCTTCTTTTATACTCCTGACGACCTGACGTCAGGGAAGGGGCGACAGCAGCCGACGCAGGACCCGAGACTTTGGAATTCAGGCTGACTGAGGGCAACCTGCCAGTAGGATTACTCAAATGTAATGACTGCAACAGTGAATACACTCGAACATCTACATTTATGGTAAGTGTACACAACTGTACTTTTTCAGCACTCCTTTTTGATGTGTTGAGTTGGATGTCCTTCAAGGATGCATCTGCAGTCATCACATATGGGGGTTGTCCTGCCTCAGGCAGCCCTTCGGTCGGCCGGATTCCAAAGTCTGGGTCCGGCGTCGGCTGATGTCACCCTTCCCCCGACGTCACAACGCCTGGGGTATAAAAGCGTCAGCCGATGCCATCTTCCTCAGTCTTTCTTGCCGCGTGGTGCCCGAAGCAGAAGCAGTTCGCAAGTGCCGGTCGGCCAGCTCCTGTAATTTCGCTATCCGAAGACTTCAAAAGCTAAGTACCCGTTGGGACTCTTTCTTGCCTCAGCCGATGTCAGAAAAAGTTAATAATTGTTTAACTTGTGGGAAACAAATACCTCATAAGGATTTCCACTCTTATTGTCTTCCTTGCTTAGGCCCAGACCACGACGTCTCGGCCTGCTCTGCCTGCGCTTCCTTCAACCGACGCACTTTAGACGCCGGTCGGAGTTCGCAAGAAGAGTTTTTTGGGGATAGTTTTGCTTACAAAATGCCGTCGGAAACCCCGACATCACATTTAATTAAGAAATGGAAAGACAAGGACCGACACACGCGGACCGCGGTTTCGGCTGAAACCGCTGCTAGGCCTACCGCGAGTGTCTCTGTCTCGGCTGATAGAGTCCTTGGAACTTCCGAACCCTGAAATAATACAACTGACAGCTTCGGTCCCGGAGGCTCCTACTGAGTCGGTTACAGAATTGCCTTCCGAAACTGGTGTATTGGAATTTTCCGACACCATACCTTTAGATAAAGCTACACCAGCATGTGGTGCAGCCAGGCCTCCTGCATCCATGTCTATTAAGACCTTCACCAGGGCTAAAGCTGCAAAACACACTAAAGCCATGCCTCCCAGAGTTATTCCTCAGGGACCTTCTTCTAGTTCACAGATTTTAACTTTAGCAGAGGACCTGATCTCCTTAATTAGGGGCTCTTAGCCTCATCCGGACAGGGGCTCCCAACCCCCTCTAGACAAAAGGCCCAGGATGGATCCCCTGATCCCCTTTCTTCAGAGGAGGCCTCTGTTGGCTCGGATCACTCAGACTACCAGGAGGAGGCTTATTCGGCCTACGAGGATTCGGATGCAGAGGAATCTATTCCCTCAGCCTCCCCTCCTGAAGAGCTTTCCTTTGGGGAGACCCTTCACACTATGAGAGAGCATTTCAAATGGCAGGGCCAGGAATATTCTGATTCCAGGAAAAGACTAAGAACTTTTCTTCATTTACCTCAGCATAGACCTTTGACTATTCCTCCTGTTTTAAATGTGATTGATGTATATTCTGACTCTAGTATGACCCCTGACACTCTGCCTCCGGCCCCTGTTAAGCCTGATAGGTATTACAGGGTCCCGGACACACATAATTTTCTTTATAAGGCCCACACTGCTGACCCTGAAACTATTTCACAGGGCCCTAAAGGGGTTGCAGCTGTTACTACTAAAAACCCACTCCCCTCTGCAAAGGAGTCCAGGGCATTAGAGAGATGGGGTAAAAAAGTGTATACTTCTGCCACTCTTGCTACGAGGGCATTAAATTGTCAATTTCACATGATACAGTATCAAGAGTATTTGTTAGAAGAAATGCATAAGAAATTGTCTTCTTCTGAACCCTGGACCGTAAATCCCTTCAGGATCTGGTACATAATTCCCAGCAGGTTAGCAACCATTTCTTGCAGTGTGGTTATGATGCATTGGAAGCTTCATGTAGGTCAGCAATGACAGGTGTTGTCATATGCAGGCATGCTTGGCTGAAGGAACAATCCCTGCCAGAACATGTTAAAGCTAAGCTTTTGGATGCTCCACTGGAAAAGCAAAGTTATTTGGTTCCACTGCTCAAGATGTCCTAAAGAAATTTGAGGAAAAGGCAAAATCTGTACAAACAGTTAAGGATTTTCTTCAAGTCCAACCGCCTAGATTCAGCAGAAACTGGCCTTCCAAGAATTGGTCCTTTCCGACACAGAAAGATTTCAAGGGCAGAAACAGGTGTGCCAGAGGTAGAGGCCAAGCTAGGGGCTCCTACAGAGGCCGTCAATGGCAACCTCCACTCCAGACAGGCAGTTCAGGATCTGCAACTGCTGCACAAGGACAAACTCAATGACTCTGCTTTGACTCCAACCAGGGCTCAATTAGAAGCACCTTTGGGTGGAAAGCTTTCTTTATTCTCAAGAAATTGGCACAACATTACAAGAGACAAATGGACTCTCCAAATAATAGACAACGGATACAGGTTCCATTTCCACACATTGCCAAAAAGAAAAGGCATACCAGGTCTGCCACCAAATCAAAGGACAGAGGCTTTGAAACAAATCTCAAACTTACTACAAATGAAAGCCATAGAAAAAGTTCCTATTTCAGAACAAGGCCAAGGATTTTACTCCAGACTATTCCTTGTTCCAAGAAGGGAGCATCAATGGAGGCCTATTCTCGACTTGTCCGTACTGAATACTTTTCTCATTGTGCCAAAATTCAAAATGCTGACTCTACAGCAACTCCTTCCCATGCTGGGCAAGGGGTCTTGGCTGGTTACTCTAGACCTCAGGGACATGCAGGTATGCCTCCTTATCAGACAAAGTTGCAGAAGATACCTCAGATTTCTTGCAGGGTCAGAGCATTATCAATTCTCAGCATTGCCCTTTGGCTTATCTACTGCACCCAGAGTATTCACGAAATGCCTGGCATCAGTAATAGCACACTGCAGACTCCAGGGGATTCAAATTTACCCATATTTGGACGACTGCCTTATACAAGCGGACAACCAACAAACTCTGATAAAGGACTTAAATTATGCCATCAATCTTCTACAGGCCTTGGGATATACAGTCAACATGCACAAATCAAGACTTGTTCCATCCCAAAGAATAACCTTTCTGGGTGCGGATCTAGATACAACCACCCAAATGACTTATCTCACAGAAGAAAAACCAAGTCAACTACCGGATTACCTCAAGAATCTGACAAGACAAACTCAGCTGACTGCAAGGAAAATCCTGCAGGCCCTGGGTTACATGGCATCATGTATTCTTCTGATTCCACAAGCAAGGCTACATATGAGAAAGCTACAGTGGTACCTAAGGAGTTTATGGACTCAGCACAGTCACAGTTTGGAAACTTTAATCCCACTCATTCCATGCCTTCACAAGGAATTTCTGTGGTGGGCTCAGGCCAACCAGTCCAACAGAGCGCTGCCCTTCACAAAGCCAAAAACCTCCCAAACTATTACAACAGATGCTTCAGACCTAGGTTGGGGAGCACACATGGAGGGCAGAGGTATCCAAGGACAGTGGTCACGAAAGGAGCTACGCATGCACATCAATCAAAAAGAAATGCTAGCAGTGATACATGCAATTGAGGCCTTCAAACTCTTTCTGCATCAAGGCCATCTACTAATAAGGACAGAACACCACAGTAATGTGGTACATAAACAAGCAAGGAGGTACCCATTCTTACCCTCTGTGCAGACTGGCAATGAATCTATGGGATCTTTCCTTGAAACTCAATATACAGCTACAGGCTCAGTTTGTGCCAGGGAAGGACAATACACTGGCGGACAGCTTAAGCAGAAATATCATGGATGCACACGAATGGATGCTGCACCCAGACATTTTCCAACAGATAACACAATCTTGGGGGAGCCCGGACATAGATCTATTTGCATCCCCCCACAATCATCAACTAAAGAAATTCTGCTCATAGGTTCATAGGTTCATACTAGGCTATCTGCCCAAGGGCATTTATAAGCCTAGCCCATAGTTATGTGGCTTTCGCCACCCCTTTAGTTTGAATAAAAACTATGCCTATCATTTTGCTGTGCCTCTGTCAAGCAGTGACACTGAAGTAATCCCTGGGGTATATCTGCAATCTCCCATCCATTGGTCGATTCCTCTTGAACAAGGCCAGAGAGGTGCTCTGCCTCACATGTACCGGGATTTTGTTCCACAGCATAGGGAGTCTCTGGGTGATGAATCTGTCCCTCCAGCACGTTCCATTTATAACCGTGTCAAGGTTTAAGTCTCCCCTTGTGGTTCTGAGGGATCTAGATTTTTTGAGGTGAAGCATATTCATCAAATCTGGGTTTGACATGGCCTTATATGTCAGGCACAGGTCACCTCTGAGCAAGCGGTATGAGACAGAATAGAGCTGGAGTTCTTTCAGTCGGGCAGCATAAGACATATTTTGAGACCCTTTATCCTTTTGGTGAGGAACTTTTGGGGCCTGTCAAGCTGCAGCAGGTGTCTGGTCAGATACATTGCGAATGGGGCATTGTACTCAATCATAGGTCTAATGAGTGATGAGTACAGGGGCGATGACCTCCCTTGATCTAGATGTGAATCCCTTCATGATCAGGTGGGTGATATAGAAGGTTTTCCTAACTACTTTAGCAACATGAGTGTCAAGCGAAAGGCTACTGTCAACCTGGGTCCCCAGATCTCTGATGACTTTTTCTGTGCTCAGTGGATTGCCACCTATATGGTAGCTAGGGGTAACCTTGTTTTTCCCAAAGGGTATGACTATGCATTTTTGGCGTTTAACTTCAGGCCATGGCTCTGGCACCAGTTATCCGTTCTGTGAGGCCCTTCTGGAGGATATCTGTGTCAGATGTGTTTTCGATTATGGCCCAGTTTGCAGTCATCTGCAAACTTTGTCAGCCATAACCCTCCTGTGTTTGCTTGTACTTCAGAAAAGTAGATGCCGAACAAGAGTGGACCCAGGACTGAGCCCTGTGGGACACCACTTGTGACAGGCTTTGAGTCTGACATGGCTCCAGCAACTCTGACCCTGTGGGTTCTGTCACTTAGCCAGTTTGCAACCCATCTTGTGATGTATGGGTTTACATTCAAGCTGATGAGTTTTTCGATGATACCTGAGTGGGGTATTGTGTCAAAGGCCTTTGCCAGGTCGAGGTAGGCTGTATGGACTGCCTTTCCTCATCAATGGCCTTGGTGACTGTCTCAAAAGTCAACCAAGTTTAAGAGGCAGGATCTGCCTTTGACAAAGCCAAACTGAGTTGGATCCAAAGTCTGCAAGTTCCCTATGTCTTTATTTATGAGTTCCATTATGATCCTCTCCATGGCTTTGCAGATGAGGCTTGTCAAGCTAATGGGGCGGTAATTTCCAGGGTCTGTGGAGGCACCGCCCTTATAAAGTGGGACCACAGTCGCATGCGCCACTCCTTGGATGCATCCCGAGGTGAGGCTAAGATTAAACAGCTGTCCTAACTGTGGGTTTAATTCCTCATTGAGTTCATGAAGCACACAGCCGGGACACCATCCGTCCCATGGATGCTGTGTTTTTGCCTTAGTGAGGGCAGTTCTCACCTGGGCGTTGGAGATGTTTGGGGGCTACAATCCTCTGGAATAGATATCTCTACTTTTGGGGAGGGAGAAGTTTGCACTGAACCTGTCAGCCAGTATGTTGGCAATGTGTGTAGGTTCAGTAATTTTCACATCATTTTGAACTAATTCTGAGCATATCTGGGAGTTTCCTCCTAGGTTTCTAACATAGCTAAAGAAGGCCTTATGATTCTCTTTAGAGTCCTTGGCATTTTTCTCTCAAAATTTGCCTTGGATGATTTTATGAGAGCTCTTAGTTTTTACTTATAATGATCAAAGGTGTCTTACCTTTCAAGGATTTTGCTCTATCTTGTAGTAGCTTCCTCCTTTGTTGTAGAGCTTGTTTATGGCTGGGGTCCACCAGACTGGACGCTTGCCTTTGGTACAGAGAGTCTTAGTTTTGTTTGGGATTGCCTGATCCATGCAGTCCTGTAGGTGCTGGTAGAAGGCATTTGTAAGTGATTCAGCAGTTTGAGTAATGTTTACCACTGGCTCAGTGGCCTTAAAGGAGACCACACTAGTTTTTAGAAGTGTGAAATCGGCTTTGAGAAGTTTTTCACTGTGGTCTTTTTGTTTCAGGTGGGGCGGGATGAGGACCTCCAGCGAGATTAGTTTATGATCTGATCTCACCAGTGAGGGGTATACTTCCGGTGTTGAACATTTTGATCCCATGTTCGTGATGATGAGATCAAGTATGTTTTCTCCTCTTGTGGGGATGGTGACTAGTTGTTCCATGGCATTTGAGTTTATGAACTCCAGGAATCTTTGGGTTAGAGTGTTCGGGCTTGAGTAGTGTTCCCAGTCTATATTAGGGTAGTTGAAGTCACCTAGTATGATGGTGTTTGGAGATACATTTATCCCCTCCAATGTTTTCAGGAAGGCCATGTGAGGTTCCTGAGTTTGAGAGGGTGGCCTGTAACATGCTACAAATTGCATTGCTCAAGGACAATACCACCCACAAGCATGGAAAGTGGACGCCCTCTCTTTCAGCTGGAGAAATCTGACAGTGTATGCATTTCTTCCTATTCCATTAATGACCAAGGTGTTATTGAAGATCAGGGCAGAGCAGCCAAAAGTGATCCTGATAGCTCCGGACTGGCCAAGACAGCACTGGTACCCACTGCTAAGGAGCATGTCACGTACGAAGCCATGGCCCCTACCTCTATGGCCACTTCTACTGACACAGCACAGATACAAAACTCTTCACTCCAACCTGAGAACATTGCAACTAACAGCGTGGAGAATACCTTGACGACTCCTCAGGATAAGCTATCCCAGAGAGTAAAGAATATTATTCTGGAAGCTCGCTGCCCTTCCACAAGGAAGACATACTCAGCAAAATGGAAAAGATTTCTCATCTGGAACACCACAAAGGGCCTAGATGCGACAATGATGAACATGCCACATATCCTGGAATATTTGGCAGAAATGTTCCACAATGGACTGTCTTACTCTTCTATTAAGATTCATGCTTCAGCAATTTCAGCAGAGTACAATACTGATCCTCCTGTATTTTCTCATCCTCTCCTAAGACAGTTTCTAAGAGGGATCAAAAACATCAAACCTCCTAGGAAACCACCTCTACCTGCTTGGGACCTTAACTACGTGTTGGAAAAACTAACACTGCCTCCATTTGAACCAGCAGCATCTGCAGATCTACAGTACCTCTCATGGAAGATTGCTTTCCTTCTGGCAATAACCTCAGCAAGAAGAGTTTCGGAATTGCAGGCCCTGATGGCAGTTCAGCCATTTATTATTTTCCATCAGGATAGAGTTTCATTAAGAACTAATCCTACTTTTATGCCAAAGGTGGTATCCAGGGTTTCATTGAATCAAGCCATTCACTTACCTACCTTCTTCCCAAATCCACAAAACAAAGGGGAGAAACTGCTGCACACCCTGGACATTCACAGACAGTTGCGCTACTACTTGGACAGAACTAAAGGTTTCAGAATAACTGACCAGCTGCTGGTAGCATATGCTGCTGGTACTCAGGGAAAAGCAATTTCCAAACAGACAATTTCAAAATGGATAGGAAATTGCATCCACTTTTGTTACTCATTTCATGGAAAGACTGTACCAGCTAACATTAGACCTCACTCTACGAGAGCCACAGCCACCTCCACAGCCTTCTTAAGAGGGGTGGCTACAAAAGACAGTTTAGAAGCTGCCACATGGAGCTCCGTGCATACATTTGCCAAGCATTACAATTTACCTCTATATTCCAGATCCAGTGCAGGCTTTGCTACGGCTGTCCTGCAGGGTATCTTAGCTACACCATCCTTTTCCTAGTACCTCCACCTCCAGATTGGCTATGGTATTCTACCCATATGTGATGACTGCAGATGCATCCTTGAAGGACATAGTACAGTTTTGTACCTACCATAAATGCAGATGTCCGATAGGTATGCATCTGCAGTCAGGTTTACCCTCCCTCCTTCCCTGCTGTGGTACTCCTAGGGTGCTTACCTCTCTATTAGCTAGCTGGGGGATCTATTATGGTGTATTTGTTTTATACATATACATATATATATATATATATATATATATTTGCAAATGTTTGGATTTTTTATTGCATTTTTCCAAATTTAGCCTTCCTAGAGGGCACCTGGCATCTGGGGCAAGAAAAACTGAGGAAGATGGCGTTGGCTGACTCTTTTATACCCCAGGCGTTGACGTCAGGGAAAGGGCGACATCAGCCGACCCAGACTTTGGAATCCGGCCGAAGGGCTGCCTGAGGCAGGACAACCCCCATATGTGATGACTGCAGATGCATACCTATCGGACATCTACATTTATGGTAGGTACAAAACTGTACTTTCTTCCTCTCAGCGTGTTAGTGTGCATGTATGTGAGCTTGCAGCAAACAAGATCTGGGGATAGGCGCATTGCAGCATGGGATACCTCTTAGCCACGAGCCAATTGAAGACTTTGAGCTAGAATATGGCTGAGTCTGAGCAGAGGTTCGGCTCCGAACCCATGGGTAAGAATGTGAGGCGGGATGGGCTACATACATCGAATGTTATGGTGAGATCATAACATGTTAAGTTGTCTATCTCGCCTTCATTCTTGCTGGATGGGTTCGGAGCCGACCTGCCCGACTGCCACTCTAAAAGCTCGAGAGTTGGTTCCACCGGCTCGAGGCTCCCCTTATATCCCACAATGCTAGGCGTGAGTTACCCCAGATCTCGTTTGCCGCTACAGCGATCAAGGTGTTTGGTTTCTACCGGCTTCTTGGTGAGTAATTGTAGAGTAAAATTTAGTCTACTTAAACCCCTTTAGTTTAATTTTTAACAGTTTCCCTTAGTTTAGTGGATTTTGTCCCCTTTTCTCTCTTATTATCCCCCTTTTTTCCACAAGAACTTATAAGTTCTTCCCTTGGGCCTTTGGGCCTTTTTCCATCCCCTAGTGGTGTCTGTGTGTTTTTCTCAGAATTTAAAACTTTGATAGTTTGTTTTATTTTTTGAGTTTAAACTTGGATAGGGTGTAATCAGTGTGTTTGACTGTGTGTGTGTGATTACACTTCCTTCTAAAATGTCTAAAGACTCAAAGGTCTCAGGCTTCAAGAAATGTGACTCGTGCTGTCAGAAAATGTCTCTGACAGACGGTCACACTTCTTGTGTTTACTGCCTGGGACCTTTACACCTGCAGGACTCCTGTGCTGTATGCCACGGCTTCAGCCCCAGGGTCCTGCAGGAAAGAAAAAACAAACTTATTTTGAGAGGTTTACTCAAGCCTGAGGGTTCCCTTACTGTTCCTTCGGGAAAGCCCTCCAAGGCTTCTAGGTCCTCGGCTCCAGCTTCTGAGCCGAGACCTAAGGCTCAACCTCCGTCTACATCGCTCCCGCTGGAGCCGATGAGTCTCAGACTGCAGTTTCTGTGGTTTCTCGGCTCCGGCTGGAGCCGAGGTATTGAGTTCTGTGTCGGTTCCGACCAGACCTTCGAACCGACATCTAGAAAGAGGTCCAGGTCACCCCCTTGGCTCCGTTCATTCGGCTCCAGCATCTCCTCTGCTGTCTGAACGGAGCCATAGATCTCACTCCTCTAGGTCATCGAGGCTTTCGGACCATGACCTTCAGAGGGTAGTGAGTCGACTTCTCAAGTCCGAGGCACTGGCCCAAATGCTTCAGAGCCCGACTCATCAGTCGATGCCTGACCCTGTCCCTCTTTATGTTCCTCCTCCGACTCCGTTGAGCTCGGAGCCGGGGCGTTTCGGAACCGAGACTGTGGTAGCGTCGGAGCCGATACAAATGTCTTCGGCTCCATCGTCCCGATTTCTTCCTTAGAAGAATCTCGGCGCCGGACTTCCCTCGCCGGCTCGAGGGTGAGTGGCATCGGACCCTTGTCCGACCCGCTCTCCATCTCGGCTTCGGCGCTGGTGAGTTCGGCTCCGACATCGCCTCGAGCCATCACTGTCGGTGCCGAGGGAGGTTTTAGCTTTCGGAGCGGGACCTCTGGCTCTGCCTGACAGGGGTGCTCGAGGTCATGCGGAGTGTGTTGGAACCTGGTTCATCTCCACAGTCGGCTCCGTCCGCCCCTCCCTCTTCGGTGCCTCAGGTCAAGTCGGCTCACTCCCTCATCCCAGACCGCAGAGAGCCAGCTCCTCAGGAATCTCCTGTGGGATCTCATCCTCTTCGAGGCCTCTCCTGAATTGGCAGAAGAGCCCCTCGAAGAGAAAGTGTAAGAGGAAACACATAGACTCGCCTGAGTCCGTCACCTCTGACACGGATTTAGAGGATTCCGAGGGTTCCCCCCGTTCCCCTTCTGAAGATGTCTCATTTGCAGACATTCTAGAAATCCTTAAGCAGAGGGAAATTGGCCAGCCCTCAACCCTTCGGAGGATGAATCTGTGTACCTTGAGGCGTTTGGCTCTCGCCCTTCCACCTCCTGGGTGTCTCCCCTTGACCCCTCATGCAGGTGGTAGCAAAAGGCATGGACGGCTCCTGACTCAGTGGACCCCACCCCCAGGAGACCCTCAAAATTTATCACGGCACCAGCGGATAAACAATTTTTGACCAAGGGAGTTTCTGTGGATGCCATGGTGGTTGCTGCTGCCACCAAGAAGGAACTAGCTGATCCTTCAGTGCCTGTCCATCCACCTAACAAGGAATCTAGGTCCATGGACAGGTGCGGAAGCGGATGTTCTCATCAGCGACCTTGCAATGCGTCGCTGAACTACCTATGCCATTTTACTCGTCTTCAAAGAGACTTGATCAAAGAAGCGAGTGACATGTTGAAGGATCCTACAGCTGCGGGTTTTCAAGACAAGATGAACACTCAGCTGGCTACCCTGAACTCCATAGCTAACTCCTCCATGCCTCCTTTCAGTATGCGGCTGATAGAGCGAGCAGGGCCGCAGGGACAGGCGTAGCTATGCAGGCATGCCTGGATGCGGCTATGCAACTTTGGATCCCTTTAAAACGTCTTTCACTAATTCCCGCTCGATGGATCATCTCTTTTGGTCCTCAAGTGAAAGAAACCTTGACTAGGTGCGAGAAGGATGGCAAGACTCTTTCTGCCGCCGGAGTCCGTTTTCTACTCCTTCTAGGCCTTACCCCAAAGGCCAGAAAAGTGGGAAAATGTGGTTCATAAGCAATCTCAAGGGACTTCGCCTGACGACAGAGTCGGTTCCCGCCAGAGGCAGAGGGGGAACAACAATGGTAGACGCCGCCTAGAGGCAGAGGGGTCCAGAACCAGGGCACTCGAGAAGCCTTCTCTGATGAGCCCTTTCAGCATCCCTGAGGTGTTGCCCGACTGCCCACCTTCGAGGCAGTCGGGGGAAGATTGTCACTGTACCCAGAAGCCTGGCTATCCCTAACTCAAGGCAAATGGGTACAGTCCATCATTTCCGAAGGCTATTCCATTCCCTTCTCGCATTCCAAACCAATAAAAAATCCCTTCCAGATGTTCCACCGCTCAAAGGGATCTTGCAGCTTTGGAAATTTCAAAGCTGCTTGCAAAAAGAGCAATTCAGCCAGTTCCAGCAGACCAGCAAGGATCCGGAATCTACTCCAGGTTCTTTTTAGTTCCAAAGAAAACAGGGGACTGGAGACCAATTTTGGATCTCAGTATCTTGAACAAGTCAGTCAAGAAAACAAGATTTTGGATAGTCACGCTGCAATCCATCCTTCCCCATTTGGGAAAGGGAAACTGGATGTGCTCTATAGACCTTCAGGATGCGTACTATCACATAAAAATGAACAGACGCTCCAGAAGATTCCTCCGCTTCAGGCTAGGAACCAGTCATTTTCAATTCAGGGCCCTGCCCTTTGGTCTCACCACTGCCCCCCGGGTGTTTACCAAATGCATGGCAGTGGTAGCTTCTCACCTGAGACGTCAAGGATTCCAGGTGTTTCCATATTTGGACGACTGGCTCCTCACAACTCCCACCAAGCATCTTCTTCTAATGGCCAGGGACTACACCTTTCGCATTTGTCAAAATTTAGGCATTTCAATAAATTGCGAAAAGTCTGTTTTGTCGCCTTGTCGTACTATTACCTTCATAGGCAAATCTAGACACAGTCAACATGTCTGTAGACTAACAGATCAGAGAGTAACAGACATACACAAACTGGTCTCGCTCTTCAGCAGCAACAGAATCAAAGCCAGGTTAGTTCTGAAAGTGTTGGGGATTATGGCTGCCATACCTCTGCTTCCATTAGCCAGATTCCACATGAGAATCCTTCAATGGATGCTCTTCACGCAATGGTCATACCAGCAACTTCCGATGTCCCACACCATTATGATTACGCAAACGTGCAGGAATCATCTTCTGTGGTGGATGTCTTCCCCCAGCTCTTATTGGGAAGACCCTTTGTCCCTTCCTCCGGTTGCTACTCTGACAATGGACGCCTCCCTGATCGGGTGGGGGGGGGCATTATCAGGGCAGAACTGTCCAGGGCACATGGCAACCAGACGAATGCCACTTGCACATAAATGTTCTAGAGATGAGAGCAGTGCTTTTAGCGTTGCAAGCCCTTCAAGACTCTCTTCCCTTGGGAACGATAGCAATCCAGACGGACAATATGTCTGTAGTGTGGTATATCAACAAACAAGGCGGAACCAGGTCCTACCCCTGTGTCGAGAAGCACTCAGACTGTGGCAATGGGCGATTTCTTCTCAGCGGTTTCTGATAGCAACGCACATCCCCGGGAAGTCCAATCAAATTGCGGACAAGTTGAGCAGAGCTATCCTCATGCCTCACGAGTGGTCTCTGAAAGACTCTGTTGTGAGAGAAATTTTTCTCAAGTGGGGTCAGCCTTGCTGCACCTTTTGCTACTCCCCAAAACAGCAAGTGCAGAGATTATTTCACCCTATTCCCTTTACCAGGCCAGCCCAGCAGAGACGCTCTAGTCCAAGTTTGGCCCGGGACTTCTGTATGCATTTCCTCCTTCCCACTAATCTCTCAAGTGATGCAGAAAGCTATCGCTCAGAAGGCCTCGTTGATCCTCATTGCTCCTTACTGGCCTCGACAGGTTTGGTTCCCCTTTCTACATCATTTTCTGTTGAGCGACCTTGGCATCTGGACCTAGTTCCAGATCTTTTGATCCATCAGTCGGGTCAGTGTCATCGCCCTCCCTCTCTGAACCTCACTGCTTGGTTCCTCCAATTCCAACCTTAGCCAGGCTTCCTCAAATATCTCATTCTGTCCGAGATATTTTGATAGCTTCCCATAAATCTTCCACTCGAAGGTTTATTTGAGTAAGTGGAAACGTTTCGCCTATTGGGCTCAAGGAAAGGACATAGATCCTTTCACTGCTTCCATCCAAATGGTCCTTGATTTTCTAGCTGAACTCTTCCATGCAGGTTCATCTCCTTCTACTCTTAAAGTTCAATTGGCAGCTATTTCTAACTTTCATGTGGGCATTTCAGAGTCTGCTATCATGTCCCACAAGCTTTGTAAAGCCTTTTTGAAGGGAGTTTTTCTACTCAGACCTCCTATAAGAAATCCTCCTCCCCCTTGGGACCTAAATTTATTTCTTAGTTCTTTGATTCTTTCCCCTTTCGTACCTGCAGCCTCCTTTTCTTTAAAATTGTTATCATGGAAGACACTCTTTCTAGTTGCTATTACTTCAGCTAGAAGAGTTTCAGAACTTCATGCACTCAGCTGTCGACCTCCTTATCTGTTGTTCCATAAGGACAGGGTATCTTCTGAACCAACCCGTCCTTTTTACCTAAGATAGCCTCAGCGTCTAACCTAAATCAAAGCATTGACCTCCCTGTGTTTTTTCCAGAATATTCTAACAAGTCTGAACAAAAATTGCATTGGCTAGATGTTCATCGTCAGTTAAGGTACTATTTGGATAGAACCAAACAATTCAGAAAATCTGACCAGCTGTTTGTCTCTTATGCAGAAGGCAGAAAGGGACTTTCAGTTTCAAAGGTATCATTATCTAGATGGCTAACATCCCTGATTTCCCTTGTTTATGAAATTAGACACCAAAAGCTGCCTAACAAACCTAAAGCCCATTCTACCAGAGCTTTGGCTACTTCTATAGCCTTCCAAGACAGACTGCCTATTGACACCATTTGTGCAGCGGCTACTTGGGCTACTCCTCACACTTTCATTTCTCATTATAAGTTGGATTTAGCTTCTAGGCATAGAGCTAACTTTGGTTCCACTGTTCTCAAGAGTCTGTTCCGTTAGGCCACCCAGGACAAGGTGCTAGGGACGCGGTCCCATCCAGCAAGAATGAAGGCGAGATAGACAACTTAACATATAGAAGTTATGTTCTTACCATAACGTTCCATGTTAGTTGTCTTCTCGCCTTCTTCTTGCCCCACCCTCCTTCCCCGTGGCCTGGACAGACCTAGAGGAGTTTTATTGTGACCTCTTTTTCTACCACCTCTTTACTTTGGGTATATGCTCTGCGTGCATATTTCCTAGATCAGGATGTAGGTCACCCTTCTCTTCACCCGTGTTTATAGAGGTGGATTTTGTTTCTAGTTATTCTGCTACTATTATAAGCTGGGTCTAGCTTACAAACGAGATCTGAGGTAACTCACGCCTAGCATTGTGGGATATAAAGGGAGCCTCGAGCCGGTGGAACCAACTCTCGAGCTTTTAGAGTGGCCGAGGTCGGCTCCGAACCCATCCAGCAAGAAGAAGGCGAGAAGAAGACAACTAACATGGAACGTTATGGTAAGAACATAACTTCTATTTCTTTATGTGCAAATGACCCCTTAAGGACATCAGGTGTTTCAGCTATATGGCAGATGTTCTTCGTGTTTCACTGTTGCAGTCATCACACTTGGGTTATATGCCTGCAGGTAGCCCTCAGTCGGCCCAAGTACCAGAGTCTTGGGATTTCTGCTTCGGATGCTGTTGCCTCTTCCATGACGACAGGTCGTCAGAGGTATAAAACATGCAGCCGATGCCATTACATCAGTCTTTCTTGCCTGGGGATCCTTTTTTCTTGCTCTAACCAATGTCAGAAAAAGTTAACAATTGTCTTGTCTGTGGAAAGCAAATATCTCAGAAATTTTCATTCTTAACTGCATCGCCTGTTTAGACCCAGACCACGACGTTCCTCGCTGTCGGTTTTGTGCCTTGTTGAACACCAAACTGTTCATAGTCTATCTTTGTTGCTAAATTATTTTGCGCTTGTTCTTCTTATTCAGAAATGGCTTCAATAAGCCATCCGACTACCGATCTTCTGAAAAAATGTAAGGATAAAGACAGACAGACCGCATAGGTCCAAAACTACCAATGATGCTTCCATTAAGCTAGTCGGCAGATGTTCATCTTGCATACAGCTGCAGTCATTACAGATGGGTTATCCTGCCATCAGGCGGGTCCTCGGTCGGCCGAATTCCAAAGTCTAGGTCCGGCGTCGGTTGTTGTCGCTTCTTCCCTGACGTCAGTGCGGCAGGGGTATAAGAGGCAGCCAACGCCATTTTCTTTAGTCTTTCTTGCCGTGCGGTGCCCGAAGCAGAAGCAGTTCGCAAGTGCCGGTCGGCCAGCTTTTGAGATTTACGAATAGTATTTCAGCCAAAGTCGTCTTTAAAGCTAAGTACCCCGTTGGGGAAACTTTTCTTGCCTCAGACCGATGTCAGACAAAGTTAATAATTCCATTTCTTGTGGGAAGCAAATACCGCATAAGGATTTTCACTCTTTCTGTATACCTTGCTTAGGGCCAGACCACGACGTCTCGGCCTGCCGTTTTTGTGCTAGGTTCAACAAGCGCACTAATGAAGGGCGGAGTTCGCCCTTCATTATTTTGGAAAAAAAATTAATTATATCATGTCGGATACACCGACGCCAGTTTTAAGCAAAAGACGCAAAGACAAGGACCGACATCCGAGGTCTGCATCGAGTACTTACACCCCGCTTAGGCCGACTACCAGTTCTCCGGTTCTCAGCGAGGCGCCTACGCAGCCCCTGACTACCGATGAAACTATTATACCGGTGACTTCAGTACCCGAGGTCGCAGGCTCCTCTGTTTCCATTCCCACAGCAGATAACAACGCCACTCTTGGCGGGGAAACCGAAAATCTAGTGAGGCCTGCCATTTCTGAAGGCATCTTCGGGCCTACCTTGCAGTGTGGTTTTGATGCTTTAGAGGCCTCATGTAGAGCTGCTGTCACAGGGTCTGTCATACGTAGACATGCTTGGCTCAAAGAGCAAACCTTACCAGATCATGTCAAAGCAAAGTTATTAGATGCACCACTTCAAAAAGATGTATTGTTTGGTGTTAAAGCTGAGGAGGTACTAAAGAAAATGGAGGAAAAAGCGAAATCTATGCAAACAGTGAAAGATTTCTTGCAGGTGCAACCTCCACGCTTCAGCAGAAACTGGCCTTCAAAAAATTGGTCCATTCTAGCCACGGACAGACCTCAAAGGGGCAGATACAGATGCCCAAGGGGTAGAGGACAACCTCAAGGATCTTACAGAGCTAGACAGTGGCAAGCACCAACCCCAATAGGTGGAGAAGATAGATCAGTCATTTAGAAAACAGACACAATGACTTCCCCCTATGCCTGCCAAACAAAGCTATAATGGCAGCACCTTTGGGCAGAAAACTGGCATTATTTTCAAAAAACTGGCACATTGTTACAAAAGACAAATGGATTCTGGACATTATAGACAGAGGCTACAGTTTCCACTTTCACACCCTTCCAAAAATGAGAGGCCTGCCAAACCTGCCACAAAATCAATGAGCAGAGGCACAAAGACAAATTTCCGCTCTCATGGATATGAAAGCAATTCAAGAGGTACCTGCAAAAGAACAAGGTCAAGGTTTTTATTCCAGACTATTTCTGGTACCAAGGAAGGACAAAGATTGGAGACCCATCTTAGACCTATCCATCCTAAACACATATCTACAGGTGCCAAAATTCAAGATGCTCACATTACAGCAGCTTCTTCCCATGCTGGGCAAGGAGTCTTGGCTGGTAACGTTGGACCTCAAGGAGACGTACCTGCATGTCCCTATCAGACAAGATTGCAGAAGATACCTCAGATTCCTTGCAGGTTCAACCCATTACCAATTCTCTGCATTGCCCTTTGGCTTATCTACTGCACCCAGAGTGTTTACGAAATGCCTGGCATCAGTAATTGCCTTCTACAGCCAACAAGGAATACAAATCTACCCATATCTGGATGACTGCCTGATCCAAGCGGACAGCAAGGACATTCTATTGCAGCTTCTGGTGTTTGTAATAAAACTGTTAAACTACCTGGGATACATAGTGAACAAAAAGAAATCAAAACAAATACCTTCTCAACAGATAATTTTCCTGGGTGCCAGCTTAAATACAACCACCCAGATGGCCTACCTCACGCCAGACAAACAAGGGCAACTGTCTCAATACTTCAACAAAATGGCAACTTTCACCAGACTAACTGCAAGAAAAGTCCTGCAGGCTCTAGGATTCATGGCATCTTGCATCCTACTAATACCATGTGCAAAGCTACATATGAGGAAACTACAATGGTACCTAAAAAACATATGGTCTCAACACAGCCACAGCTTGGAAACAATTATACCACTCATTCCATGCCTTTAAAAGGAATTTTTGTGGTGGGCTCAAGCATGCTAAAGAAACACAGGTCTCCCTTTCTGTTTACCTCAAGCAACTCAAATCATCACAATGGACACCTCAGAATACGCCTGGGGAGCACACATGGCAGATCAGTGCATTCAGGGAAAATGGTCCCAAAAAGAGAAGCACCTACACATCAACCAAAAGGAGATGCTAGCTGTGCAAAATGCTCTTATGACCTTCAAAGACCTACTGCATCCAGGCCAGGTATTGATAAGGACAGACAACACCACAGTCATGTGGTACATAAACAAACAGGGGGGAACTCATTCATACCCCCTGTGCAGGCAAGCCATGACCCTGTGGAACACAGCACTGGAATTAAGTACAGGCACAATTCCAGCCAGGGAAGGAAAACACACTGGCAGACAACTTAAGCAGGAATAAGACAGACCCACACGAATGGAAGTTGCATCCTCAAGTCTTCTCAAAGATAACTCAGGCATGGGGACAGCCAGACATAGATCTCTTTGCTACCCACAGAAATTACCAGTTGGAAAAATTCTGTTCAAGGACCTATCATCCACAGGCCTGGAAAGTGGACGCGCACTCTTTCAATTGGACAACATTGACAGTCTATGCCTTCCCGCCTCTTCCTCTGCTGACCAAAGTTCTATTAACAGCCAGAGCAGAGAGGCCACAAATGATTCTCATTGCTCCAGACTGGCCACGACAGCAGTGGTATCCTCTCCTAAAGAGCCTGACACTCACCACCATGGATCCTACCTCTAGTTCCTCTTCTGTTGTCCCAGCACAACTACAAAACCCTTCACAGCCAGCTCAAAACCCTAAATCTAGCTGCATGGAGAATACCTTAATGTCCCAACAGACTCTCCTCTCCAAGGAGGTGCAGGATGTCATCTTGGAGGCCAGAAGACCCTCTACTAGAAAAGCCTACTCCGCCAAATGGAAACGATTTTGTTCCTGGAATCAAGAAAAGGGCCAGAATCCTTGGGTAATAAATATACCTCAAATTTTACAGTACCTAGCTGAGATGTTAAACAGTGGCCTTTCCTTCTCCTCCAAGATCCATGCTTCAGCCATTTCTGCACAATACAATACAGATCCTCCTTTATTCTTACATCCTCTATTAAGGCAGTTCCTCAGAGGGGCAAAAAATATAAAACCCCCATGGAAACCACCAGTCCCAGCTTGGGACCTCAACTTCGTATTGGAAAAGCTGACCCTGCCTCCCTTTGAGCCGGCTTGTTCAACAGAGCTACAATACTTGTCGTGGAAAACAGCCTTCCTTCTGGCTATTACCTCAGCACGCAGGGTTTCGGAGCTACAGGCCCTCATGGCTGTGCAACCATTCATAATTTTCCATCAGGACAGAGTTTCCTTACGAACCAACCCTACCTTCATGCCAAAGGTAGTATCAAGTGTAGCTTTGAATCAGACTATTCATTTACCTACCTTTTATCCAAATCCACAGAACAAAGGGAAGAGACTACTACATTCCTTGGACATACTTCGTTATTACTTGGACAGAACAAAGTCATTCAGGAAATCTGAGCAGCTCTTTGTGTCCTATGCTACAGGTGCTCAAGGAAAGGCCATTTCCAAACAGACAATTTCAAAATGGATAGCCCACTGCATACGCTTTTGTTATTCATTTCATGGAAAATCTGTGCCTGTATACATCAGATCCCACTCCACCAGGGCTACAGCTACCTCTGCAGCTTTCCTCAGGGGGGGTCCCTACCAAGGACATTTTGGAAGCAGCTACTTGGAGTTCAGTGCACACTTTCTCCAAGCACTACCACCTTCCACTATACTCAAAATCTAGAGCGGGCTTTGCCACAGCAGTCCTGCAGGGCATCCTAGCCCCTCCTAGTTCCACTTAGTGCCTACCACCTTTACTTAGCTTTGGGATTCTACCCATCTGTAATGACTGCAGCTGTATGCACGTTGAACATAGTACAGTTTTGTACCTACCATAAATGTAGATGTTCGAGTGCTCATACAGCTGCAGTCCAGGTTACCCTCCCTCCATCCCCTCTTAGGACAGGCCTTATGACAAACACCTTTATCATACAACCTATTTGGGGCATTCTTTTATGATGTATTTGCTTGCAACTACTGTTTTTGATTCATCTACATTGCATGTTTGCATAATGTTATGTTTTGCCTTCCTTCTGGGGGCACCTGACATCTGGGGCAAAAAAAACTGAAGAAAATAGTGTCGGATGCCACTTTTATACCCCTGCCGCACTGATGTCAGGGAAGAAGCATCGACAACCGACGCCGGACCTAGACTTTGGAATTTGGCCGACCGAGGACCCGCCTGACGGCAGGATAACCCATCTGTAATGACTGCAGCTGTATGAGCACTCGAACATCTACATTTATGGTAGGTACAAAACTGTAATTTTGCCGGTACTCAGTGAGGTGCCTTCGCAGCCCCTGATACCCACTTCTACAGATTCTCAGACCTCTGCTGAGACCCATTCGGAGTCCTGTATGCTGCTAGATGCTTCGACTATGGGACCTGCAGATGTCTATACCTTGGATGGGTCTGGAGCCGCTGTGCAGGCACCGGCTTCTGAGGGTGTATTCCGACCTTCTGATGTTTGTATTAAACCGACAACTTAATTTTTGACTAAAACTACTGAGTTTCTTATGCCCAGAGTTTGCACTACGCCTAGAAAACCGACGATCAAAGCGCATACTCAAGCTCCCATGCCACAGAAACAAATGCTTAGAATGGCTGAAGACCTTACAACTTTAATTAGGGGAAGCCAGCCTCCCTCCTCTAAAAGACAAAGAATTGATTTTCCTTCCGATTCTACTGACCGTGACTCTGATCCCTCTGATTACCAGGACACATACCCTTTTCTACCTATGAGGATTCAGATGCAGAGGATTCCATTCCCTCTGTCTCCCCTCCAGAGAACATTTCTTTTGGTGAAGCCTTGCATACCTTAAGAGAGCATTTCCGCTGGGGATGCCAAGACATCCCTCAGTCCAAAAAGAGACTAAGAGAATTTTTGGACTTGCCTCAGCACAGGCCTCTAGCTGTACCCCCTGTCCTGGATATTGTAGCTGATGTCTTCATGGAATCCAGTCTTACTCCTGATACCATACCACCAGCTCCTAGAAAGCCTGACAGGTACTAGAGAGTACCAGACTCTCATAAATTTCTCTTTAAAAATCCCACTGCGGATCCAGAGACCATTTCCCAGGGACCTAAAGGCATTAAGGCTACTACAGCCCAAAACCCTACCCCTTCGGCAGGGATTCTAGAGCTTTGGACAGATGGGGTAAGAAGGTATATACCTCTGCAACTCTTGCCATCAGGGCTTTGAATTCAGTTTCACATGTTGAAGTACCAGCATCATCTTATGGAACTAATTAAACAAAAAATGGTGTTGCTTCCAGACTGTGCAGAAAATAAAGATTTACAAGAGTTAATGCATTCTGCAAACCAAGTTAGTAAACATACTTTGCAGTGTGGTTTTAATGCCTTAAAAGCATCATGCAGGACTGCAGTTACTGGGTCTGTACTGAGAAGGCATGCTTGGCTGAAGGAACAGATCTTGCCAGACCATGTCAAAGCAAAATTACTAGATGCGCCATTAAACCTGGAATGTTTGGCACAAAAGCAGAAGCTCTTAAAGATGGAGGAAACAGCTAAATCTATGCAAACTGTTACATATTTCTTACAGGTGCAGCCACCTAGATTTAGTAGGCTTTGGCCTGCTAAAAAACTGGTCCTTTCTAGTCCCTCCCCGGCCTTCTCAGTCCAAACCTAGGGGTGAAGACTACAGTCTCAGGGTATGCAGAGATCTAAACAATGGAGTGCTCCCACCACAAAAACAGGAAGTGGTAAGCCACCTCTTTATGGAAAATGTTCACAGTGACTTGTCTATCATCCTTCCCAGCCATGCCCAAGTATTTGCACCCCTAGGAGGAAAACTCGCCCTGCATGCAAAAAACTGGATGGCCATTACCCAGGACCAGTGGGTCCTAAACATTGTATCCCAGGGATATAGATTCTACTTCCACTCGCAGCCAACCCCCAGCGGGTTGCCAGACCATCCTCCAAACCAGTGGGCAGAGGCTCAAATGCAAGTACTTTCTCTTCAGTATCAAAGCTATTCAGCCTTTTCCAATAGAGCAAAGAGGAGAGGGTTTCTACTCCAGACTGATGTCCTTCAAGGATGCATCTGCAGTCCTTACAAATGGGTTGGATTCCAAAGTCTGGGTCCGGCATCGGCTGGTGTCGCACTTCACCCGACGTCATAGCTGCAGTTCTTCGGGTATAAAGGCATCAGCCGACGCCATTTTCCTCAGTCTTTCTTGCCGCGTGGCGCCCGAAGCAGAAGCTGTTCGCAAGTGCCGGTCGGTCAGAACCAGAGATTACTACTACAAGTACCGAAGACTTCTAAAAAGCTAAGTACCCCGTTGGGGACTCTTTCTTGCCTCAGCCGATGTCAGAAAAAGTGAATAACTGTTTAACTTGTGGGAAACAAATACCTCATAAAGATTTCCACTCTTACTGCTTACCTTGCTTAGGCCCAGACCACGTAGCAGCTTGTCTAGCCTGTGCTTCTTCAACCGACGGACGCTTAGACGCCGGTCGAATTTGCTGAGTTTTTCGCTCGATTTTGCTTACATTATGCCGTCGGATACTCACCACGCAAATTTCTAAAACGCAAGGAAAAGGACCGACACTCGTCCCGCGGTTTCGCGAAATCGCGGTTAAGCCAACCGAAGTGTCTCGGTTTGGCTGAAACAGAGTCCACGGTTCTTCCTTCGCCGAAAGCTTGCCACTTACCGAGGCCTCATCCAGCCTGGCTGAATCTGCTACTGAAATCCCACCTGCTCTTGCAGGTTCACAGGATTTATCTGATACTATTCCTTTGGATATTTCTACCCCTGAACATGGAGCTGCTAGGCCTCCTGCATCCATGTCGATTAAGGCCTTTGCCAGGGCTAAAGCAGCAAAAACTACCAAATCTGTGCCTGCTAAGACCCCCTCTCTCAGGCCTAGCTCTAGTTCACAAATGCTTAGTCTAGCAGAGGATCTCATTTCTTTGATCCGGGGATCCCAACCACATCCAGACAGGGCCTCTCACCCACCTCCAGAGAAGAGGACTAGAGTAGAGCCCCCTGAGCCAGTTTCTTCAGATGGCTCCTCTGATGAATCAGATAATTCAAACCCTCCTGAGGGCCCCTTTTCTCCTTATGAGGACTCTGATGCAGAAGAGTCCATTCCTTCTGCCTCTCCGCCTGAGGAATTTTATTTTGGGGAAACCTTGCATGCTATGAGGGAACAATTTCAATGGCAGGGCCAGGATTTTTCAGACTCTAGGAAAAGGCTTAGAACCTTTTTGCATTTGCCACAGCATAGGCCTTTAGCCATTCCTCCAGTACTTACTGTTGTGGATGATGCTTTTAATGATGCTTGTACTGCTCCTGATTCTCTCCCTCCGCCCCTGCTAAGCCCGATAGGTACTACAGGGTTTCGGACACACATTATCATTTGTATAAGGCCCCTTTTGCAGATCCCGAAACTATCTCCCAGGGACCCAAGGCTGTAGCAGCTACTTCTACCAAAAACCCCCTCCCCCTCTGAAAGGGACTCTAGGGCCTTAGAGAGATGGGGTAAAAAAGTTTACACTTCTGCTACTCTTTCAGCTAGGGCCTTGAACTGTCAATTCCACATGATTCAGTATCAGGAATTTGTTAGACCAATTAACTAAAAAACTGTCCTCGGATGAACCATTAGACAAAAAATCTGTACAGGAAATGGTACATAACATTCAGCAGGTCAGTAATCATTCCTTAAAATGCAGCTATGATGCACTGGAGGCTTCCTTTAGATCAGCCATGACTGGCACAGTGATCAGAAGACATGCATGGTTAAAAGAGCAGTCCTTACCAGACCGTTAAATCAAAGCTCCTAGATGCTCTCATGGATAAGCTCAATTTGTTTGGCTCCCCTGCACAGCAGGTGCTGAAGAAGGTGGAAGAGAAAGCAAAATCTGTCCAGACAGTCAAGGATTTCTTGCAGGTCCAGCCTCCAAGGTTTAGCAGGAACTGGCCTTCCAAGAATTGGTCCTTTCCAGACACCTCCAGAGCTCCGAGAGGCAGGAATAGGCGCTCAAGAGGCAGGGGCCAATCCAGAGGTGCCTACAGGGGACGTCAGTGGCAGGCTAACAACCAGCAAAGTACAGCCACAGATCCAGCCACCACCACTTCCACAGGACAATCGCAGTGACTTGGCTCTGGCACCGCCTACCAGGGAACAACTAGAGGCACCCTTAGGCGGGAAGCTAGCCTTATTTTCAGTAAACTGGCATTACATCACAGGAGACAAATGGATTTTACAGACAATAGACCAAGGTTACAGGTTTCACTTCCATACTCTACCAAGGAAGAGAGGAATGCCAAACCTACCTCCAAATCAGAAGACAGAAGCTCTATAACAAATAACTCACTTACTAAGGATGAGAGCTGTAGAAAGGGTACCATCTATGGAACAAGGGCAAGGATTTTACTCCAGACTCTTCCTGGTACCAAGAAAAGAAAACCAATGGAGACCTATTCTCGACCTGTCCGCTTTAAACACATACCTCATTGTTCCAAAATTCAAAATGCTGACCCTACAGCAGCTTCTTCCCATGTTGGGCAAGGAGTCTTGGCTGGTAACTCTAGATCTCAAGGAGGCATACCTGCACGTCCCCATACGACCAAATTGCAGAAGATAACTCAGATTTCTTGCAGGATCAGAGCATTATCAATTCTCAGCATTGCCCTTTGGCTTATCTACTGCCCAGAGTATTCACGAAATGCCTGGCATCAGTAATTGCTCATTGCAGGCTTCAGGGAATTCAAATTTACCCTTACCTGGACGACTGCCTGTTACAAGCGGACAACAAAAACAAATTAACAAAAGATTTGGAAAGGTCATTCATCTACTACAAGCCCTGGGATACACAGTCAATATAAAAAAGTCAAGGCTGATACCATCCCAAAGGATAACCTTCTTGGGTGCAGATCTGGACACATCAAAACAAATGGCATTCCTGACAGTAGAAAAACAGGAGCAACTCCCTTTCTACTTCATGGCATTAACAAAGCAGAACCAGCTAACAGCAAGAAAAGTCCTGCAAGCTCTCGGTTACATGGCATCCTGCATAATATTGATTCCACATGCCAGACTACATATGAGAAAGTTACAGTGGTACCCAAGGAATTTATGGTCTTAGCACAAGCACAGCCTAGAAACCCAAATTCCAATAATTCCTTGCCTGAAACAAGAATTCCAATGGTGGGCTCAGGCCTGTCAATCAAACAAGGGACAGCCCTTCCACAGCACTCAACCAAGCCAGACCATCACAACAGACGCCTCAGACCTCGGTTGGGGGGCACACATGCTGGACAAGTGCATACAAGGCTTATGGACTCAAGACCAACTGCACCTACACATAAATCAAAAGGAAATGCTGGCAGTAAAACTGGCAATTCAGGCATTCAGACCATTTCTTCGACAGGGTCAACTGCTGATAAGGACGGACAACACCACAGTTATGTGGTAAATCAACAAACAGGGAGGCACACATTCATACCCTCTATGCCGGATGGCAATGGACCTCTGGAATGTGGCACTGAGCTTCAACATTCAGCTACAAGCAATTTTTGTGCCAGGAAAAGAAAATATACTAGCAGACATCCTAAGCAGAACTACCAGGGATGCCCACGAATGGATGCTGCATCCGGACATCTTCAAAACCATTACAGGGAAATGGGGAGTACCAGAAATAGACTTATTTGCATCCCCACACAATCACCAACTGAAAAAATTCTGCACAAGGACGTACCACCCACTTGCTTGGAAAGTGGACTCCCTATCTTTCACTTGGAAAAACCTGACAGCATATGCATTCCCACCACTTCCTTTGATGCACAAGGTGCTATTGAAGATCAAAGAGGACCGTCCAAGGATCATCCTGATAGCTCCAGACTGGCCAAGGCAACATTGGTACCCACTACTGAGGAGCATGGCTCGGGAACAAATATGGGCTCTACCTCTAGTTCCCTTACTGTTAACACAGAACAACTACAACACCCTGCATCCAAACCTGAAAACACTGCAGCTGGCTGCCTGGAACATTGCATAAGACCAAATAACCCAGATTTATCTCAAAGGGTTAAAGACATTATCTTGGAGGCTCGCAGACCCTCAACAAGAAAAAATTATTCAGCAAAATGGAAAAGATATCTCATTTGGAGTACTACAAAAGGAGAGAATGTGTCACTGGTAAACATAGCTAACATCCTGGAATACTTGGCAGAGCTCTTCCACAACGGCCTGTCCTATTCTTCCATTAAGATTCATGCTTCAGCTATTTCAGCAGAATACAACTTGGATCCTCCAGTCTTCTCACATCCTCTGCTCAGGCAGTTTGAGAGGGATTAAAAATGTAAAGCCACCCAGGAAGCCACCATTGCCAGCATGGGACTTGAACTTTGTGCTAGAAAAGTTGACACTCCCTCCTTTCGAGCCAGCAGCAACAGCAGAATTACAGTACTTATCATGGAAAACTGCTTTCCTGCTTGCAATCACTTCAGCAAGAAGGGTATCTGAGCTACAGGCATTAATGGCAGTACAGCCCTTCCTGATCTTCCATCAAGATAGTGTCCATGAGAACTAATCCTACTTTTATGCCAAAGGTTGTCTCCAGGGTATCTTTAAATCAAGCTATCCACCTACCTACATTCTTCCCCAAGCCACAGAACAGGGGAGAAAGACTGTTGCATACCTTGGATGTACATAGACAATTACGTTACTACCTGGACAGGACCAAGAGCAATAGAAAAACTGACCAGCTACTAGTAGCATATGCAACAGGAATGGAAGGAAAAGCAATTTCAAAACAGACAATTTCTAAGTGGATAGGAAATTGCATTAGGTTTTGTTACTCCTACCATGGGAAGAAAACTCCAGAAAACATCAGGCCTCACTCTACAAGGACTACAGCCACTACCACAGCTTTTTTACGAGGAGTGGCTACCAAAGACATTTTAGAGGCTGCTACTTGGAGCTCCATGCATACATTTGCCAAGCATTATAATTTACCTTTATACTCCAGATCCCGAGCAGGTTTTGCCACTGCTGTTTTGCAAGGGATCTTAACTACACCATAATCTTATTTCTCCTCCTCCCCCAGTTTGGCTATGGTATTCTACCCATTTGTAAGGACTGCAGATGCATCCTTGAAGGACATAGTACAGTTTTGTACCTACCATAAATGTTGATGTCCGATAGGCATGCATCTGCAGTCAGGATTACCCACCTCCTTCTCCTCTGTCGTACTCCTAGGGTATTTGCCCATCTTGTAGCTTGCTGGGGGAATCTATTATGGTGTATTTGTTTGTATATATGTACATACATGCTTATTTTTTGTTTGCTCTCTACTATTTGGAACCATTTGCATTTATCCAAATTTAGCCTTCCTAGAGGGCACCTGGCATCTGGGGCAAGAAACACTGAGGAAAATGGCGTCGGCTGATGCCTTTATACCCGAAGAACTGCAGCTATGACGTCGGGTGAAGTGCGACACCAGACGATGCCGGACCCAGACTTTGGAATCCGGCCGACCGAAGGGCTGCCTGACGACAGGACAACCCATTTGTAAGGACTGCAGATGCATGCCTATCGGACATCTACATTTATGGTAGGTACAAAACTGTACTTTCCTGGTGCCCAGAAACGAGAACTCTTGGCACCGTATCCTGGATCTGTCGGTTCTCAACACCGTCCTGGTGGTCCCAAAATTAAAAATGCTTACACTGCAACAGCTTCTTCCTATGCTAGCCAGGGATGCCTGGCTAGTCACCCTAGACTTAAGAATCTTATCTGCGCATCCCCATAAGGGAAACTTGCAGGAAATATCTACGTTTCAGGGCAGGCTCTCTGCACTATCACTTCTCTGCACATGTTCATCGTGCATACAGCTGCAGTCATAACAGATGGGTTATCCTGCCGTCAGGCAGGTCCTCGGTCGGCCGAATTTCAAAGTCTAGGTCCGGCGTCGGTTGTCGCTTCTTCCCTGACGTCAGTGCAGCAGGGGTATAAAAGAGGCAGCCAACGCCATTTTCTTCAGTCTTTCTTGCTGCGCGGTGCCCGAAGCAGAAGCAGTTCGCAAGTGCCGGTCAGCCAGCTCCTGAGATTTACGAATGTATTTCAGCCGAAGTCTTCTTGAAAGTGAAGTACCCCATTGGGGAAAATTTTCTTGCCTCAGACCGATGTCAGACAAAGTTAATAATTGCATTTCATGTGGGAAGCAAATACCGCATAAGGATTTCCACTCTTTCTGTATACCTTGCTAAGGCCCAGACCACAACGTCTCGGCCTGCCGTTTTTGTGCTAGATTCAACAAGCGCACTATTAAGCGTCAGGCAGAGTTCGCTCTTCACTTTTTTGGCAAAAAATTTAATTATATTATGTCATCGGATACTCAGACTCCAGTTTTGAGCAAAAAACGCAAAGATAAGGACCGACATACGAGGTCCGCACCACCTACTGAAACCACGCTAAGGCCGACTACCGGTTCTCCGGTACTCAGTGAGGTGCCTATGCAGCCCCTGAGTACCGGAGACGATGCATTACCGGTGTCTTCAGTACCCGAGGTCGCAGGCTCCTCTGCCTCCATTCCTATTACAGATACCGACGCCACTCCTGGCAGGGAAACTCAGAATTTAGACAGGCCTGCCATTTCTCAAGGGTTCTTCAGGCCTTCCACCTTCTCTATTAAAGCCTTCACTAAATCTAAAGCAGCCATGAAAACCAAAAAACAGGTTCCTCAGACCCCCTCTCAAGGCACCATGCCTAAAAAACACTTGCTTAAAATGGCTGAGGATTTGATTACTCTTATAAGGGGTTCTCAACCCCCCTCTGACAAAAGGCCCAGATTAGAGGAAGACTACCCTTCCTCAGATCAAGCTTCCATTACCTCAGAACTATCTGAGGACCAGGATTATGCCTATTCTCCATTCGAAGACTCTGATGCAGAGGAGTCTATTCCCTCGGTCTCCCCCCTGAGGACTTCTCTTTTGGGAAAACCCTGCATACATTGAGCGAACACTTTCACTGGGAAGGCCAAGATTACTCAGATTCCAAGAAAAGGCTCAGGGAATTTCTTCTGCTCCCCCAGCATAGGCCTCTGGCTATCCTTCCTGTTTTAGATATATTGGATGATGTGTACGCAGAAGCCAGCCTTAATCCAGATTCTTTGCCTCCAGCTCCTGTTAAACCAGATTCTCACCAGTTCCTATATAAAAGCCATACTGCTGACCCAGAAACATTTTCACAGGGTCCCAAGGGAATTAAGGCCTCTACTGCTAAAAACCCATTACCTTCAGAGAGAGATTCCAGAGCTTTAGAATGGTGGGGGGAAAAGGTGTACACCTCGGCCACTTTAACCATGAGGGCATTAAACTGTCAGTTCCATATGTTAAAGTATCAACAGTTTTTGATCTCTCAGCTGAAAAGCAAGATGACACAACCAGAACAACCAGATTTAAAAGAGTTGCAGGATTTGTTGCATGGTGCAGAGCAAGTGGGTAAGCATACCTTGCAGTGTGGTTTTGATGCTTTAGAGGCCTCATGTAGAGCTGCTGTTACGGGGTCTGTTATACGTAGGCATGCTTGGCTCAAAGAGCAAATCTTACCAGATCATGGCAAAGCTAAATTATTAAATGCACCTCTTCAAAAAGATGTATTGTTTGGTGTTAAAGCTGAGGAGGTGCTAAAGAAAATGGAGGAAAAAGCGAAATCAATGCAAACAGTGAAAGATTTCCTGCTGGTACAGCCTCCACGTTTCAGCAGAAACTGGCCTTCAAAAAATTGGTCCTTTCCAGCCACGGACAGACCTCAAAGGGGCAGATACAGGCGTCCAAGGGGTAGAGGTCAGCCTCAAGGATCTTTCAGAGCCAGACAGTGGCAAGCACCAACCCCAAGAGGTGGAGAAGATAGATCACAGTCTTTTAGAAAACAGACACAATGACTTCCCCCTACACCTGCCAAGCAAAGCTTTAATGGCAGCATCTTTGGGTGGAAAACTGACATTATTCTCAAAAAATTGGCATATTGTTACAAAAGATAAATGGATTGTGGACGTTATAGACAGAGGCTACAGGTTCCACTTTCTCACCCTTCCAAAAATGAGAGGCATGCCAAACCTGCCACAAAATCAAAGGGCAGAGGCACAAAAACAAATTTCAGCTCTCATGGACATGAAAGCAATTCAAGAGGTACCTGCAAAAGAACAAGGTTAAGGGTTTTATTCCAGACTATTCCTGGTACCAAGGAAAGACAAAGATTGGAGACCTATCTTAGACCTATCCATCCTAAACACATATCTACATGTGCCAAAATTCAAGATGCTTACATTACAGCAGCTTCTTCCCATGCTGGGCAAGAAGTCTTGGCTGGTAACATTGGACCTCAAGGAGGCATACCTGCATGTCCCTATCAGACAAGATTGCAGAAGATACCTCGGATTTCTTGTAGGTTCAACCCATTACCAATTCTCTGCATTGCCCTTTGGCTTATCTACTTTGCCCAGAGTGTTTACGAAATGCTTGGCATCAGTAATCGCCTTCTGCAGACTACAAGGGATACAAATCTACCCATATCTGGACGACTGCCTGATCCAAGCGGACAGCAAGGACATACTACTGCAGCACCTGGCGTTTGTAATAAAACTGTTGAACTTCCTGGGATACACAGTCAGCAAAAAGAAATCAAAACTAATACCCTCTCAACAAATAATTTTCCTGGGTGCCAGCTTGAATACAACCACCCAGATGGCCTACCTCACGCCAGACAAGCAAGGGCAACTGTCTCAATACTTCAGAAAAATGGCAAGTTACACCAGACTAACTGCAAGGAAAGTCCTGCAGGCTCTTGGATTCATGGCATCTTGCATCCTACTAATCCCATGTGCAAAGCTGCATATGAGGAAGCTTCAATGGTACCTAAAAACCTTATGGTCTCAACACAGCCACAGCTTGTAAGCAATTATACCACTCATTCCATGCCTTCAAAAGGAATTTACGTGGTGGGCTCAAGCTTGCCAAAGAAACACAGGTCTTACTTTGTGTACCTCAAGCAACTCAAATCATCACAACAGACGCCTCAGACTATGCCTGGGGAGCACACATGACAGATCAGTGCATCCAGGGTAAATGGACCCGAAAAGAGAAGCACCTTCACATCAACCAAAAGGAAATGCTAGCCATGCAAAAGGCTATTATGACCTTCAAAGACCTACTGCATCCAGGCCAGCTATTTATAAGGACAGACAACACCACAGTGATGTGGTACATAAACAAACAGGGGGGAACTCATTCATACCCCCTGTGCAGACAAGCCATGACCCTATGGAACACAGCACTGGAATTGCAAATTCAACTACAGGCACAATTCCTGCCAGTATGGGTCTATATTACCTTGAAAGCTGAGAAGAGCAAACGCTCTTTGATCGAACCCTAAATGTTAACTGTATTAAATAGCGAAGACATGGAACAGCGATTCCCCCCCCCAGGGAAAAAAATTGCTGGGCCGTTTTGGGGAGTTTGCCATTTCCTTCAATGTGGTGCGATCTCAGAGTTGGTATATTTAAGTAGGGGGCACAGCCCCCCACTTTGTGTTTGCAGAACAGCAATTTTTTTTCCCTGGGGGAAAAAAATCAGTGTTCCGTGTCTTCGCTATTCAATGCGTTCAATATTTAGGGGTCGATCAAAGAGCATTCGCTCTTAGCTTTCGATAAGGTAATATAGACCCAATGGGACTACTCTGAAGTCTGAGCTGCAGAAGAGATGCAATGATCTTACAGATTAACTTCCTTCCCCTTCTGCTATAACCCCTGTGTTGCCTTCCTGTCTTTCTTGCCGCGCGATGCCTGAAGCAGAAGCAGTTCGCAAGTGCCGGTCGGCTGACTCCTGAAATTTTCGTTTTCGAGTTTCAGAATCAAAGTCTTCAACTAAAAGCCAAGTAGCCCATTGGAGAAACTTTTTCATCCTTTCCGATGTCAGTAAAAGTTAATGATTGCATTACTTGTGGGAAGCAAATACCTCATAAGAATTTCCATTTGTACTGTATTCCTTGCCTAGGCCCTGACCATGATGTACCTTGCTGTCGGTTTTGTGCTTTATTTAATCAGCGCACTATCCGTCATCTGTACATTTTTGCTTCTAAATATTTCAGTTCTCGGTTTAATTATCCAGAAGTGACGTCTGTTAGCCATCCGACTACAGAAAAAATGTAAAGAAAGACAGGCCGTTGAGGTCCAAAACTGCCAGCGCTTCTCCTAAGCCAGTCGCCATTTCACCGGTACTCAGTGAGGTGCTTTCGCAGCCCCTGATACCCGCTACTTCTGATTTGCAGGCCTCTACTGAGACCCATTCGGAGTCCGGTATGCCGCGAGATGCTTCACATATGGAACCCGTGGATGTCTCTACCTTGGATGGGTCCGGAGCCGCTGAGCAGGCACCGGCTTCTGAGTGTGTATTCAGGCCTACAGACTTGCATATTAAACCGACTCCAACTTCAATACTAAGGCCTAAATCTCTATGTATGTCTAAAAAACTGATGCCCAGGCCACATGTTCAGGTCCCTATGCTTAAAAAGCAGATGATCAAAATACCTGAAGATTTAATTACTCTAATCAGGGGTAGTCAACCCCCCCCCCAAACGAGGCCTAGGATTGAGCTTGACTATGAATCTTCTGAACAGGAATCTGTTTCTTCTTACTTTTCTAATGATCTGGATTTGTCCATACCTACTTATGAGGACTCTGATGCAGAGGATTCAATTCTCTCTGCTTCTCCACCTGAGGATTTCTCTTTTGGGGAAACTTTACATACCTTAAGGGAGCATTTCGACTGGGAAAGTTAGGATTTCTCTGAATCCAAAAAGAGGCTTAGGGGTTTCCTTCTTTCTCAGCATAGGCCTTTGGCTATACCTACTGTACTAGACATTGTTGATGTGTTTTCAGAATCCAGTATGGCCCCTGATTCATTGCCTCCAGCCCCTAGCAAACCAGACAGGTACTACAGGGTTCCTGTGTCCCACAAATTCCTTTTCAAAAATCCTGTTGCCGATCCTGAAACCATTTCTCAGGGCCACAAGTGCATTAAGGCTTCTACTGCTAAAAATCTTAACCTTCTGATAGAGACTCCAGGGCACTGGATAGATGGGGCAAAAAGATTTATACTTCTGCAACTTTAGCAATTAGGGCTTTAAACTGTCAATTCCGTATGTTAAAATATCAACAGCATATCATGGGACTGCTTAAACAGAAAATGAAGTTGATTTCTGACTGTGTGGAGAATAAAGATTTACAGGATTTATTGCATTCAGCTGAAAAAGTTTACTTTGCAATGTGGTTTTGATTCTTTAGAGGCCTCTTGCAGGGCTGCTGTTACTGGGTCTGTGCTTAGAAGGCATGCTTGGCCTAAGGAGCAATCTCTACCTGCTCATGTTAAAGCAAAACTTTTGGATGCTCCTTTACAGCAGGACTGCCTGGCAATAAGGCTGAAGAAGTTCTAAAAAAGATGGAAGATAAAGCTAAATCTATGCAAACTGTGAAAGATTTCTTACAAGCACAACCTCCTAGATTTAGTAGGCACTGGCCTACTAAGAACTGGTCCTTTCCAGCTCCTTCCAGAGCCACTCCAGCCAAACCCAGACATTCCAAAAGCACCAGATTTCAGTCCCAAGGGAGTTTCAGAACTAAGCAATGGTGTGCTTCCACTTCCAAGTCTGGAAACAACAAGGCACTACCCTATGGTAAACGGTCTCAATTACTTCCCTTTACAATTACCAAGCACTTACCTCTTAGCCGCCCCTTTGGGGGGAAAACTGGCTCTTCATTCCAGAAACTGGCAACTTATAACCTAGGACAAATGGGTGTTAGTGTCCCAGGGATACAGATTTCATTTCCACACACAACCCCAAACGGGTGGCCAGACCTACCCCCAAATCAGTGGGCAGAGGCTCAGAAACAAGTACTTTCCTTCCTAAACATGGGGGCTATTCAACTAGTAGCGGAAGAGGAAAAGGGACAAGGTTTCTATTCCAGACTTTTCCTGGTACCCAGAAAAGACAAATCATGACGTCCAATTCTGGACCTGTCTACTCTAAACACCTTTCTGGACATTCCAAATGCTAGTCAAGGATGTCTGGTTGGTAACTCTAGATTTAAGAGACTTACCTGCATATCGCAATCAGGGAATCTTGCAGAAAGTACCTAAGCTTCAAAGCAGGCTGCATGCATTCAGTTCTTTGCACTGCCCTTTGGCTTGTCTACTGCGCCCAGGGTATTCGCAAAGTGCCTGGCTCCAGTAATTGCATTTTGCAGGCAAAGAATTATTCAGATATATCCATACCTGGATGATTGTCTAATTCAGGCAGAAAACTAGGCCATTCTTCTAAAACATCTGGCGTTTGTAAAAAGAGTTCTAACTTGTCTAGGGTACACCATAAACGAAAAGAAATCACAATTGGTACCCTCCCAAATACATTCCTGGGTGCAAGCTTGAATACAACTGCCGAGATGGCTTTCCTTACGCCAGAAAAACAAATTAATTTGGTGACTTATTTCAAACAGGTGGCCACAAAATCCCTGCTATCTGCAAGGCAAATACTGCAAGCCTTGGGGTTCATGGCCTCCTGCATTCTTCTAATTCCATATGCAAGACTGCATATGAGGAAACGTCAGTGATACTTAAAAAGTTTGTGGAGTCAACATTGTTACAGCCTGGAAACGATGATTCCTATCGTACCTTGCCTGCGCCTAGAGTTTCTGTGGTCGGCAGAGGCCTGCCACCAAAATAAGGGACTGCCATTCATACCAGCCCCTGTCACCCAAACCCTAACTACAGATGCATCAGACTATGCATGGGGGGCTCCTCTGGCAGGAAAGTGCATTCAGGACAAATGGAGCCCAAATCAAATGTACCTTCATATCAAACAAAAAGAAATGCTAGCTGTACAGAATGCACTGACAGCCCTCAAGGACTACCTTCACCCAGGACAATTACAGATAAAGACGGACAACACCACGGTTATGTGGTACAGAAACAAGCAGGGTGGTACACATTCCTACCCCCTCTGCAGACTAGCCATGACATTGTGGAACACGGCTTTGGGATACCAAGTACACCTACAAGCTCAATTCCTGCCAGGAAAGCTGAATGTTCTGGCAGACGAACTAAGCAGAAATCTTATGGACCCACACAAATGGAAACTGGAACCACGGATTTTCAACATGTTGACATGCAAATGGGGGAGCCCAGACATAGATCTTTTTGCCTCACCCAAGAACTACCAGTTGGACAAATTTTGCACAAGAACTCATCACAAAAAATGCCTGGAAAGTGGATGCTCTGTCCTTCAGCTGGAAAAACCTTTCAGTCTATGCTTTTCCCCCACTGCCTCTGCTCTCTCCAAAGTTCTTCTAAAAGTAAAACAGGACGAACCAAAAATTATTTTGATTGCTCCAGACTGGCCTCGCCAACACTGGTACATACTCCTGCGCAGTGTCACACATCTCCGTGGCACCTGCCTCAGACACCTTCCTTACTGTCTCAGCAGGAGAACCAAATTCTGCACCCTCATCTCCAACCATTGAATCTTGCAGCTTGGCTAATCACTTAAATTCCCCCTTAGCATTCCTCAGCAAACCTGTGATGTCATTTTGGAGGCGAGAAGACCTAGTACTAGAAAATCTTATGCTGAGAAATGGAAAAGATTCTGTGCCTGGAATCAGTCTCCAGGGATGAGCACAGCAGTGCCCAATTTACCTCAGATTTTGCAATACTTAACTGGGATGCTTCACAAGGGCCTGTCTTTTTCTTCCATACAAATCCATGCCTCAACCATTTCAGCTCATTACGACACAGATCCCCCCCCTGTTCTCTCATCCTCTTCTAAAGCAGCATCTCAGAGGGGCCAAAAACTTGAGGCCACCCAGGAGAGCTCCAACCCCTGCCTGGGGCCTTAACTTTGTATTGGAAAAACTCACTCTACCTCCTTTTGAGCCAGCTGCTACTGCAGACTTAAAATTTCGTTTCTGGAAAACAGCTTTCCTTTTAGCAATCACTTCAGCTAGAAGGATATCCGAATTACAGGCCCTTATGGCAGTGGAGCCTTTCATCATCTTTCATGTGGACAGTGTGTCACTCAGGACCAATCCATCATGCATGCCCAAGGTGGTATCCAGTGTGGCTCTTAATCAGTCCATTCATTTGCCAACTTTTTTTCCCAGTCCACAGAACAAGGGGTAGCGGATTCTGCATTCATTTGGATGTACACAGACAACTTAGATTCTACTTGGACAGGACTAAATCTTGAAGAAAATCTGAAAAACTGCTGGTGGTAGCATTTGCTGCAGGGGCAGAGGGGAAGGCTATTTCGAAGCAAACCATTTCTAAATGCATAAGCCATTGTATTCATTTCTGTTATAAGCACCATGGGAAACCTATCCCCTAGGGGATCAGATCTCATTCCACCAGGGCTGCATCTACTTCAACAGCCTTTCTCAGAGGCGTTCCTACCAGGGATATTCTAGAAGCTGCTACCTGGAGTTCAGTTCATACTTTCACCAATCATTATCACTTACCAATTTTCTCTAAATCCAGAGCTGGCTTTGCCACTGCTGTTTTGCAGGGCCTTATAGCTGGTCCTAATGCTGTATAAATCCATCCTCCCAACCATAGCTTTGGGAATCTACACAAATGTAATGAATGCAACAGTTAAACACGAAGAACATAATACATTTGTGTACACTTACTATAAATGTAGATGTTTGAGTGTATTCACTGTTGCAGTCCTGGTTACCCTCCCACCAGCCCCCTGTTTTTCTTACTATACCTCTACTTACTTTTACTATGCTTAAAAGCCTTTTTGGTGTATTTGCTTTTGTTTGGAGGTATATTTTTGTGTGTTTAATTTTATTTATTTATATATATATATATATATATATATATATATATATATATATATATATATAATATATCTTTTGCTCCTCATTTGGGGGACATCTGGGGCAAGAAAAACTGATGTAATGGCATCGGCTGCATGTTTTATACCCCTGACGTCATGGAAGAAGGGACAGCAACCGATGCAGGACCCAAGACTTTAATTAGGCCGACTGAGGGCAACCTGCTAGCAGATTACCCAAATGTAATGACTGCAACAGTGAATACACTCTAACATCTATATTTATGGTAAGTGTACACAACTGTACTTTCTCTGCTCTTCCCTTTGGCTTATCTACTGCACCCAGGGTATTCACAAAGTGCCTAGCTCCAGCCATTGCCTTTTGCAGGCAGAGAAATATTCAGATTTACCCATACTTGGATGATTGCCTGATTCAGGCAGAAAGTCAGGACTTGCTATTACAGCACCTGGCATTTGTAAAGAGACTTCTAACCTCACTGGGGTACACCATCAATGAGAAGAAATCACACTTATTACCCTGGCAACAGATTGTATTCCTGGGCGCAAGCTTGAACACAACTTCCCAGATGGCATTTCTCACTCCGGAAAAGCAAGTTTATTTGACAACCTACTGGCCACACAAACCCAGCTCTCTGCAAGGAAGATCCTGCAAGCCCTGGGGTTCATGGCCTCTTGCATTCTGTTAATTCCATATGCAAGACTGCATATGAGGAAACTTCAATGGTATCTGAAAAGTCTATGGTGTCAACATTCTCAGGACCTAGAAACAATGATTCCTCTTCATTCCTGGTCTAAGGACAGAGTTCCTTTGGTGGGCAGAGGCCTGCTACCACAACAAGGGACTCCCTTTCACTGTACCCCCTGCCGCTCCAGCCCTAACAGACGCATCAGACTATGCATGGGAGGGCTTACATGGCAGGCCAGTGCATTCAGGGCAAATGGACCCCAAAACAAATGCACCTGCATATCAATCAAAAAGAAATGTTAGCTGTACAGAATTCTCTGACTGCCTTTAAAGACCTTATTCTTCCAGGACAACTACTGGTAAAGACCGACAACACCACAGTTATGCCATACATAAACAAGTGGGGGAACCCTTTCCTACCCACTCTGCAGACTAACTATGGCTCTGTGGAACACAGCCATGAACTACCCAGTGAACCTGAAAGCTCAATTTCTGCCAGGCAAACTAAATTCACTGGCAGACGACAAGCAGAAATCACATAGACCCACACGAATGGAAACTGGAACCCAAAATATTCAAGCTCTTGAGGAACGAATGGGGGACACCAAAGGTAGACCTGTTTGCCTCCCCTCAGAACTACCAATTGAACAAATTCTGCACCAGAGCTCCCCACAGTCAAGCTTAGAAAGTGGATGTCCTGTTCTTTTCCTGGGAAAGCCTCTCAATTTATGTCTTTGCCTCTCCACTCGAAGGTCCTGCTAAAGATCAAACAGGACAAACAGAGGACAATACTGATTGCCCCAGACTGGGCACGCCAGCATTGGTATCCCCTTTTTCGCAGTCTGACAAGGCTACAGCCATAGCACCTGCCATGGTCCCCCTCCCTGCTGTCCCAGCAGCCGGGCCGGATTCTGCATCCTCAGCTTCAAACCCTGAACCTTGCAGCTTGGCTAATTCCCTGAGCTCACCTCTAGCAACCCTCAGCAATTACGTGCTAGATGTCATTCTTGAGACAAGGAGGCCTAGTACTAGAAAAACTTGTTCAGAAAAGTAGAAAAGATACTGTTCCTGAAGCCAGGCTTAGGGGAGGGACACAACGGTGCCCCGATTACCCCATATTATAGATTATTTAACAGAAATGCTGTACAAGGGCCGGTCTTTCTCTTCAATTAAAATTCATGCTTCTGCCATTTCAGCTCATTGTAATACTGAGCCCACCCCTCCTCTTTCATCCCCTGCTAAAGCATCCCCTGCTAAAGCAATTCCTTAGAGAGGCCAGAAAATTTAAGGCCCCCCCAGGAGAGCTCCCACTCCAGTCTGGGACCTTAACTTTGTATTGGAAAAACTCTCTCTTCCACCCTTCGAACCAGCTGCAACAGCAGAAGTGAAATTCCTTTCTGGGAAAAGTCTTACTTCTAGCCATCACTTCAGCAAGAAGAGTGTCTGAACTGCAGGCCCTCATAGCACTGGAACCCTTCATTATCTTCCATGCGGACAGGGTTTTCCTCAGGACTAATCCATCCTTTATGCCCAAGGTGGTGTCTAGTGTGGCTGTAAACCAGTCCATTCATTTGCCTACCTTTTTCCCTAATCCTCAAAATAAGGCGGAAAAGATACTGCATTCTCTGGATGTGCACAGACAGCTTAGATTCTACTTGGACAGAACTAAGCCTCTCAAAGTCTGACCAGCTGCTAGTTAGTTTTTCTGCAGGGGAAGAGGGGAAGGCCATTTTAAAGCAAACCATTTCCAAATGGATAGCTCATTGCATCTATTTCTGCTACAAGCACCATGGAAAACCTACCCCACAGGGGATAAGATCATATTCCTTCAGGGCTGCATCTACCTCTACAGCATTTCTCAGAGGAGTCCCTACCAGGGACATCCTGGAAGCTGCCACCTGGAGCTCCGTACATACTTTCACCACGCATTACCACCTGCCTATCTTTTCTAAATCCAGAGCTGGATTTGCCAGAGCAGTCTTACAGGGCCTGATTGCTAGCCCCAATGCTCTTTAACTGCCTCCACCCTTCCTTAGCTTTGGAGAATCAACCCAAATGTGATGACTGCAGCAGTGAAACACGAACATAGTACAGTTGTGTACACTTACCATAAATGTAGATGTTAGAGTGTATTCACTTTTGCAGTCCTGATTACCCTCCCTCCAGCCCCCCTGACTTCTCTTGGCTCTACCTTTTCTTCTTGTTTGGTATATTTAAGTTTTTTGATGTATTTGCTTTTTGATGGAGGTGTACCATAACATATTATTGCTTCCCATTGTGGGGGCACCTGACATCTAGGGCAAGAAAAACTGATGTAATGGCGTCGGCTGCATGTTTTATACCCCTGAAGACCTAACGTCATGGAAGAAGCGACAGCATCCGACACAGGAATCCAAGACACTGTTATTCAGGCCAGCTGAGGGCTGCCTACAGGCAGATAACCCAAATGTGATGACTGCAACAGTGAATACACTCTAACATCTACATTTATGGTAAGTGTACACAACTGTACTGTCTGCTGAGGCAGCTGGTTCAAAAGGAGGCAGAGCAAGTTTCTCAAGTACAAAATTAAGATCCCAAGCAGGAGTAGGTGCCCTTCTGGGAAGCATTGCTAGCTCCCCTGAGGAACTGTTTCATCAAGGGATGAGAGAAAATGGGATGCTCAAAGGAACAATGAGCAGAAATAGCTGAAGCATGAATCTTGATAGAAGAAAAGGAAAGTCCACCAGCAAGCCTGCCAGATAGTCCAGAATAAAAGGAACAATGGGTTGAGAAGGGTCTTCCACTCTATTCTGCATCCAAATGGAGAATCTTTTCCACTTATCCAAGTAAGATGTCCTAGTGTTAGGCCTCCTGGCCTTACAAAGGACCTCAACCACCTGTTGGGAGAGGTTTAAATTATGAGCCAAGCTGCCAAATGCAGAGTCTGAAGATGAGGATACAGAATTTTTCCCCCCTCCTGAACCAAGAGATCTGGTATCAGAGGAAGATGCCAAGGCTGAGACTGGGAGAGACTGCAAAGTAGTGAATACCAATGTTGTCTGGGCCAGTCTGGAGCTATGATGATGGCCCCTTGGTTTTTCGTCCCTTATCTTTAACAGCACTCTGGGAAGAAGAGGCAGAGGAGGGAATGCATAGATTGAGAGCTGTGTCCAGGGGACCGACAGAGCATCCACTTTCCAAGCTTTGTTGTGATGATCCCTGGTGCAAAAGGTTGGAAGAAGGTGGTTGGTTGGAGATGAGAAGAGATCCAACTGGGGAGTGCCCCAACGCTGAATGATGTGATAGAAGATGGCCTTGTTTAGTTGCCACTCGTGAGGATCCAGAACCTGCCTGTTCAACCGGTCTGCCAAGGTGTTGAGCCTTCCGGGAAGAAACTGAGCTATCAGATGAATGCCCATGGAAGTTGCTATGGACCATAGCATCATGCTTTGTCTGCACAGGGGGTAAGAGTGAGTCCCTGTTTGTTGATGTACCACATGATTGTCATGTTGCCTGTCCTGACCAGAAGAGTAGCAGGAGAGAGAAGATGCTTGAAAGCCATCAAGGCCTGCTGGACTGCCATCAATTCCTTCAGATTTATGTGCAAATGAACCTGTTGAGAGTTCCAAGTCCCCTGAATGCATCTGCCCTCTAGATGTGCTCCCCATGCGTAGTCTAAGGCATCTGTGGTGAGAGTCCAGGTGGCAGATAGTGGACAGAAAGGCAGGCCTTTGATGATCTTCATTTTTCACTGTTGCAGTCATCACATTTGGGTTATCTGCTTGCAGTAGCCCTCATTCGGCCTGTTTGTCAAAGTCTTGGGTCCTGCGTCGGTTGCTGCCTCATCTTCCATATGACGTCAGGTAGTCAGGGGTATAAAGCATGCAGCCGACGCCATTACATCAATCTTTCTTGCTGTGTGGTGCCCAAAGCAGAAGCAGTTGCAAGTGCTGGTTGGCCAACTCCTGAAATTTTCATTTTCGAGTTTCAGAACCATAGTCTTCAACTAAAGCTAAGTACCCCATTGGGGAAACTTTCTCTTGCTCTAAACCGATGTCAGTAAAAGTCAATAACTGTATTTCTTGTGGAAAGCAAATACCTCAAAGATTTTCATTCGTACTGTATTCCTTGCCAAGGCCCTGACTGATGTACCTCGCTGTCTGTTTTGTGCCTTATTTAAACAACGAACTATTCAACGTCTGTATATTTACGCTTCTAAATATTTTGGTACTCGGTTCAGTTATCCAGATATATCTTTGGTAAGCCATCCGTCTACCGACATTCCGAAAAAACACAAAGATAAAGACAGAGACAGGCTGCCTAGGTCCAAAGCTGCCAAAGGCGCTTTTCCTAAGCTAGTCGCAAGTTCGCCGGTACTCAGGTGCTTTCGCAGCCCCTGATACCCGCTACTTCAGATTCGCAGGCCGCTACTGAGACCCATTCGGAGTCCGGTATGCCACAAGATGCTTCAACTGTGGAACCTGCCGATGTGTCTACCTTGGATGGGTCTGGAGCCGCTGTGCAGGCACCAGCTTCTGAGGGTGTATTCAGGCCTACTGACTTGCATATTAAACCGACGCCATCTTCTTCTTTAAGGCCAAAAACTCGAACCATGCCTAGAAAACAGACGCCCAGACCGCATGGTCAGGCCTTTATGCCTAAAAAACATATAAGAATGGCTGAAAACCTTATTACTTTAATCAGGGGTAGCCAACCTTCCCCCTCTAAGAGACCTAGGATTGAATTTGCTTATACTTCTCATCAGGATTCTGGAATTTGTTTCCTCTGATGACCAGGATTTACCCTTATCTACCTATGAGGATTATGATGCAGAGGACTCTATTCCCTCTGCTTCCCCTCCAGAGGATTTCTCTTTTGGTGAAAACTTGCATACTCTTAGGGAGCATTTTCGCTTGAAAAGCCAGGATTACTCTGATTCTAAAAAGAAGCTTATGGATTTCTTACTCCTGCCCCAGCACAGGCCTTTAGCTATCCCCGCTGTACTAAACATTGTTGATGTCTTTTCGGAATCTAGCTTGGCCCCTGACTCTCTACCTTCTGCTTCCAGAAAACCTGATAGATATTACAGGGTTCCTCACTCTCACAAGTTCCTTTTTAAAAATCCTACTGCGGATTCTGAGACTATTTCACAGGGACCCAAGGGCATTAAGGCTACTACTGCCAAAAATCCTACCCCCGCTGATAGTTTCCAGGGCGCTGGATAGATGGAGTAAGAAGGTATACACTTCTGCAACCTTGGCTATTAGGGCCTTAAATTGCCGGTTTCATATGTTAAAGTATCAACAGCATATTATTGGATTGCTTAAACAGAAAATTATGTTGATTCTTGACTGTCCTGAAAAGGATTTACAGGATTTAATGCATTCTGCTGAACAAGTTGGAAAACGTACTTTGCAATGTGATTTTGATTCACTAGAGGCATCTTGCAGGACTGCTGTCACTGCGTCTGTACTTAGAAGGCATGCTTGGCTTAAGGAGCAATCTTTGCCAGATCATGTTAAAGCTAAATTGCTGGATGCTCCCTTAAAGCAGGAATGCCTGCTTGGCAACAAAGCAGAAGTAGTACTTAAAAAGATGGAGGAAAAAGCTAAATCTGTGCAAACTGTTAAAGATTTCCTACAAGTATAGACTTCAAGATTTAGTAGGCATTGGCCCTAAGAATTGATCCTTCCCTGCCTCTTCCAGGCCTTCTCAGTCCAAACCCAGAACTAGCAGAACAGCCAGGCTTCAGTCCCAGGTTACGCACAGGACTAAGCAGTAGGGGGCTTCCACTTCCAAATCAGGGAGTAGTAAGACTTTCCCCTATGGTAAGCTGTTTCAATGACTTGACTTTAAAACATCCAAGCCCTTCTCAACTTACTGCTCCTTTAGCGGGAAAGATTGCTTTGCAGGCAAAAAACTGGGAACTCATTACCCCAGGACAAATGGGTTTTAAATATGGTTTCCCCAAGGATACAGATTTCACTTCCACATGTTACCAACTCCAAACGGTTGGCCAGATCTACTCCCTAATCAGTGGGCAGAGGCTCAAAAGCAAGTACTCTCTCTCTTAAGCATAAGGGCTATTCAAACTGTACCAGAAGAGGAAAAGGGACAAGATTTCTACTGAAGACTTTTCCTGGTACCCAGAAAAGACAACTCATGGCATACTGTCCTGGACCTTTCCATCCTTAATACCTTTTTGGTGATCCCAAAATTCAAGATGCTAACCCTTCAAGTTGCTTCCTATGCTATGCAAGGATGCCTGGTTGGCAACATTGGATCTAAAGGAAGCCTAGTTGCACATCCCAATCAGGGAATCTTGCAGAAGATACCTACGTTTCAAAGCAGGCTACATGCATTATCAATTCTGTGCACTGCCCTTTGGCTTATCTGCTGCGCCCAGGGTATTCACAAAGTGCTTAGCTCCAGTCATTGCTTTTTGCAAGCAAAGAAATATTCAAATATACCCATACCTGGACGATTGTCTAATTCAGGCAGAAAGCCAGGACATACTTCTGAATCATCTGTCATTTGTACAAAAGGTGCTAACTTGTCTGGGGTACACCATAAACGAAAACAAATCACAACTTGTACCCTGTCAACAAATTATATTCCTGGGAGCAAGTTTGAATACAACTTCCCAGGTGGCTTTCCTCACACCAGAGAAACGTTGACAACTTCAAACTAATGGCCACAAAAACCCTGTTATCTGCAAGGCAAATAATGCAAGCCTTTGTGTTCATTGCCTCCTGCATTCTTCTAATTCCATATGCAAGACTGCATATGAGGAAACTACAATGGTATCTAAAAAGCCTATGGTGTCAGCATTCTCAGGATCTAGAAGCATATTCCTATCATACCTTGCCTACAGTTAGTTCCTTTGGTGGGCATAGGCCTGCCACCAAAACAAGGGACTATCATTCACTCTACCCCCTGACGCCCAAACCCTAACAGACTCATCAGGCTATGCATGGGGGGCTCACCTGGCAGGGAAGTGCATTCATGGCAAATGGAACCCAAGTCAAATGCACCTGCACATCAATCAAAAAGAAATGTTAGCTGTACAGAATGCTCTGACAGCCTTCAAGGACCACATTCTTCCAGGACAATTAATGGTAAAGACAGACAACACCACTGTTATGTGGTACATAAACAAGCAGGGGGGTACCCATTCATACCCCCTCTGCAGACTAGCCATGGCTCTGTGGAACACAGCCTTGAGCTACCAAGTGCATCTACAGGTTCATTTCCTGCCAAGAAAGCTAAATACACTGGCAGACGAACTAAGCAGAAATCTCATGGACCCACACGAGTGGAAACTGGAACCAAAGACTTTCAACATGTTGATAAACAAATGGGGTGCCCAGATATAGACCTGTTTACCTCCCCCCAGAACTACCAATTGGACAAATTCTGCACAAGGACTCCCCACAAACAAGCTTGGAAAGTGGATGCTCTGTCCTTCAACTGGAAAAATCTATCAGTTTATGCCTTTCCTCCTCTGCCTCTCCTATCCAAAGTACTACTAAAGATCAAACAGGACAAACCAAGGACAATACTGATTGCACCAGACTGGCCACGCCAACAGTGGTACCCCCTCTTGCGCAGTATCACTGCTGGCTCCATGGCACCTGCCTCAGACCCCCTACCCTGCTATCCCAGCAGGAAGGGCAGATTCTGCACCCTCAGCTTCAAGCTGTGAACCTGTCAGCCTGGCTAATTACCTGATCTCTCCATTACCATCCCTCAGTAAGCAAGTATTGGATGTCATCCTGGTGGCAAGGAGGCCTCAGGTCTCTCAACAGCAGGTACAAATATGACTCAGTCATTGTCCACGCTGGTGTAAACGACCTGAGACTTACCTCCTTGGACTACATGAAAAGAGACATTGAGGAGCTCTCTGATTATGTAGCCCAGGCAGGTATGACCCTGACCTTGAGCAGTATCCTACCTTCACCAAGAATGATGCCACAATACAGAGATAAGATGATCAGCTTTAACAATTGGCTTAAACACTGGTGTCATTCAAAGGGGATCCAGTATCTGTCTGCCTGGGATGACATGCTGGACAAGCCACACTGCTTCAAGGGACGGCTTGCACCTGTCACCCTGGGATTCCGGATATTGGCAAAGGCTCTTGCCACCCCATAGTGCCTTTTAGGCAAGGCTCAAATTCTAAACCTACCACCCTAGAACACAAAAAGGAAAAACTAAGGGTAATGCTGCTCAATGCCAGAAGTCTAAATCTCAAAATGCACGACTCGAGGCCCTTCTCAGTATGGAGAACATCGATGTCTGTGCTGTGACAGAAACCTGGTTCAAGGCTCCTGAGAGCACCCCAGCGCTATCAGGTTTTACCTCATATCATGCTCCGCCCCAAAATCCGGGCAATACCAAGAAAGGAGGAGGGGTATCCATATTCATCAAGGACACCCACACCTCAAGACTGGTGGCAACGCATGATGCATCGGAGACCATCCAGGTGCAATTAACCGTAGGCAAGACTGCTCTGCAAATTGTAGCATGTTACAGGCCACCCTCACAAACTCAGGAACCTCACATGGCCTTCCTTAAAACCCTAGAGGGATAAATGTATCACCAAACACCATCATACTAGGTGACTTCAATTACCCTAATATAGACTGGGAACACTACTCAAGCCCAAACACCCTAGCCCAAAAGTTCCTGGAATTCATAAACTCAAATGCCATGGAACAACTAGTCACCATCCCCACAAGAGGAGATAACATACTTGATCTCATCATCACGAACATGGGAGCACAATGTTCAACACCGAAGTATACCCCTCACTGGTGAGATCAGATCACAAACTAATCTCGCTGGAGGTCCTCATCCCACCCCCACCTGGAAAAAAAAAGACCACAGTAAAGAACCTCCTCAAAGCCGGCTTCACACCTCTAAAGACTAGTGAGGTCTCTTTAAGGCCCCGAACGGGAAAACAGTACTCAAGCCGCTGAATCACTTACAAATGCCTTCTACCAGCACCTGCAGGACTGCATGGATAAGGCAATCCCAAGCAAAACAAAGACTCTTTGTACCAAAGGCAAGCGTCCAGTCTGGTGGACCCCAGCCATAAACAAACTCTACAACAAAAGGAGGAAGCTACTACAAGATAGAGCAAAATCCTTAAAAGGTAAGACACCCTTGATCACTATAAGTATAAAACTAAGAGGTCTCATAAAATCATCTAAAGCAAATTTGGAGAGAAAAATAGCTAAAGACTCAAAAGACAATCATAAGGCCTTCTTTAGCTATGTTAGAAACCTAGGAGGTAACTCCCAGATATGCTCAGAACTAGTTCAAAATGATGTGAAGATTACTGATCCTACAGACATTGCCAACATACTGGCTGACAGGTTCAGTGCAAACTTCTTCCCCCCCAAAGGAGAGATATCTATACCAAACGATTGCAGCCCCCAAACATCTCCAGCCCAAGTGATAACTGCTCTCTCCAAAGCAAAAACACAGCATCCATGGGACCTGATGGTGTCCCCGGCTGTGTGCTCCACGAACTCAATGAGGAATTAAACCCACAGCTAGGACAGCTGTTTAATCAAAGTCTTACCTCTGGATACGCACCAGGGAGTGGCGCACTGCAACTGTGGTCCCACTTCACAAAGGCGGTGCCTCCACCGACCCTGGAAATTACCGGCCCATTAGCTTGACAAGCCTTATCTGCAAAGCCATGGAGAGGATCATAATGGACCTCATAAATAAAGACATAGGAATTTGCAGACTTTGGATCCAACCCAGTTTGGCTTTGTCAAAGGCAGATCAAGCCTTTTAAACTTGGTTGACTATTTTGAAACAGTCACCAAAGCCATTGATGAGGGAAAGGCAGTCCATACAGCCTACCTCGATCTGGCTAAGGCCTTCGATACAATACCCCACTCGGGTATCATTGAAAAACTCATCAGCTTAAATGTTAACCCATACATCACAAGATGGGTTGCAAACTGGCTGAGTGACAGAACCCACAGGGTCAGAGTTGCTGGCGCCATGTCAGACTCAAAGCCTGTCACAAGTGGTGTCCCACAGGGCTCAGTCCTGGGCCCACTCTTGTTTGGCATCTACTTTTCCAAGTACAAGCAAACACAGGAGGGTTATGGCTGACAAAGTTTGCAGATGACTGCAAACTGGGCCATAGTAGAAAACACATCTGACACAGATATCCTTCAGAAGGGTCTCACAGAAACGGATAACTGGTGCCAGAGCCACGGCCTAAAGTTAAATGCCAAAAATGCATAGTCATACCCTTCGGAAAACAAGGTTACCCTAGCTACCAAATAGGTGGCAATCCACTGAGCACAGAAGAAGTTATCAGGGACCTGGGGACCCAGGTTGATAGTAGTCTGTCATTCGACACCCATGTAGCTAAAGTAGTCAGGAAGACCTTCTAAATTGCCCACCTTATCATGAAGGGATTCTCATCTAGATCAAGGGAGGGCATAGTCTCCCTTTACTCATCACTCATCAGACCAATGATTGAGTACAATGCCCCATTCGAATGTATCTGACCCGACACTTGCAGCAGCTGGAGAGGCCACAAAAGTTCCTCACCAAAAGGATAAAGGGTCTCAAAATCTGTCCTATGCTGCCCGACTGAAAGAACTCCAGCTCTATTCAGTCGCCACGCTTGCTCAGAGGTGACCTTTGCCTAACATACAAGGCCATGTCAAACCCAGATTTGATGAATATGCTTCACCTCAAAAATCTAGATCCATCAGAGCCACAAGGGCGGGAGACTTAAACCTCGACACGGCTATTAATAGGACGTGCTGGAGGGATAGATTCATCACCCAAAGACTCCCTATGCTGTGGAACAAAATCCCGGTACATGTGAGGCAGAGCACCTCGCTGGCCTTGTTCAAGAGAAATCTTGACCAATGGATGGGAGATCGCAGATATACCCCAGGGATTACCTCAGTGTCACTGCTCGACAGAGGCACAGCAAAATAATGGGTATAGTTCCCCATACTAAAGGGGTGGCGTAAGCCACAAAACTATGGGCTAGGCTTGTAAATGCCCTCGGGCAGATAGCCTAGTATGAACCTATGAACCTATGAACCTAATACTAGAAAATCCTTTGCTGAAAAATGGAAAAGATTCTGTTCCTGGACCCAAACTCGGGATGGACACAGCAGCGCCCAATTTACCTCAGATTCTTCAGTACTTAACTGAGATGCTTCACAGGGGCCTTTCCTTTTCATCCATCAAAATTCATGCCTCAGCCATTTCAGCTCATTACAACACAGAACCCACCCCTCTTCTCTCATCCACTGCTGAAGCATTTCCTCAGAGGGGCCAAAAACTTAAGACCACCCAGGAGAGCCCCAATTCCAGCCTGGGACCTTAACTTTGTTTTGGAAAAACTCACTCAACCTCCTTTTGAGCCAGCTGCAAATGCAGAGTTGAAATTCCTTTCTTGGAAAACAGCTTTCCTTTTAGCCATCACTTCAGCAAGAAGGGTGTCTGAATTACAGGCCCTCATGGCAGTGGAGCCTTTCATCATCTTTCATGCGGACAGGGTGTCCCTCAGGACCAATCCCACCATCATGCCCAAGGTAGTTTCCAGTGTGGCTCTTAATCAGTCCATTCATTTGCCAACCTTCTTTTCTAATCCACAGAACAAAGGGGAATGGATACTGCACTCCTTAGATGTTCACAGACAACTTAGATTTTACTTGGATAGGACTAAACCTCGAAGTCTGAACAACTGCTGGTAGCATTTGCTACAGGGGCAGAGAGGGGTAGGCCATTTCAAAGCAAACCATTTCTAAATGGATAGGCCATTGCAGTCATTTCTGCTACAAGCACCATGGAAAACCTGTCCCACAGGGGATAAGACCACACTCAACCAGGGCTGCATCTACCTCTACAGCCTTTCTCAGAGGTGTCCCTACCAAGGACATCCTAGAAGCTGCTACCTGGATTTCTGTACATACATTCACCAAGCATTACCATTTGTCAATTTTCTCTAAATCCAGAGCTGGCTTTACCACTGCAGTCTTGCAGGCCATATAGCTGGTCCTAATGCTATCTAAATTCATCCTCCCATCCTTAGCTTTGGGAATCTACCCAAATGTGATGACTGCAACAGTGAACCATGAAGAACATAGTACAGTTGTGTACACTTGCCATAAATGTAGATGTTAGAGTGTATTCACTGTTGCAGTCCTGGTTACCTTCCCTCCAGCCCCCGGACTTCTTTTGGCTATGCCTCTGTTCCTTTTTACTATGCTTAAACTTTTTGGTGTATTTGCTTTTTTGTTGGAGGTGTAACCTTGTATATATATTTAATTGCTTCACATTAGGGAGGCACCTGACATCTGGGGCAAGAAAAACTGATGTAATCCCAACGGCTGCATGCTTTATACCCCTGATTACCTGACGTCATGGAAGATGAGGCAGCAACCGATGCAGGACCCAAGACTCTGATAATCAGGCCGACTGAGGGCTACTGCAAGCAGATAACCCAAATGTGATGACTGCAACAGTGAACACACTCTAACATCTACATTTATGGTAAGTGTACACAACTGTACTTTCTACTTCATTTGTCTTCAGCCGTTCCTCCCTCCTTCCCCCTGACCTTATCCTTCAGGATTCTATATGTTCCTTGTTCTGGTCCTTTTCTGTTGGGATCCTTGCTTATGTCAGGACTTAAGGGGTATTTTTCTCTTGGAGGATAAGTTTTGTGTTGTCCGGGTAATGGTTATATGTTGGGCAGCAAATTCTATCTGAAGGGAGACTAGGGGCATTATGGGTAGGGGGGAGGAGCATGGAGCTCGGAGCCATAGATAGAAAATGCGGCTGTATCGTATCTAATATAAATCCGAGGACCCCACAGGTTGAAGACAAATGAAGTAGAATTACTCTGATGTAACATTATGTTGAGTACAAAACTTCTTTTTCTAGTAAATCGAAGAGGTTCTCATACTGGGCGGCAACAAGAGACATTGATCCCTCTTCTGCCCCGATTAACTCTATTCTTGAATTCCTAGCAGAGCTGTTTCAACAAGGTTCCGCTGCAGCTACTATTAAAGTCTAATTAGCTGTAATTTCTAATTTTCATATAGGTTACTGGACTTCCTAACTTGATGTCACACAGATTGTGTAAAGTGTTTTTAAAAGGTACTTGCTTATTAAGACCTCCCATTAAAGACCCTTTTTCACCATGAGACATTTTGTGCTGACATATCGGATGTTACCTCCCTTTCAGCCCTCCTCAACATGTAACATCGAATTTCTGTCATGGAAGACAATTTTATCAGTTGTTATTACTTCTGCAAGGAGAGTTCCGGAATTGCAAGCCCTGTCAATCAAGCTTCTTTACTTGATCTTCCATAAGGATAGAGTTTCGCTTTGAACTAATCCATCCTTTTTACCTAAAGTATGTTCTCAAAATAATCTAAACCAATCTATTGAGCTGCCAGTGTTTTTCCCTAATCATGGCATCAAGGCAGAATACAGGCTCCACCAGTTAGATGTACAGAGACAGCTACGCTTCTATTTATACAGAACTAAAGTTTTTAGGAAGACTGACCAATTGTTTATATCCTTTTCAGAAGCAAAAAGTGTGCCCATTTCTAAAGTTTTGCTGTCAACTGGCTTTCAAATTTCATCAGCTTTATTTACAGTTCTAATAATGGAGAACTACCATTCAAAGTCAAGGGACATTCTACAAGGTCCATGTCAACATCATCTGCTTATCTAGCTAGACTTATCAGTGGACAGTATTTGTGCCACTGCTACGTGGGCGAGACTCCATATCTTTATCACTCAGTACAAAGTGGATTTGGCCTCCAGGGACAGGGCCTACTTTGGTTCCATTGTGCTGAAAAGTGTACTCCCATGAGCCACCCAGGAAGTGTTGTGCTAAGGACGTTGTCCCTACCAGTAAGAACGAATGCGAGATAGGACAACATAGCATAAAGTTGTGTACAAACTATAACATTCCATGTTTGTTGTCCGTCTCACCCTTCATTCTTACACCCCTCCCACCTACCCCCAGCCCAAGGTTTCTGGAGGACTTGGAGGATTTTCTTCCCCTTACAAGGAGCTTCTCTGACTCTTTAATATCTGTGTATCCTACAAAATAGGACTCATATAGACACATTACTGTAGTTGGCAGCAAACAAGAGCTGGGGAATTATACTGCTGCATGATGGGATAGGTATTCAGCCATGAAATAAGTGAACGACTTCAACCTGTAGTATTCGGCCGAGTCTGAGCTGAGGATCAGCTCCAAACCCAACCATTAAAAATGAAGGGCCAAGATGGACAACAAACATGGAACATTATAGAGAGTACATAACTTCTTTTTTATAATCCTCAGTCGCTGTCCTTCCATATCACTCTTGAAGTGTTCTTTACATAAGGCATCTTCTGTCAAGGATAGCCCAACATCCAGCCAGTATACCAAAGCCTTGGGAATTTAATAGACATATGTCACACTTATGCTCCCCGTGCAAGGCGTACGGCATAAAGGTGACAGACGTACATACCTCAGAATTACTTTGCCACCAGTCTGAATGCCATCACTGAACAGTGGTCTGAACGCTGCTTTGCTGGTATCTGACATGTTTCTGATGCGTGCTCCAGTGGGGTTTCTTCTCATCTCTGTTTCTATTTTGGTATGTTTGCATGTCATCCAGAAAGGGAAAATATCAGTGTGGGAGGAAGATTCCCCATTAAGATTGTCACGAGCAGTGTCCCCTCTGTTTGGATGCTTCTCATAACCACGGGCTGCGTCCTACATGAACTCCAAGAAGAGCTAAACCCAAACATAAAACTACTGTTCAATCTCAGCCTTACTACAGGATATGTGCCCAAAGAGTGGCGTACAGCAACAGTGGTCCCTCTCCATAAAGGTGGTGCCTCAACGGATCCTGGAATCGCCCCATAAGCCTGACTAGCTTGGTCTGCAAAGCTGTGGAAAGGATCATCATGGACCTCATAAATAAAGATATTGGGGACCTACAGACACTGGATCCTACCCAGTTTGGCTTTAAGGGCAGATCCTGCCTCTTAAACCTGGTTGATTTCTTTGAAACAGTCACCAAGGCCATTGACGAGGGGAAGGTGGTCCACACAGCCTACCTGGACCTCGCAAAAGCCTTCGATACAATACCCCACTCGGGCATTATAGATGAGCTCACCAGCTTAAATATAAACCTCTATGTCACTAGATGGATTGCAAACTGACTCAAGGACAGAACCCACATGGTTAGAATTGCTGGAGCCATGTCAGACTCCAAACCAGTTACAAGTGGTGTCCCACAAGGCTCAGTCCTGAGAACTCTCTTGTTCAGTATATATTTCTCGGAGGTAGAGGCCAACACGGAAGGACTGTGGCTGACCAAGTTCGCAGACGACTGCAAACTGGGCGCCATAATCGACTCTCCAGCCGACACAAGCATCCTCCAAAAGGGCATCATAGAAACAGACAACTGGTGCCAGAGCCATGGCCTCAAGCTAAATTCCAAAAAGTGTATAGTCATCCCCTTTGGCAAAAACAAAATGCCCACAAATTACCACATAGGTGGTAATCCATTAAGTACAGAAGAAGTAATTAGGGACCTGGGGACCCAAGTTGATAGCAATCTCTCATTTGACAATGTGGCCAAAGTGGTTAGAAAAACATTTTATATAGCCCACCTAATCATGAAGGGATTCACATCTAGATCAGGGGAGGTCATCATGCCTCTTTACTCATCCCTCATCAGGCCCATAATTGAGGACAATGCCCCTTTTGGGATGTACCTTACCAGACACCTGCAGCAACTGGAAAGACCCCAAAAGTACCTCACCAAGAGGATCAAAGGGCTCAAACAGATGTCATATGCTTCCCGGTTAAAGAAACTCCAGCTCTACTCAGTGGCATACCGCCTGTTCAGAGGCGATCTGTGCCTGACGTATAAAGCCATGTCCAGCCCAGAATTAATGGACATGCTGCACCTCAGAAAATCCAAATCCCTACAAAATTTGTTAAAAAAAATCCTAATTTCAATAGCATGGTATTTTAGTTTAATTAATTGATCTGATTGTAGTGGATATCTTTGTAAATACTTTAGTTGTTTTGTTGAATGTTATAATCATATCTATTTTTAATTACTTGTATAAAATTGTTATGATATTTCTCTTGTATGTTAAAACAATAAACCTGTTTTGAAAAAAGAAAATCCAAATCCCATCGAGCTACGTGCTCGAGAGATTTGAACCTCAGCACTGAAATATATAGGACATGCTGGAGGGACAGATTCATAACCCAGAGGCTCCCTTCACTCTGGAATAAAATCCCAGTCCAGGTTAGGCAGAGTCCCTCATTGACTCTCTTCAAGAGGAATCTTGATGAGTGGAGGGGAGATCGTAGGGTTTACCCCGGGTATCACTTCTGTGTCACTGTTAGACAGAGGCACAGTATACTAACCTCGAAAAAGGGCATAGCAAAATAAATTTAAAGTGGGTGGCGAAAGCCAAACACATTCTGGCTAGGCTTATAAATGCCCTAGGGCAGATAGCCTAGTATGAACCTATATGCAGTCTTCTGTATGCCAGGCGTGTGTCCTTAAGATCCTACATTTTATTTTATTTTATTTATTTTATTTATTATTTAAATTTGTTGACCAGGAGTGTCCGACTGGACGTAGGTCCTTTTTCAGCGGAGGCCCGGGGAGAAAAGCTCCACAGTTAAAATAAACAGACAGTATTTACACTGGATTACATAGCGATTAACAATTTACATAGCAATTACTTACAACATATTTACAGATGAAGAACGTAGTACATCAGTAGACAACTAGAATCTTTATCTGTGAAGTGCATACCAGACATTAACAAATGTTACAAGAAGAAGAAGTTTGTGCTGTATAATAAGTACTGGCTTATGAGCATCTGAGCTTGCTATAATCAAGGTAGTTAGTGGAGTGGAAAGAAAGGTAGTGGTTGGATGGGGTGGATGATATTAGAGTGAGAGTTGCAAGGGCATAGCCAGCATGTTTTTAGTTGTGCTTTTAGTAAAGTTTTGAAGTGGGTGCATGATGGTATAGAGTTAATTGTGGGTGGGAGTGAGTTCCATAATTTGGCTATGGCGCAAGAGAATAGTGCTTCACCAGCAGAGTTATTGGCTTTAGTGATCTGCAAGTGATTTTTGCTGCTGGATCTTAGTGGTCTGGTGGTGCAATAGGGTTGGAGTAGATTCTGGAGGGATGGGACATTTAGTGGATGGTTTACTAGTTTGTGGGCGAGTGAGAGTTGATACCATTGAAGGAGGTGAGGGAGTTCAAGCCAGCCCAGTTCAGCAAGTGAGAGACAGTGGTGACTACGGTAGGATGCCCCTGTGGCGAATTTGGCGATTTTGTTGTAGCAGGTCTCTAGCTTGTTTAGATTACATTGCCTTAGGTTGGTATATATTGGAGAGGCATAAAGTAGGGTGGAGATAAGGTGGGAATTTGCTATTGAAATCTTTGCTGCTTTGGTGAGAAATTGCTTATTTCTGTATAACGCTCCTAATTTTTTGTGGACTTTTTTATGGCATGGATATGTGAATGTCAAATTTTAGTTTATTGTCTATTTCCACTCCTAGCAATTTGGTATGTTCAGTTGGGTATATAGTGGTGTTTTCTTTTTGCTGTGATGTTAAAGTGAGAGTTGTTTTGAGTATGTTTGGTGGGTTGGAAGATGAGTAGTTTAGTTTTGTTTGGGTTGAGTATTAATCGGGCATCGGATAACCATGTTTCAACAGAGGAAAAGGCTTCCTGTGTGACTTTTTGCAGTTTTGGTAGGGACTGGGCTGAGCAGATGATGGTCGAGTCATCTGCATATTGTATGAGTGTGCCATGTTTGGTGGCAGAGGCCAGATTATTGGTGTAAACCGAGAAGAGTAGGGGTCCAAGGATGTCTCCTTGGGGAACCCCTATGGAGACAGGTAGTTGGGGAGATGTGTCATTCTGCCATACAACGGATTGTTGACGGTCAGACAGGTAACTCTGAAACCAGTTGGTGACCGATTGTGAGAAGGATAGGTTATTGAGGACAGAAATAAGTTGTTTGTGTGGGACCATGTCAAATGCTTTAGATAGGTCTAGGAAAGTAGCAGAGGAGAGATAGCCATTGTTTTTATGCTGAAGGATAGTGTTAGTAAAGGAGAGTAAGGCAGTGGTGGTGCTATGGTTTGGTCGGAAACCATGCTGAGTACTGGAAAGGAGGTTGTTGGTAAGGAGGTAGTCTGAGACCTGAGAGTGTATGCATCTCTAGTATTTTGGAGAGTGGAGAGAGAATAGCTATGGGGCGGTAATTGGTTAGTTCTGTGGAGGCTCCGCCTTTGTGGAGTGGAATTATATGTGATACTTTCCACAGTGTGGGAACGTAACTTTCTGACAGAGATCAGTTAATCAAGATGGATACTGGGTAGGCCAGAGCATCAACTGCGATTTGTAGGTATTCACTTGGGAGGCTGTCTGCTGCTAATTTGGTGGGTTTAAGTTTAGTTAAGAGTTTTTTTATGTTGGAGGTAGGTACAGGAGAAAAAGAGAAGGCAGTGGGAAGATTACTAGTTAATGGTGTGGGTTGCAGGGGAGGGGGGTTGTGTTTAGCTAGTGATAGTATGGTTTAGGTGAAGTGTGTGTTGAATGAGGAAGCAATATTTTCTGAGGAGTGAGGGATGTTAGGAGGGGGGGTGCTGACTTTACCTGGGTGGAGGATGGAGTTTATGGAGGACCAGAATTGTTTGGGGCTGTGTTGTGAGGAGTCTAGGGCAGACTGGTAGTATTGGGATTTGTCCTGTTTTATCAGCTTTTTGACTCTATTGCGTAGTTCTAGGAATTTCTACATAGTAGTCTGTCCTCATTATCCATTTACCTAGAGAATCAGCATCTAAAATTGTTGGTTCAAGATGCTAAGGCAGAATCTTTCCATCCTGAAGTTCAGCTGCCTGCCAAAAAACTCAGGTCTGTTTTGGCTGCTGTCTGTCCTGCCTCCCCAGACGGTGAAAGCCCAGAGGATCTTGCAGTGGTTGCTTCGTTTTCCTCTGCTACAACCCCATCAGAGGCTGGCTGGGAAACGACTTCTCGCACGTCCACGGAGGCCTTACAGATATCTGCTCCAGACCTTGAGGGGGGAACCACAGCTGATTATATCTGAGGTACCGAGGGGAATACCACAGATTCTAGTTGAAGAGATTCCTACTACGTTGGTTGTCAGTAAGGGTCCAAAACTCCTAGAGTTTTTTGGGCGGTCATCCCTCAAAAGAAAAATAACAAGCATATTTCCCCGCTGTTAAAGATCCCCAACATGAATGGCAGGGTTTTATTCAGGGTTGTCTAATGCTTTAATGGCCTTGAAGCCACCTCAGGGAGTCTGCCTGTTTCCTCCCTGGTCACTTACTCCTCTTAACAGGACCAGAGAGCAAGAGTCCTCTGAAGAGTACTTGGACTCTGGGGAAGTCTTGTGCATATGCTTCTCAAGTCCCTTGTCCTTTGGAATATGGGTCTGAGGAAAATGATTCTATTAGTCCAGATTCTACCTTAGAGGAACTCTTATTTGGGGACACTGTTTCCTGCATGATAAAATCTTTCAAATGAGATTGTTCTCAGGTTTCTGATATTCAAGAGGTATTATGAATTCTTCCAGATGGAGTCTCTCAGACTCTCTGCTGTTCCTCCAATCTTGATTGCCCTCTTGGATACCTTTTCAGCAGCCTGTGTTGCCCTTGATTCTCAGCCTCCAGCTCCCAAGAAACCTGACAGATTTTACAAGGTGCCTAATTGTAAATTTTTGTACAAATGCACTTTTGCTGATCCTTCAGTAGTGTCTGTCTTCTGACAAGCCTTCCAAACTTGTGCCCTCTATTAAACTACTTCCTTCAGATAGATAGTACAGCCATGGAATGTCTTTGCAAAAATGTCTGCACGGCTGCCACCCTGGCTTTTTAGGACTATCAATTACCAGACTCGTATGATCGGGTATGTTTTAGCCCTTTTTTTCTCAAGCTTTTCAGGCAATGTCTGACCTTCCTGATTCAGAAGGAAAGATGTCCTTACATTCATTGCTGCAGTATATGCCGCAGAAGCCTGACTTCCGGACAGTCTTCCAAAGACTTCTGAAATTAAAAGGTATGCTGAATGTCACCATATGCTCCCTGTGTAACATAGGGTATAAAGGTGACTGTTAGGCTTACCAGAAACCCACTACCAGGAAATCGTATTTGTCCAATTTGTCTCTTGTAACCAGGATCCCTTTTCAGTGGGGGTTCCTCTGGTTCTGTCTTGATTTGTGTGAATTGCTCCATGCTGGATTACCATATACTTCTGTTAAAGCTCATCTGTCTGCCGATGTTCATCATGTTAACTGCTGCAGTCATTACACGTGGGTTATCCTGCCGTGAGGTGGTCCCGTAGTCGGCCAGAGTTCCAAAGTCTTGGTCCGGCGTTGGTTGCTGTCGCTTCTTCCTTGATGTCAGTGCGCCAGGGGTATAAAAGATGCATCCAATGCCATTTTCTTCAGTCTTTCTTGCCGCGTGGTGCCCGAAGCAAAAGCAGTTCGCAAGTGCCGGTCGGCCGACTCCTGAGATTTTCGAAGTCGAATTTCAGATCCGAAGTCTTCAATAAAGCTAAGTACCCGTTGAAACTTTTTCTTGCCTCAGACCGATGTCAGAAAAAGTTAATAATTGTATTTCTTGTGGAAAGCAAATACCTCATAAGGACTTCTACTCTTACTGTATTCCATGTCTAGGCCCTGATCACGACGTCACTAGTTGTCAGTTTTTGTACTAGATTTAACAAACGCACTATAAAATGACGTTTTGATTTTGCTTTGCACTACTTTGGCCAAAGATTCAGTTATACTATGCCATCGGATCAGCCGACCGCAATTATGAAAAAACGCAAAGACAAGGATAAGGACAGGCATCCGAGTTCCAAAACAGACGACAAAGCCTCTTTAGGCCAGTCTCCGGTTCTCAGTGAGGCGCTTTTGCAGCCCCTGACACCTTGCTACCTCAGAGCCACAGGCCGCCTCCAACTCCCATGTGGAGACTAGGCCTCTGGAAACTCAAGGTATTGGGCCTACGGAAACTAACCCCTCAGATGGGTCCGGAGCTGCTGAGCAGGCATCGGCTTCTGATGGTGTCTTCAGACCTTCACAACTTACCATTAAAGCAACAGCCAAGACAAAAACACCATTAAAGACAAAGAAGCAAGTACGGTATTCTCCTGGACAGTCCTCCATGCCTAAGAAACAGATGCTTAAAATGGCCGAAGACCTCATTACACTAATCAGGGGTTACCATCCCCCTCCTGAGAAAGGATAACAGACTATGATTCCTCTGATCAGATTTCCATTTCCTCTGATTCCTCTTCAGACCAGGGATACTCTCTACCCCCCCCCCCCCCATGAGGACTCTGATGCTGAAGAATCCATCCCTTCAGCCTCTCCTCCCGAGGATTATTCTTTTGGGGAAACCTTACATACCATGAGGGAGCATTTCCATTGGGAAAGTCGGGATTACTCAGAATCCAAGAAAAGGCTCAGGGACTTCCTTTTATTGCCTCAGCACAGGCCCCTAGCTATCCCGCCTGTGTTAGATATTGTGGATGATGTGTTCTCTGAATCCAGCTTATCTCCTGATTCTTTACCCCCTGCACCAGCCAAACCAGGTAGATATTAAGAGTCCCTGACTCTCACAAGTTTCTTTATAAAAACCCTTCTGCTGATCCAGAAACTATTTCCCAGGGTCCCAAAGGGGTTAAGGCTTCCATTGCAAAAAATCCAGTCCCCTCTGACAGATTCCAGAGCATTGGATAGATGGGGGAAGAAAGTTTACACTTCTGCAACTTTAGCAGTAAGGGCTTTAAATTGCCAGTTTCACATAAAGCTTAAGTACCAACAATATTTAATGGCTCAGTTAAAACAGAAAATGCTTGCTAGCTCAGAATCTCCTGACTATAAGGAAATGCAGGATTTATTGCATGCAGTTGAACAGGTGGGAAAACATACTCTGCAATGTGGTTTTGATTCTTTAGAGGCCTCTTGTAGAGCCGCAGTTACAGGTTCTGTGATTCAAAGACATGCTTGGTTAAAAGAACAGAGTTTACCTGATCATGTTAAGGCAAAATTATTGGATGCTTCTTTACAGCATGATAAATTGTTTGGTGTTAAGGCAGAAGAGGTGTTAAAGAAAATGGAGGATAAAGCTAAATCTATGCAAACAGTCAAAGATTTCTTACAGGTACAGCCACCTCGATTTAGCAGCAATTGGCCTACAAAGAATTGGTCCTTTCCAGTGTCGGGCAGGCCACAGAGAGGCAGATACAGACGCCCAAGAGGCAGAGCTGAACCCCAAGGCTCTAACACAACGACAGTGGGGCACCTCAACCCCAAAAGGAGGTGAGGACAAGTCTCAACCTTATAGGAAACAGTCCCAATGACTTCCCCCTTCGTATGCCAAGCATTTTCCTTTTGGCAGCCCCCTTAGGGGGAAAACTAGAACTTTTTTCTCAAAATTGGCAAACAGTCACCCAAGACAAATGGGTTCTGAATATTGTGTCTCAAGGTTACAGGTTCCAATTTCACACTTTACCAAGGTTAAAAGGAATGCCAAACCTGCCACAAAATCAGTAGGCAGAGGCTCAAAAACAAATTTCAGCCCTCACGGACATGAGAGCTATTCAAAAAGTACCACAGCAAGAACAAGGACAAGAATTTTACTCAAGACTCTTCCTGGTCCCCAGAAAGGACAAAGCCTGGAGGACCTATACTAGACCTTTCAACTCTGAATACTTGGATGTTCTGAAATTCAAAATGTTGACACCTACAGCAGCTTCTTCCCATGCTGGGCAAGAAGGCTTGGCTGGTTACTCTGGACCTCAGAGGCATACCTGCATGTCCCTATCAGACAAAATTGCAGAAATACTTCAGATTCAAAGCTGGTACAATGCACTACCAATTCTCTGCGCTGCCCTTTGGCTTATCTACTGCACCCAGGGTCTTTACAAAGTGCCTGGCACCAGTAATTGCATTTTGCAGACAAAAAGGAATTCAAATATATCCATACCTGGACGACTGCCTCATTCAAGCAGAGACGAAAGACATTCTTCTAAAGCATCTGGCATTTGTAAAAAGGTTGCTAACTTCTCTAGGGTACACAGTAAATGAAAAGAAGTCAAAACTAGTGCCCTCACAGCAGATAATATTCCTGGGTGCCAGCTTAAATACAACGGCCCAGATGGCTTACCTCACGTCAGACAAACCAACTGACTCAATATTTTCAGTTACTGGCAAAGAAGTCCCATCTCCCTGCAAGAAAAATTCTGCAGGCCCTGGGATTCATGGCATCCTGCATACTACTAATTCCATATGCCAGACTGCATATGAGGAAATTACAATGGTACCTAAAAAGTGTTTGGACTCATCACTCTCACAGTTTTCAAGCAGTAATACCAATAATTCCCTACCTACAACAGGAGTTTCGATGGTAGGCACAGGCATGTCACCTCAACAAGGGTCAGCCTTTCACTCTACCCACAGCCAGGCAGACTCTAACAGATGCTTCGTATTACGCCTGGGGAGCACACATGAGAGGAAAATGTATTCAGGGCAAGTGCACCACAGACCAAATGCATCTTCACATCAATCAAAAAGAGATGTTGGCTGTTCAGAATGCCCTAACAACTTTTAAGGACCTTCTGCAACTGGGGCAATTAAGGACAGACAACACCACAGTAATGTGGTACATAAACAAGCAAGGGGGCACTCATTCTTATCCCCTATGCAGGCAAGCCATGACCTTGTGGAACACAGCTCTAACTTACCAAGTTCATCTGCAAGCACATTTCCTGCCAGGAAGGAAAAATACTGTGGCAGACGATCTAAGCAGAAATATCATGGACCCTCACGAATGGAAATTGAATCCACAAATCTTCAGCATGGTAACGCAAAAACGGGGATGCCCAGACATAGATCTTTTTGCCTCCCCACTGAATTGCCAACTACAAAAATTATGCACAAGGACTTAACACACAAGCATGGAAAGTGGATGCTCTCTCGTTCAGCTGGAAAAACCTAAAAGTTTATGCCTTCCCACCACTGCCTCTCCTTTCAAAGGTACTCCTAAAAGCCAGACAAGGAAAAACCACAGATGATCCTGATTGCTCCAGACTGGCCACGCCAGCACTGGTACTCACTCTTAAAGAACTTAGCTCAAGGCCCACCATGGATTTTGCCTCAAATCTCACACCTTCTGACTCAACAAAACAATCAGATCCTGCACGGTCAGCTCAAAACACTAAACCTGGCTGCATGGCAGATCCATTAGTCAAACAGGCAACACCTTTCTCTAAAGCTGTTATGGATGTCATTTTGGAGGCCAGGAGGCCTAGCACCAGGAAATCTTACTCAGAAAAATGGAAGATTCTGCGCCTGGAACCAGGCTCAAGGCCTTGACCCTCTTGTCCCAAATATTCCTCAGATTTTACAATACTTAACTTGAGATGCTGGACAAAGGCCTATCCTTCTCATCAATTAAGATCCACGCCTCTGCCATTTCAGCACATTACAACACGGATCCTCCTTTATTCTTTCATCCCTTGCTAAAGCAGTACCTCAGAGGGGCTAAAAACATAAGACTGCCCCGGAGAGCACCAACACCAACTTGGGACCTCAACTTTGTTTTGGAAAAACGGACCCTGCCACCTTTTGAGCCAGCCAATACAGCCGATATAAAATTTTTATCATGGAAAACAGCTCTGCTCCTGGCAGTAACTTCAGCACGAAGAGTCTCAGAGCTACAGGCATTAATGGCAGTGGAACCTTTTATAATTTTTCATCAGGACAGGGTTTCTTTAAGGACTTAACCCTACCTTTATGCCAAAGGTGGTATCTAGTGTGGCTCTTAACCAAACCATCCATTTGCCAACTTTTTATCCAAACCCCCAGAATAAAGGGGAGAAACTTCTGCACTCTTTGGACATACACAGGCAGCTACGCTTCTGCTTGGACAAAACAAAAGCTTTCAGGAAAACTGAGCAACTGTTTGTAGCATATGCTGCAGGATCACAGGGCAAGGCTATCTCAAAGCAAACTATCTCCAAATGGATAGGACACTGTATTCGTTACTGCTACACACAGCACGGAAAATCAGTCTCTAATAACATTAGGCCACATTCTACCAGAGCAACAGCCACTTCAACAGCCTTTCTCAGAGGAGTACCAACCAAGGAAATTTTGGAGGCTGCAACTTGGAGTTCAGTGCACACCTTTACCAAGCATTACCACCTGCCTCTTTACTCAAAATCCAGAGCAGGATTTGCCACTGCAGTTCTGCAGGGCCTCATAACCAACCCTAATTCTTTATAGACCAGCCACCCAACCTTAGCTTTGGGATTCTACCCAAGTGTAATGACTGCAGCAGTGTAACACAATGAACATAGTACAGTTTTGTACCTACCATAAATGTAGATGTTCGAGTGTTCTCACTGCTGCAGTCCAGGTTACTCTCCCTCCATCCCCTCTGTCCTAGCTGGACTTACCTATACCTGTCTATCCTATACAACCTTTGTGATGTATTTGCTTGTATCTGATGGTATTACTTTTATTTTATATATGTTTTATTAGCAATATATATTGCCTACCTACTTGGGGGCACCTGACATCTGGGGAAAGAAAAACTGAAGAAAATGGCGTCGGATGCATCTTTTATACCCCTGGCGCACTGACGTCAGGGAAGAAGCGACAGCAACCGACGCCGGACCAAGACTTTGGAACTCTGGCCGACTACGGGACCGCCTGATGGCAGGATAACCCAAGTGTAATGACTGCAGCAGTGTGAACACTCTAACATTTATTTATTTATTTATTTATTTATTGCAGTTGGTTTACCAGGATAGTCCATTGGGCCATAAAGAACCCGTTTTCAATGGAGTCCTGGGGAGAAAAGCTCCAAAAAAGCCAAAAATATACATGAAACAGTAGCAATATAGGTACAGCAGGTAGTAATGATAGTTATACAAATGAGAAAGGAAAATATTTAAAATAAAATAGTCCAAATACAACAATTAATACAGATTGAGAAGGATATACAACAATACTACAGCAAATAAAGCAATTACACAATTCGAGAGGAATCATTCACACTGTGGAAAGGCACAACGTCATACTAAAGGATGTTGCATAGTGGGGGAAGTAAACTAAAAGCTTGTCTAGTCCATTCTATACAATTATAGAGGAAGAGTAGAGTAGAAGCAGGAAGGAGCAGGGGAGGTGAGAAGACAGAGTTAGTTATGTAGGGTGGGAGCAAAACCATTCCCACTGTGATGTTAGATGTGAGTGAAGAGATTTTTTGAAGGTAGAGTGGTTAATGGTGGTGCAAATGGATGGTGCGAATGGAACATCTACATTTATGGTAGGTACAAAACTGTACTTTTCTGCTGGTCTGCCTTTGACTCCTTTTCTGGCCTCTAGGTTTGAGGTCAAACAATTTCTTTAAAAGCATCTTTCATATCAGGCCTCCTAGGAAGCCTATTTCACCTTCCTGGAACCTTGTTTGTTCTTGAAAAACTGACTCTCGCTCCTTTTGACCTTGCAGGTGCTCATCGTGCATACAGCTGCAGTCATCGCACTTGGGTTATCCTGCCGTCAGGCGGGTCCTCGGTCGGCCGAATTCCAAAGTCTAGGTCCGGCGTCGGTTGTCGTCACTTCTTTCCTGACGTCAATGCGGCAGGGGTATAAACGAGGCAGCCGACGCCATTTTCTTCAGTCTTTCTTGTCGCGCGGTGCCCAAAGCCGAAGCAGTTCGCAAGTGTTGGTCGGCCAGCTCCTGAGATTTACGAATAGTATTTCAGCCTAAGTCATCTTTAAAGCTAAGTAACCCCATTGGGGAAACTTTTCTTGCCTCAGACCGATGTCAAGCAAAGTTAATAATTGCATTTCTTGTGGGAAGCAAATACCGCATAAGGATTTTCACTCCTACTGTATACCTTGCTTAGGGCCAGACCACGACATCTCAGCCTGCCGTTTTTGTCCTAGGTTTAACAAGCGCACTAAGCGCCGGGCGGAGTTCGCCCTTCATTATTTTGGCAAAAAAATGTAATTATATCATGTCGTCGGATGCACCAACGCCAGTTTTAGGCAAAAAATGCAAGGATAAGGACAGACATCCGAGGCCTGCACAGAGTACTGAGGTCACGCTTAGGCCGACTACCGGTTCTCCGGTTCTCAGCGAGGTACCTACGCAGACCCTGACTACAGATGAAACTACTTTACCGGCGACTTCAGTACCCAAAGTTGCAGGATCCTCTGTCTCCATTCCCACTGCAAATACCAATGCCACTCTTGGCGGGGAAACCGAAAATTTAGCGAGGCCTGCCATTTCTGAAGGCATTTTCAGGCCTACCACCTTCTCCTCTATTAAATTGTTCACTAAATCTAAAGCTGCAATGAAAATTAAAAAACAGGGTCCTCAGACCCCCTCTCAAGGCCCCATGCCTAAGAAATAGATGCTTAAAATGGCTGAGGATTTGATTACTTTCATCAGGGGTTCTCAACCCCCCTCAGACAAAAGACCCAGGTTGGAGGAAGACTACCCTTCCTCAGACCAGGCTTCTATTACCTCAGACCATTCTGAGGACCAGGATTACGTCTATTCCCCATTTGAAGACTCTGATGCTGAGGAGTCTATTCCCTCGTCCCCCCCCCCCCCCGAGGACTACTCTTTTGGGGAAACCCTGCATACATTGAGAGATCACTTCCACTGGGAAGGCCAACATTACTCAGATTCCAAGAAAAGGCTCAGGGAATTTCTACTACTTCCCCAGCATATGCCCCTGGCTATTCCTCCTGTCTTAGATATTTTGGATGATGTGTACGCAGAAGCCAGTCTTAATCCAAACTCATTACCTCCTGCCCCTGTTAAACCAGACAGATATTACCGGGTTCCTGATTCTCACCAGTTCCTTTATAAAAGCCATACTGCTAACCCAGAAACAATTTCACAGGGTCCCAAGGGGATTAAGGCCTCTACTGCTAAAGACCCTTTACCTTCAGAGAGATTCCAGAGCATTAGAAAGGTGGGGGAAAAAGGTGTATACATCAGCCACTTTAACCATGAGGGCATTAAACATTTTCATATGTTAAAAATACCAACAGTTCTTGCTATCTCAGCTGAAAAGCAAAGTGACGCAAACAGAACAACCAGACTTGAAAGAGTTGCAGGATTTGTTGCATGGAGCAGAACAAGTGGGGAAACGTACCTTGCAGTGTGGTTTTGATGCTTTAGAGGCCTCATGTAGAGCTGCTGTCACGGGGTCTGTCATGTCAAAGCAAAGTTATTAGATGCACCACTACAAAAAGATGTATTGTTCATAGGTTCATAGGTTCATACTAGGCTATCTGCCCTAGGGCATTTATAAGCCTAGCTCAGAGTTTTGTGACTTTCGCCACCCCTTTAGTTTGAAGGATACTATGCCCATTATTTTGCTGTGCCTCAGTCTAGCAGTGACACTGAGGTTATCCCTGGGGTATACCTGCAATCTCCCATCCATTGGTCAAGATTTCTCTTGAACAAGGCCAGCGAGGTGCTCTGCCTCACATGTACCGGGATTTTGTTCCACAGCATAGGGAGTCTCTGGGTGATGAATCTGTCCCTCCAGCACGTCCTATTAATAGCCGTGTTGAGGTTTAAGTCTCTTGCCCTTGTAGTTCTGATGGATTTAGATTTTTTTGAGGTGAAGCATGTTCATTAATTCCGGGTTGGACATGGCCTTGTATGTCAGGCACAGGTCAACTCTGAGCAGACGGTAAGCGACTGAATAGAGCTGGAGTTCCTTTAGAGCTGGAGTTCCTTCAGTCGGGCAGCATAAGACATATTTTTGAGACCCTTAATCCTTTTGGTGAGGAACTTTTGGGGCCTTTCCAATTGCTGCAGGTGTCGGGTCAGATACATTCTGAATGGGGCATTGTACTCAATCATTGGTCTGGAGTGATGAGTACAGGGGAACGATGACCTCCCTTGATCTAGATGTGAATCCCTTCATGATCAGGTGGGCAATGTAAAAGGTCTTCCTAACTACTTTGGCAACGTGAGTGTCAAACGAAAGGTTACTGTCAACCTGGGTCCCCAGATCCCTGATAACCTCTTCTGTGCTTAGTGGATTGCCACCTATATGGTAACTAGGGGTAACCTTGTTTTTCCCGAAGGGTATGACTATGCATTTTTTGGCGTTACTTTAGGCCATGGCTCTGGCACCAGTTATCCGTTTCTATGAGACCCTTCTGAAGGATGTCTGTGTCAGATGGGTTTTCAACTATGGTGCCCAGTTTGCAGTCATCTGCAAACTTTGTCAGCCATAATCCTCCTGTGTTTGCTTGTACTAATGAAAAGTAGATGCCGAACAAAAGTGGGCCCAGAACTGAGCCCTGTGGGACACCATTTGTGACCGGCTTGGAGTCTGACATGGCGCCAGCAACTCTGATCCTGTGGGTTCTGTCACTTAGCCAGTTTGCAACCCATCTTGTGACGTATGGGTTTACAATTAAGCTGGTGAGTTTTTCAATGATACCTGAGTGGGGTATTGTGTCGAAAGCCTTTGCCAGGTCAAGATAGGCTGTGTGGACTGCCTTGCCCTCGTCAATGGCCTTGGTGACTGTTTCGAAAAAGTCAACCAAGTTTAAAAGGCATGATCTGCCCTTGACAAAGCCAAACTGGGTTGGATCCAAAGTCTGCAAGTCCCCTATGTCTTTACTTATGACTTCCATTATGATCCTCTCCATAGCTTTGCAGACCTGGCTTGTCAAGCTGATGGGACGGTAGTTTCCGGGGTCGGTAGAGGCACCTCCTTTGTGAAGTGGGACCACCGTTGCCGTACGCCACTCCTTGGGTACGTATCCTGAGGTGAGGCTAAGATTAAACAGCTGCCCTAACTGCGGGTTTAATTCCTCATTGAGTTCGTGGAGCACACAACCGGGGACATCATCTGGTCCCATGGATGCTGTGTTTTTCGCCTTGGAGAGAGCAGTTCTCACCTGAGCATTTGAGATGTTTGGGGGACTACAATCCTCTGGTATAGATATCTCTCCTTTTGGGGGGGGGGGGGTTTGCACTGAACCTATCAGCCAGTATGTTGGCAATGTCTGTAGGTTCAGTGATTTTTACATCATTTTGAACTAATTCTGAGCATATCTGTGAGTTTCCTCCCAGGTTTCTAACATAGCTAAAAAAGGCCTTATGATTGTCTTTTGAGTCCTTAGCGATTTTTCTCTCAAAATTTGCCTTGGATGCTTTTATGAGAGATCTCAGTTTTTTACTTATAATGATCAAGGGTGTCTTCCCTTTTACGGATTTTGCTCTATCTTGTAGTAGCTTCTTCCTTTTGTTGTAGAGCTTGTTTATGGCTGGGGTCCACCAGACTGGACGCTTGCCTTTGGTACAAAGAGTCTTTGTTTTGTTTGGGATTGCCTGATCCATGCATTCCTGGAGGTGCTGGTAGAAGGCATTTGTAAGTGATTCAGCGGTTTGAGTAATGATTTCCGCTGGTTCGGGGGCCTTGAAAGAGACCACACCAGTCTTTAGAAGTGTGAAGTCGGCTTTTGAGAAGTTCTTCACTGTGGTCTTTTTTATCTGGGGTGGGGGCGGGATATGGACTTCCAGTGAGATTAGTTTATGATCTGATCTCACCAATGATGGGTATACTTCTGGTGTTGAACATTGTGACCCCATGTTTGTGATGATGAGATCTAGTATGTTTTCTCCTCTTGTGGGGATGGTGACTAGTTGTTCCATGGCATTTGAGTTTATGAACTCTAGGAACCTTTGGGCTAGAGTGTTGGGGCTTGAGTAGTGATCCCAGTCTATATTTGGATAGTTGAAATCACCCAGTATGATGGTGTTTGGAGATGCATTTATCCCCTCCAGTGTTTTCAGGAAAGCTGTGTGAGGTTCCTGAGTTTGAGAGGGTGGTCTGTAACATGCTACAAACTGCAGAGCAGTCTTGCCTACGGTTAATTGCACCTGGATGGTTTCCGATGCATCGTGCGTTGCCACCAACCTTGAGGTGAGGGTGTCCTTGATGAATATGGACACCCCCCCTCCTTTCTTGGAGTTGTCCAGATTTTGGGGCCAGAACGCATGATATGAGGTAAAACCTGATAGTGCCGGGGTGCTCTCAGGAGCCTTGAACCAGGTTTCAGTCACAGCACAAACATCGATGTTCTCCATACTGAGAAGGGCTTCGAGTGCGTGCATCTTGAGGTTGAGACTTCTGGCATTGAGCAGCATTACCCTTAGTTTTTTTCCTTTTTTGTGTTCTAGGGTGGTAGGTTTAGAATTTGAGCCTTGCCTAAAAAAGGCACAATGGGGGTGGCAAGAGCCTTTGCCAAAATCCGGAAGCCCAGGGGTGACAGGTGCAAGCCGTCCCTTGCAAAGCAGCGTGCTTGTCCAGCATGTCATCCCAGGCAGACAGACATTGGATCCCCTTTGAATGACACCGTAGTTTAAGCCAATTATTAAAGCTGATCATCTTGTCTCTGTATTGTGGCATCATTCTTGGTGAAGGTAGGATACTGCTCAAGGTCAGGGTCATACCTGCCTGGGCTACATAATCAGAGAGCTCCTCTGTCTCCTTTCATGTAGTCCAGGGAGGTACGTCTCAGGTCGTTCACACCAGCATGGACAATGACTGAGTCATACTTGTACCTGCAGTTGAGTGACCTGAGTGCTTGCGTTGTGGCAGATTCTAGCACCCGATAGGCAGCTTACTGTAACCTTCTCCTTACTCAATCTGGTGAGCGGGACGTCAGTGTGTCTGACTATGGAGTCGCTTACAATGAGTGTGTCTTTGGCCTTAAAGGGCTGTGACTGTTTAGCACACTGACTCTGTGGTCTATGTGTTGCATGTGCTGTGCCCTGTGGAGGCAGTTGTTTGGGTGTCTGCTGTATTGTTCGGTATTAAAGCTGAGGAGGTACTAAAGAAAATGGAGGAAAAAGCGAAATCTATGCAAACAGTTAAAGATTTCTTGCAGGTGCAGCCTCCACGCTTCAGCAGAAACTGGCCTTCAAAAAATTGGTCCTGTCCAGCCACGGACAGACCCCAAAGGGGCAGATACAGACGCCCAAGGGGTAGAGGACAACCTCAAGGATCTTGCAGAGCTAGACAGTGGCAAACACCAGCCCAAGAGGTGGAGAAGATAGACCACAGTCATTTAGAAAACAAGACGCAATGACTTTCCCCTATGCCTGCCAAACAAAGCTATAATGGCAGCACCTTTGGGCGGAAAACTGGCCTTATTTTCAAAAACTGGCATATTGTTACAAAGGACAAATGGATTCTGGATATTATAGACAGAGGCTACAGGTTCCACTTTCATACCCTTCCAAAAATGAGAGGCATGCCAAACCTGCCACAAAATCAGTGGGCAGAGGCACAAAGGCAAATTTCTGCTCTCAAGGATATGAAAGCAATACAAGAGGTACCTGCAAAAGAACAAGGTCAAGGTTTTTATTCAAGACTATTTCTGGTACCAAGGAAGGACAAAGATTGGAGACCCATCTTAGACCTATCTATTCTAAACACATATCTAGAGGCACCAAAATTAAAGATGCTCACATTACAGCAGCTTCTTCCCATGCTGGGCAAGGAGTCTTGGCTGGTAACGTTGGACCTCAAGGAGGCATACCTGCATGTCCCTATCAGACAAGATTGCAGAAGATACCTCAGATTTCTTGCAGGTTCAACCCATTACCAATTCTCTGCATTGCCCTTTGGTTATCTACTGTGCCCAGAGTGTTTACGAAATGCCTGGCATCAGTAATTGCCTTCTGCAGACAACGAGGAATCCAAATCTACCCATATCTGGACGACTGCCTGATCCAAGCAGACAGCAAGGACATTCTATTGCAACATCTGGCGTTTGTAATAAAACTGTTAAACTGCCTGGGGTACACAGTGAACAAAAAGAAATCAAAACTAATGCCTTCTCAACAGATAATTTTCCTGGGTGCCAGCTTAAACACAACGACCCAGATGGCCTACCTCACGCCAGACGAACAAGGGCAACTGTCTCAATGCTTCAGCAGAATGGCAACTTTAACCAGGCTAACTGCAAGGAAAATCCTGCAGGCTCTGGGGTTCATGGCATCTTGTATCCTACTAATACCATTTGCAAAGCTGCATATGAGGAAACTACAATGGTACCTAAAAAACTTATGGTCTCAACACAGCCACAACTTGGAAACAATTATACCACTCATTCCATGCCTTCAAAAGGAATTTTTGTGGTGGGCTCAAGCATGCCAAAGAAACACGGGTCTTCCTTTCTGCTTACCACAAGCAACTCAAATCATCACAACAGACCCCTCAGACTACGCCTGAGGAGCACACATGGCAGGTCAGTGTATTCAGGGAAAATGGTCCCAAAAAGAGATGCACCTACACATCAACCAAAAGGAGATGCTAGCCATGCAAAATGCTCTTATGACCTTCAAAGACCTACTGCATCCAGGCCAGTTATTAATAAGGACAGACAACACCACAGCCATGTGGTACATAAACAAACAGGGGGGAACGCATTCATACCCCCTGTGGAACACAGCACTGGAATTACAAATTCAACTACAGGCACAATTCCTGCCAGGGAAAGAAAACACACTGGCAGACAACTTAAGCAGAAATATGACAGACCCACACGAATGGAAGTTGCATCCTCAAGTCTTCTCAAAGATAACTCAGGCATGGGGACAGCCAGACATAGATCTATTTGCTACCCACAGAAATTACCAGTTGGAGAAATTCTGCTCAAGGACCTATCATCCTCAGGCCTGGAAAGTGGACGCACTCTTTTTCAATTGGACAACATTGACAGTCTATGCCTTCCCGCCTCTACCTCTGCTGGTCAAAGTCCTATTAGAAACCAGAGCAGAGGCCACAAATGATTCTCATTGCTCCAGACTGGCCACGACAGCACTGGTATCCTCTCCTAAAGAGCCTGTCACACTCACCACCATGGATCCTTCCACAAGTTCTTCTTCTTTTGTCCCAGCACAATTACAAGACCCTTCACAGCCAGCTCAGAATGCTAAATCTAGCTGCATGGAGAATACCTTAATTTGCCAACAGACTGTCCTCTCCAAGGAGGTACAGGATGTCGTCATGGAGGCCAGGAGACCCTCTACTAGAAAAACCTACTCCGCCAACTGGAAACGATTTTGTTCATGGAATCAAGCTAAGGGTCAGAATCCTTGGGTAATAAATATATCTCAGATTTTACAGTACCTAGCTGAGATGTTAGTGGCCTTTCCTTCTCTTCCATCAAGATCCACGCTTCAGCCATTTCAGCACAGTACAATACGGATCCTCCTTTATTCTCACATCCTCTTTTAAGGCAGTTCCTCAGAGGGTCAAAAAATATACAACCCCCACGGAAACCACCAGCTCCAGCTTGGGACCTCAACTTCGTATTGGAGAAGCTGACACTGCCTCCTTTTGAGCCGGCTGCTACAGCAGAGCTACAATACTTGTCATGGAAAACAGCCTTCCTTCTGGCTATTACCTCAGCACTTAGGGTTTCGGAGCTACAGGCCCTCATGGCTGTGCAACCATTCATCATTTTCCATCAGGACAGGGTTTCCTTACGAACCAACCCTACCTTCATGCCAAAGGTAGTATCCAGTGTGGCTTTGAATCAGACTATTCATTTACCTACCTTTTATCCAAATCCACAGAACAAAGGAGAGAGGCTACTACATTCCTTGGACATTCACAGGCAACTTCGTTATTACTTGGACAGAACAAAGCCATTCAGAAAATCTGAGCAGCTCTTTGTGTCCTATGCTACAGGTGCTCAAGGAAAGGCTATTTCCAAACAGACTATTTCAAAATGGATAGCTCACTGCATATGCTTTTGTTATTCATTTCATGGAAAATCAGTGCCTGTATACATCAGATCCCACTCCACCAGGGCTACAGCTACCTCAGCAGCTTTCCTCAGGGGGGTCCCTACCAAGGACATTTTGGAAGCAGCAACTTGGAGTTCAGTGCACACTTTCTCCAAGCACTACCACCTTCCACTATACTCAAAATCTAGAGCGGGCTTTGCCACAGCAGTCCTGCAGGGCATTCTAGCCCCTCCTAATTCCGCTTAGTACCAGCCACCCTTACTTAGCTTTGGGATTCTACCCAAGTGTGATGACTGCAGCTGTATGCACGATGAACATAGTACAGTTTTGTACCTACCATAAATGTAGATGTTCGAGTGCGCATACAGCTGCAGTCCAGGTTACCCTCCCTCCATCCCCTCTTAGGACAGGGCTTATGCCAAACACATTTATCATACAACCTATTTGGGGTATTCCTTTATGGTGTATTTGCTTGCAACTACTGTTTTGATTCATCTACTTATGTATGTTTGCATAACATCATGTATTGCCTTCCTTTCTGGGGGCACCTGACATCTGGGGCAAGAAAAACTGAAGAAAATGGCGTCAGCTGCCTCTTTTATACCCCTGCCGCACTGACGTCAGGGAAGAAGCGACGACAACCGACGCCGTACGTAGACTTTGGAATTCGGCCGACTGAGGACCCTCCTGACGGCAGGATAACTCAAGTGTGATGACTGCAGCTGTATGCGCACTCGAACATCTACATTTATGGTAGGTACAAAACTGTACTTTTCAGCTTGTTTGCAACATTGCACTTGAAAAAACTTCTTTTTGTCCCTTACTTCAGTTGAGAGTATCTGTACTCCATGCTGTTATGGCTGGTCCTCCTTTCTTAGCTTTTCACAGGGACAGGGTGTCTCTTCATACTAATCATTTTATGCCCAAGGTGGTTAATGCGTTGTCCCTTAAACTATTAATTTACCCTTTTTTTCCTTGTCCGCAGTCCTTCACACCTTGGATTTGCATAGGCAGCTTGGATATTTGGGTAAGATTAAAGCCATTTGCAAATCCCAGCAACTCTTATTTCCTGTCATCCCAGGTCTTTGGGTTTGGCATTTTCTAAAGAAACCATTTCTTCCTGGATCTCTAAGGCCATTTCTTTTTGTTACTCCTTTCATGGAAAATGTTCTGCCTCTGTAAAGGCTCATGCTACCAGAACTGTTGCTTCTTCTCGTGCCTTTTTCAATGGACTGGACACCAGTTCCATCCTTGAAGCTGCTACTTGGACTTCTGTCCATACCTTCACTAAACAATAAAAGTTGGATGTTTCCAGAGCAAGAACTTGGTTTGCCAGAGACATCCTGCATGAGTTTGTAGATGGCTCTTTTGTGCCTTCCTCCTCCCAAGTTTCCTTTTGAGCTTTTGGCCTCTCCCTTTTGTAAAGAATACTGCAACAGTGTTATGGAAGGACATAGTATAGTTACTTAAAATCTTGCTATAACAGTAGATGTCCTCTTCACTGTTTTGCAGTATGCACACCCTCCCTCCTCCCCTTCTGGTCTTCCCTGTACTGCTTACCTTCCTGCCCAGGAATTCTGTTTTTGTTCTTCCTGGTCCCTCGGGGTATTCCTCCTGGGGCTTTTCAGTTCTGAGGTGCATGCATCTGTACGTCACCTTTATGCCCACGTTTTTTGCAGGGAGCAGAAGTGTGACATACATCTATAAATTCCGAAGGCTTTGGTATACTGGCTGAATGTTGGGCTATACTTGGCAGGAGATCCCTTTTGCAAAGAATACTGCAACAGTGAAGAAAGACATAAACTGTTATTGTAAGACTTGCACAACTGTACTTTCCCCTGTGAGGTGGTTCTAACTGATCTTGCCTCAGCTCTGAAGATCTAGCCAGTCTGTCCAGTTTCTTGCCACTTTTTCTTTCCCATGTAGCATATTTACATGCTTCACCTTTTTTATTTTGTTTTTAAGTAGTTACAAGCAGGCAAACTTTATCTTGAGGTAGCTCCTATGCATGGGGATTATGGATAGAGGGTGGAGCCTGAGCACCAGATTCTAAGTTTTGAAGTGGCTGATGACAGAACTGACGTCAGATATGGGGCACGCATGTAGAGGTATGGACAGAGTACAACACAGATATAACATTATGGTGAGTATGTAACTTCCATTTTGCGGACTTGTATATAAATGAAATGCTAATAACACCATGTTAGAATGCATGTAAATAGTAGTCTTGAGACAAAGTATACAGAACAGGGTACCCTAGTAGGGATGCAAATAGTTTACGTACATGACGCAGGCTACCCTGGTAGGGGTGTGGCAGTGTACACAGCAAAGGGGTTCCTTTTAGAGGTATTATAGTATACAGCTAAGGCTGCCTTGGGAGGGAGGTGGCAAGTGTGTATGACACAGGCTGCCCTGGGAGGGAGGTGGCAAGTGTGTACAGCACAGGCTGCCCTGGGAGGGAGGTGAAAAATTCTGTCCAAGTGAGATGAAAATGTGAACTGGATTGAGGAGTTGAGTAAGTGTATGAAATTGCTAGGTTATAAATCTTTTTAACCAGATAAAAATGATGGATGGAACTTTGATATCAATCTTATGTTGTCATAGACTGACTTGTTCCTGTCTGGAATGCAGTGACTAGTCGCACTTATGTTCTGTATTTTTACATATGTTTAAGAATCTGAGGAGGAAGACGTGAAGATGGCAAACGAGACTGCTCAAGTTGGGAATGCAAGCATAAACAAGAGCTGAAGTCAGAGACGATGCAACTGAAACAACTAGAATAAGTGGCAACTATAAAATATGCTTGGGTCCTCTTCGTACCTCTCAACTATCCAGATTTTTGCCTCATACATTTGGTCTGTTCCTCATGCAACTTGTGGTTTTTCTGGCAAATCAGTAAGGACTGAAGTCACTAAATGACAAACATTTGAATTTATATCCTTCAGAAAATGCATGCCGATGAAAAACCTACCTGTAAGAACAATTAAATTTTGTCCCTATTTTTTGCCCTTTGTCCCCCTATTTTTTCTTTGTTCACATAACTTTTGCTAAGAGTTTGAGAGGAATGCTTTTGTTATAGCCTGTGCGAGTTGACTTCTTTTTTTAAATGTAGCTGTAATGTATTTAATCTGCATATACAGATGTGCTTTACGTTTGCATACAGTACCGGCTTGCTGACCTGTTGATCACTGAATTTTCATCCATTTTCAGTGAAATACTAAAAATTGAGTAGTCTGTAACATGTTTAATCCCAGCAGTGAATGGTAAATGCGTTTTTTCAACATTTTCTGTTTGCATGTGGTATGACAGATAACTGAGGTCTGCTTAAATAGAGCTTCCCGCAGTGTGTGGAACACTGGCTGGTTCAAAAGACGTAACACTTGGTAGGGGAAGGAAGGAGGGATGAGTTGTGATAATATGGTATGAGTACTAAAACTGTTGCATGAATAGGAATTACTGGCAATCATCTAACTGCAGAAAATTCACAATTTCCTCTTTAACATTGTCATAACAGTAATGCATTGCAGGCATCCACAGCACATCTGTAACTTTTATAATCCTTTCCCAGGGACAAGTTGGGGTTAGTATAGCTCCTGGGTTGCAGTTACTGGGAATGATTATTGGGCTAGTATAGCTTATTTTATCCAGAGGGAGAGGGCAGAAGACTGGTACCTGCAGTTCTTCTTTGTATTGTAACGGAGCGGTTCAAAAACCTAGACATGTTTAAAGTATTATTGGCCTTAATTCTCAAATATTGGTGGCCTTAACTGTGAACACATGCAGAGCAGTGCTGTTACTAATGGGAGAGGTATAGTTCAGCAGTTTGTTTATAGCTTAATGAGCAAGATGATTAAAGTACACAGAACTACCCATACTTGTTTAAGCTCTGCAAAGAGGGCAACCTTTGCATTTCCACCTTAGAGTAGATGTTCTTCGTGTTTCACTGTTGCAGTCATTACATTTGGGTAATCTGCTGACAGGTTGCCTTCAGTCGGCCTGAATTCCAAAGTCTTGGGTCCTGCGTCAGTTGCTGTCTTCTCTTCCATGATGTCAGGTCGTCAGGGGTATAAAACATGCAGCTGACGCCATTTTCTTTAGTCTTTCATGCCACATGGTGCCCGAAGCAGAAGCATTTCACAAATGCCGGTCGGCTGACTACTGAAATATTCGAGTTTGAGCTTCAGAACCAAAGTCTTCACTAAAGCTAAGTACCCCCGTTGGGGAAACTTTTTTCTTGCTTTTTACCAATGTCAGAAAAAGTTAATTGTATTACTTGTGGGAAGCAAGTACCTCATAAGGATTTCCATTTATACTGTATTCCTTGCATAGGCCCTGATCACAACGTGCCTGGCTGTCGGTTTTGTGCTAGATTTAACCAACGCACTATTAAGCGTCAGTATATTTTTGCATCAAAGTATTTTGGAAACGGATTTAACTACCCAGAAATGTCATCGGATAGCAATCCGACTACCGCAGTACATAAAAAACGCAAAGAAAAGGACAGAGAAAGGCAGTAGCGATCCAAAACTGACGACAAAGCTTCTCCTAAGCCAGTCGCCGGTTCACCGGTACTCAGTGAGGTGCCTTCGCAACCCCTGCTACCCACTACCGACACCCATGTGGAGTCCGGCATGCTGCAAGATACCCTCGGATGGGTCTGGAGCCGCAGAGCAGGCACCGGCTTTTGAGGGTGTATTCAGACCTCAACATTTGTACATCAAACCGACAACAGCTGCAAAACCAAAGACAAAAGCAACTTCTAAAGCTAAAACACGATGCAAGAGCCACGTACACAGGCCTCTATGCCTAAAAAACGGATGGCTAAAGACCTTATTACCTTGATCAGGTGTACCCATCCTCCTCCAGATAAGAGGCCTAGGCAAGACACTGATTATGTATCTTCAGATCAGGTTTCTATTTCTTCTGATTCCTCTTCTGTTCAGGAATTATCTATACCTCCCTATGAGGATTCTGATGCTGAGGACTCTATTCCATCTGCATCTCCTCCTGCGGATTATTCATTTGGAGAAACCTTGCATACTTTGAGGGAGCATTTTCACTGGGAGAGTCAAGACTTCTCAGAATCAAAAAAGAGGCTCGGGGATTTCCTTCTCCGTCAGCACAAGCCTTTAGCCATTCCCCCTGTTTTAGACATTGTGGATGATGTGTTTTCGGAGTCGAGCTTGACCCCTGACTCCTTACCTCCGGCTCCCAGTAAGCCTGACAGTTATTATAGGCTCCCTGACTCGCATAAATTCGTATTTAGAAACCCTGTTGCTGATCCTGAAACTATTTCACAGGGTCCAAAGGGAGTTAAGGCCTCAACAGCAAAAACCCCCTCTGACAGAGATTCAAAGGCACTGGACAGATGGGGAAAAAAGGTTTATACATCTGCAACCTTGGCAGTCGGGCCTTAAACTGCCAATTTCATATGCGTAAGTACCAACAACATGTTATAGGATTGCTGAAACAGAAAATTATGTTGATTTCAGAATGTGCAGAAAATAAAGAATTGCAGGAATTATTGCATGCAGCTGAACAAGTTTGAAAGCATACTTTGCAATGTGGTTTTGATTCTTTAGAGGCCTCCTGCAGGACCGCAGTTACTGGATCTGTGATTAGGAGGCATGCCTGGTTAAAGGAACAAAATTTGCCTGATCATGTTAAAGCTAAATTGCTAGATGCACCTTTACAGCATGATTCTCTGTTTGGCATTATGGCAGAAGAGGTTTTAAAAAAAATGGAAGACTAAGCTAAGTCTATGCAAACTGTTAAAGACTACTTACAAGTGCAGCCACCAAGATTCAGTAGACACTGGCCTACAAAAATTGGTCCTTTCCTGTGTCAGACAGAGCTCAAAGGGGCAAATCCAGATGCCCCAAGGGTTCCAGATACCAGGCACAAGATTCATATAGGTCAAAGCAATGCGGCGCATCCACCTCCAAATCTGGAGGAGATAAAGCGCAAACCTACAGAAAGCAATCCCAGTGACTTTCCTCTGCCTACACCAAGCACTTATCTTTTGGCAGCACCCATCGGGGGAAAATTAGCACTATTTGCTCAAAATTGGCAGTTAATAACCCAGGACAAGTGTGTACTAAACATCATATTAGAGGGTTACAGATTCCATTTCCACACTCTGCCAATGGCAAATGGTTGGCCAGATCTGCCAAAAAGTCAATGGGCAGAGGCTCAGAAACAGGTTACGTCCCTCATGGATATGGGGGCCATTCAGACAGTACCAGAACAGAGAAAAGGACAAGGTTTTTACTCAAGATTGTTCTTGGTATGCAGAAGGGACAAGGCCTGGCGGCCAATACTGGATTTATTGATTCTGAACACATACCCAGACATTCCAAAATTCAAAATGCTGACTTTGCAGCAGCTTCTGCCCATGTTGGGCAATAATGCTTGGCTGGTGACTTTAGACCTAAAAGAGGCATACCTGCATGTCCCAATAAGACAGTCGTGCAGAAGATACCTCAGATTCAAGGCTGGCTTAATGCATTACCAATTCTCTGCACTGCCCTTTGACTTATCTACTGCATCCAGGGTCTTTACAAAGTGCCTGGCACCAGTAATTGCATTTTGCAAACAAAGTATACAAATATATCCTTACTTGGATGACTGTCTCATTCAAGCAGTGAACAAGGACACTCTTCTTCGACACCTGGCATTTGTGAAAAGGCTTCTAACATCCCTAGGGTACACAATAAATGAAAGGAAATCACACCTGGTACCCTCTCAAAAGATAACATTCCTGGGTCAAGTTTGAATACAACTGTCCAGATGGCTTACCTCACGCCAGACAAACACTACTTACTTCAAACTGATGGCAACAAAAGCACAGTCTTCTGCAAGACACATTCTGCAGGCTCTGGGCTTCATGGCATCCTGCATCCTACTAATTCCATATGCAAGACTGCATATGAGGAAACTTCAATGGTACCTAAAAGGTTTATGGAGTCAACATTCACACAGTCTGGAAACAATGATTCCTCTCATTCCCTGCCTGCAGCAGGAATTTCTGTGTTGGGCAAAGGCCTGTCACCAAAACATGGGATGGCCCTTCACTCTACCCCCTGCCAGCCAAACCTTAACAGACGCATCAGATTATGCATGGGGGGCCCACATGGCAGAAAGATGCATTCAGGGCATATGGGTACCAAAACAAATGCATCTACATGTCAACCAGAAAGAGATGCTAGCTGTTCAAAATGTCCTAACAGCCTTCAAGGACTTACTCCATCCAGGACAACTACTGATAAAGACGGACAACACCACAGTCATGTGGTATATAAACAAGCAAGGGGGCACACACTCATACCCCATTTGCAGATTAGCCATGGCACTGTGGGACACAGCTTTGACCTACCAAGTACATCTTCAAGCTCAGTTCCTGCCAGGAAAACAAAACACTCTGGCAGACGATTTAAGCAGAAACCTTATGGATCCTCACGAGTGGAAACTAAATCCACACGTCTTCAGCATGATAACAGAGAAATGGGGGAGCCCAGACATAGATCTATTTGCCTCTCCTCAAAATTATCAATTGAAAAGATTCTGCACAAGGACTTATCACAGACTAGCATGGAAAGTGGATGCCCTATCCTTCAGTTCAGTTTACGCCTTTCCTCCTCTGCCTCTTCTACCCAAGATCCTCCTAAAAGTCAGACGAGAAGCCAAAGATGATATTAATTGCCCCGGACTGGCCCCGCCAATACTGCTACCCAATCCTAAGGAACATGTCTCAATACCCAGCTTGGACCTTGCCTCAAAGACCACAACTACTGTCCCAGCAAAACAATCAGATCCTGCACAATCAACTACAGACTCTGAACCTGGCAGCATTGCTAATCATGTTATAATACAAATGACACCTCTCAGTAAAGCTGTGATGGATGCCATTTTGGGAGCCAGAAGGCCTAGTACTAGAAAATCTTACGCTGACAAATGAAGAGATTCTGTGCTTGGAATCAAGCACAAGCGACTGATACAGCAGAACCACATATTCCTCAGATATTACAATACTTAACTGAGATGCTTGACAAAGGCCTATCTTTCTCATCAGTCAAAATCCATGCCTCTGCCATTTCGGCTCATTACAATACAGAGCCACCAATCTTTTCTCATCCTTTTGCAGAATCTTAGAGGAGCCAACAATTTAAGGCCTCCTAGGAGATCACCATTACCTGCATGGGACCTCAATTATGTGTTGGAAAAGCTCACCCTGCCTCCATTTGAACCAGCTGCTACCGCTGATAAAAAGTTCTTATGGAAGACGGCTCTGATACTAGCAATTACTTCAGCAAGAAGAGTTTGAGCTACAGGCCCACATGGCTGTAGAGCCTTTTATCATATTTTACCCAGACATGGTGTCTCTGAAGACAAATCCTACTTTTATGCCCAAGGTGGTTTCCAGTGTGGCCCTTAACCAAACAATTCATCTGCCAACCTTTTATGCAAATCCACAGAACAAAGGGGAGAGAATTCTGCATTCCTTGGACGTACACAAATAGCTAAAATTCTACTTGAGCAGGACTAAAGCTCTGAGAAAAACTGAGCAATTACTAGTGTTATATGCTGCAGGATCAGAAGGAAAGGCTATTTCAAAGCAGACAATTTCAGAGTGGATAAGCCACTGCATCCGTTTCTGCTACTTACACCATGGTAAACATGTGCCCAAGGGCATTAGGTCGCATTCCATCAGAGCTGCAGCTACTTCAGCAGCCTTTCTCAGAGGAGTACCAACCAAAGACATTCTAGAGGCTGCTACTTGGAGTTCTGTTCACACTTTTACAAAGCATTACCATTTGCCTCTCTACTCGAAGTCCAGGGCAGGCTTTGCCACTGAGTGCTGCAGGACCTTATATAGCCACACCTAATGCTGTTTAGCTCCAGCCTCCCAACCATAGCTTTGGGATTCTACCCAAATGTAATGACTGCAACAGTGAAACACGAATAACATAGTACAGTTGTGTACACTTACCATAAATGTAGATGTTCGCGTGTATTCACTTTTGCAGTCCAGGTTACCCTCCCGCCATCCCCCTGTCATTCTAAAGATGTTCATCATGTTACACTGCTACAGTCATCACTGTTGGGTTGTCCTGTCGTCAGGCGGTCCCGCAGTCTGCCCGAGTTCCAAAGTCTTGGCCCGGCGTCGGTTGCTGTCGCTTCTTCCCTGACGTCAGTGCTCCAGGGGTATATAAGATGCACCCGAGGCCATTTTCTTCAGTCTTTCTTACCGCCCGGTGCCTGAAGCAGAAGCAGTTCGCAAGTGCCGGTCAGCCAACTCCTGAGATTTTCCAATCGAATTTCGGACCGAAGTCTTCATAAAGCTAAGTACCCCGTTGGGGAACCTTTTCTTGTCTCAGTCCGATGTCAGAAAAAGTTAACAATTGCATTTCTTGTTGGAAGCAAATATCTCATAAGGACTTTCATTCTTATTGTATTCCTTGCCTAGGCCCAGACCACGACGTCACAGGTTGTCTGTTTTGCACTAGGTTTAATAAACTAACTATTAAACGTCAGTTTGATTTCGCCCGGCATTATTTTGGTAGGAAATTTAATTATACCATGCCGTCGGCGCAACCGACCGGAATGCATAAAAAAATGCAAAGATAAGGACAGGCGGCCGAAATCCAAACCGGATTCCAAGGCCTCTGCTAGGCCAGTCACCGGTTCTCCAGTTTTCAGTGAGGCACCTACGCAGCCCCTGACGACCGCTGATTTAGAATCCCAGACAACATCCGACTCACAAGCGGAGATTAGCCCTACACAACCTTTACCTTTAGGCCCTTCCGACTCCATACCTGAAGGAGATTCCGGTGCAGTTGAAACTCCTTCAGTTGCTGAAGGTGTCTTCAGACCCGACTACACTCACTATTAAATCCTATGCAAAACTGAAAACTCCTTTAAAACCAAAAGACTGCACAGCAGTCTCCAACCCAAGGCCCCATGCCTAGGAAACAGATGCTTAAGATGGCTGAAGACTTAATTACCCTAATCAGGGGTTCCCATCCCCCTCCTGATAAAAGGCCAAGGCAGGAGGAGGACTACGCTTCCTCTGACCAGTTTTCAATTTCCTCAGACTCTTCTGAGGAACAGGAATATTCCTTTCCCCCTTACTAAGATTATGATGCTGAAGAGTATCCCTTCTGCATCTACCCAAGAAGACTTCTCTTTTGGGGAAACCTTACATACTATGAGGGAACATTTCCACTGGGAGGGCCAGGATTATTCTGATTCTAAGAAAAGGCTCAGAGAGTTCCTTTTACTACCCCAGCACAGACCACTTGCAATTCCACCTGTTAGACATTGTGGATGATGTTTAATCAGAATCTAGCCTTAACCCAGATTCACTACCTCCTGCACCAGCCAAACCAGACAGATACTACAGAGTCCCTGACTCACACAAATTCCTGTATAAAAGCCCTGTTGCTGACCCAGAAACCATTTCCCAGGGTCCCAAAGGGGTTAAAGCCTCTACTGCTAAAAATCCTGTGCCCTCTGAAAGGGATTGTTGCATTCGGCTGAACAAGTGGGAAAACATACTTTGCAATGTGGATTTGATTCATTGGAAGCTTCTTGTAGAGCAGCAGTGACAGGGTCTGTCATACGTAGGCATGCTTGATTAAAAGAGCAAACTTTACCTGATCATGTTAAAGCAGTTATTGGATGCACCCTTACAGCAGGATGTTTTATATGGTGTAAAAGCAGAAGTAGTTTTAAAGAAAATGGAGGATAAGGCAAAATCTATGCAGACAGTCAAGGTTTTTTACAGGTTCAACCTCCTCGTTTCAGCAGAAATTGGCCAACCAAAAACTGGTCCTTTCCAGCTTCTGCCAGACCACAGAGGGGCAGATACAGACGCCCAAGAGGCAGAGGCCAGCTACAAGGCTCTTACCAGCCTCGACAATGGAGTGCCACAACTCAAAAAGGAGAAGACAGGTCTCAAACTACCAGAAGACAAACACAATGACTTACCCCTCAGACTACCGAGCAAAACCCTCTTGGCTGCTCCCTTGGGGGGGGGGGGAAACTAGCTCTTTTTGCAGACAATTGGCACATCATCACAAAAGACAAATGGGTCCTAAATATTGTATCTCAAGGATACAGATTCCACTTTCACACTTTACCAAGGATAAAAGGAATGCCAAACCTGCCACCAAATCAATGGGCAGAGGCTCAAAAGCAAATGAGAGCCATTCAACAGGTTCCTACACAGGAGCAAGGACAAGGATTTTACTCAAGACTGTTTTTAGTTCCCCGAAAGGACAAAGCCTGGAGACCGATTCTGGACCTCTCAATTCTAAATACATACCTGGAAGTACCCAAATTCAAGATGCTAACACTACAGCAACTTCTTCCCATGCTGGGCAAGAAGGCTTGGCTAGTAACGTTGGACCTCAAGGAGGCATACCTGCATGTCCATATCAGACAAAATTGCAGAAGATACCTCAGATTTATTGCAGGTTCAACCCATTACCAATTCTCTGCACTGCCCTTTGTCTTGTCTACTGCACCCAGGGTCTTCACAAAATGCCTGGCCCCAGTAATTGCATACTGCAGACAAAGAGGGATTCAAATATATCCATACCTGGACGACTGCCTTATTCAGGCAGAAAGCAAGGACATTCTATTAAAGCATCTGGCGTTTGTCAAAAACCTAAGTTGCGTAGGGTACACAGTAAACGAAAAGAAGTCAAAGCCAGTGCCCTCACAAGACATAATATTCCTGGGTGCCAGCTTAAATACAACGGCCGAGATGGCTTATCTCACTCCAGACAAGCAAAGACGACAGACTCAATACTTCAAAATGATGGCAACAAAGACCCAACTCCCTGCAAGAAAAATTCTGCAGGCTTTGGGATTCATGGCATCTTGCATACTACTAATACCATTTGCAAAACTGCATTTGAGGAAATTACAATGGTATCTGAAAAGTGTATGGTCTCAACACAGCCACAGCTTGGAAACAATAATTCCACTCATTCCCTGCCTTCAACAGGAGTTTCTATGGTGGGCTCAGGCATGTCACCTCAACAAGGGTCAGCCTTTCACCTTACCCACAGCCAGGCAAACTATAACAGACGCATCGGATTATGCCTGGGGAGCACACATGGCAGGACAGTGCATTCAGGGCAAATGGCCTGCAAACCAAAGGCATCTACATATCAATCAAAAAGATGCTAGCTGTACAAAATGCCCTAACAGCTTTCAAGGACCTCCTACATCCAGGACAAGTAATAAAGACGGACAGCACCACAGTGATGTGGTACATAAACAAGCAAGGGGGCACACACTCCTACCCCCTATGCAGACAAGCAATGACCTTGTGGAACACAGCACTGACCTACCAAGTTCAACTACAAGCACAATTCCTGCCAGGAAAGAAATCACACTGGCAGACGATCTAAGCAGAAACATCACAGATCCTCACGAGTGGAAACTAGATCCACAAGTATTCGCAATGATAACTCAAAAATGGGGGAGCCCAGACATAGATCTGTTTGCTTCCCCCCAAAACTACCAACTACGGAAATTCTGCACAAGGACATACCACACACTAGCTTGGAAAGTGGACGCCCTCTCATTCAGTTGGAAAACATTGACAGTGTATGCCTTTCCTCCACTGCCTCTTCTGGCAAAGGTGCTGCTGAAATCCAGATTAGAGAGGCCACAAATGATACTCATTGCTCCAGACTGGCCATGCCAACACTGGTATCCAATACTATGGAACATGGCTCAAGACTCGCCATGGATTTTGCCTACAATTCCTCACCTGCTCACTCAGCAAAACAATCACATTCTACACAGCCAGCTCAAGACTTTAGCTCTGGCTGCATGGCAGATTGCCTAAATAACCAGTCAACACTTCTCTGTAAAGCTGTGATGGACGTCATTCAGGAGGCCCAGCACCAGGAAAGTCTATTCAGACAAATGGAAAAGATTCTGCGCCTGGAACCAGGCTAAAGGCCAAAATCCCCTTGTCCCAAATATTCCTCAGATTCTTCAATATTTAACTGAGATGTTGCACAAAGGACTTTCCTTCTCATCTATTAAGATCCACGCCTCAGCTATTTCAGCTCAATACAACACGGATCCTCCTATATTTTCACATCCATTACTAAGACCGTTCCTCAGAGGGGCTAAGAACATAAGACATCTCCGGAGAGCACCAACACCAACTTGGGACCTCAACTTTGTTCTGGAAAGGCTAACACTTCTGCCCTTTGAACCAGCTTTCACTGCTGATCTACAGTTCCTATCATGGAAAACTGCCCTGCTGCTAGCAATAACTTCAGCACGAAGAGTCTCAGAACTACAGGCCCTAATGGCAGTGGAGCCTTTCATCATTTTTCATCAAGACAGAGTCTCTTTACGAACTAACCCTTCCTTTATGCCAAAGGTGGTATCCAGTGTGGCCCTAAACCAAACCATTCATTTGCCCACCTTTTATCCAAACCCCCAGAACAAAGGGGAAAGGCTCCTACACTCTTTGGACATTCACAGGCAATTACGTTACTACTTGGATAAAACTAAGGCTTTCAGAAAATCTGACCAGCTCTTTGTATCGTATGCTGCAGGATCTCAAGGAAAAGCTATCTCAAAACAGACCATTTCAAAATGGATAGGACATTGTATCCATTTCTGCTACACACACCATGGGAAATCTGTGCCTGGTAACATCAGGCCCCATTCCACCAGGGCTACAGCAACATCAACAGCCTTCCTCAGAGGGGTACCAACCAAGGATATTTTGGAGGCTGCCACTTGGAGTTCAGTGCACACCTTCACCAAGCACGATCACTTACCTCTATACTCTAAAACCAGAGCTGGCTTTGCCACTGCAGTTTTGCAGGGCCTACTAGCCTCTCCAAACCCTGTTTAGTTCCACCTCCCATCCTTAGCTTTGGGATTCAACCCAACAGTGATGACTGCAGCAGTGTAACACAATGAACATAGTACAGTTTTGTACCTACCATAAATGTAGATGTTCGAGTGTTCACACTGCTGCAGTCCAGGTTACCCTCCCTCCATCTCCTCTGGACTAGCTGGACTTATCTATTCCTTTCTATCCTATACAACCTCTGTGGTGTATTTGCTTATGACTGAAGGTATTTTATTTTTATATGTATATTGTTATATAGCAATATATATTGCCTACCTATTGGGGGCACCTGACATCGGGGGCAAGAAAAACTGAAGAAAATGGTGTCAGATGCATCTTGTATCCCTCTGGCGCACTGATGTCAGGGAAGAAGTGACAGCAACCGACGCCGGACCAAGACTTTGGAACTCGGGCCAACTGCGGGACCGCATGATGGCAGGATAACCCAACAGTGATGACTGCAGCAGTGTGAACACTCGAACATCTACATTTATGGTAGGTACAAAACTGTGCTTTTCTTTCCTTCTCTATCTTCTACAACCTATGTGGTGTATTTGCTTGTAGATGAAGGTAAAGTTTATATTGATGCATATATATATATATATATATATATATATATATATATAAACTAAGAACTTGAACTTCGTGACAATAAAAGCATTCAAAAAAATGGTAAATCACACCAACAACTCATGTAGAACTTTAGCGCTTTCGTCTTATTTATTATCAAGACTTCTTCAGAAAGACATGTTTCATAAGTGAAACGTCTTTCTGAAGAAGTCTTGATAATGAGTAAGACGAAGCGCTAAAGTTCTACAAGAGTTGGTGTGATTTACTATTTTTTTGAATGCTTTTATTGTCACGAAGTTCAGTTCTTGGTTAAAATTTCTTCTCTTCATTCAATTTTTTTGAGTGCGGTTAATTTTAGTTTTTTATATATAGATATATATATATATATATATATATATATATATATATATATATATATATATATATAAAATATAAAAATATTGCTACCTTTTGGGGGGCAAGAAAAACTAAAGAAAATGGCGTTGGCTACATGTTTTATACCCCTGACGACCTGACGTCATGGAAGAGAAGACAGCAACCGATGCAGGACCCAAGACTTTGGAATTCAGGCCGACTGAGGGCAACCTGCCAGCAGATTACCCAAATGTAATGACTGCAACAGTGAATACACTCGAACATCTACATTTATGGTAAGTGTACACAACTGTACTTTCTTTTAAGTAGTGACTAATTAGAGAGTTCACCCCTGTGGAAGAGGCTTTCCTTTAGTTTCAGGAACTTATTTTACAAATGCATTTTGTGTGCTGTATGTATGTATTCATATGATTTTTTTGCGTGTATGAGACTTTATTCTGAAACGGAACTTTCCCAGAATAGACCTACAGCTGTTGAATATAACTGAGTGCCATGGAGGTATTCTCTTCATATGTAAATCATTTTTAGATTGTTGTGTTTCCCCTAAATGGTGCACGTGTGTAAACATTTTTCATGATGAAGGGCCCTTGGCAAAGGGTAGAAGCCCACCTGCATTAACTATTGATCTTTTTTTAGTGAGGGCCATGGTAATGGTAAATAACTTTAGGTTTTATTCCATTCATATCTTCTTGGTCATTTTTTAAAACGGCAATTTTATATTCTCTGTGTAAGTTTATTTTGGCCATTACCCACATTCTGTGGGACCGTGGCAGATGTCCAAGGCAACTCTGTAAGGCCTGCAGTGTTAAACAGTTTCTTCAGTTTTTACTGCTTGAAGTGCTTCACCTCAGTAAACACTGTCAAGAGTATTATAAGCTAGGGAGTGGCTCACTCTTTACATTACTTCAACAGATCTCCAGACACATTTTTAAATGTATAAAGGAAATGTATCTGGTAGGCCATAATCCTGTCTTACCATAAAAGTATATTAGTTTTGTACTGCCTTTATTCTCACTCAGAAATAGAACCTCTCTAATCAGATAAACTGGGGTAAAAGAAAAAAAATATCAAATCTGGCAGAGGGAATTGACACAGGGGGCTTTCTGGGAACTACTAAAATTCTGAGTAGGTTACTAATTCCCAAATTACTTGACTACACAGGAGCATGCAGTCATTTTCTAAAGTTTCCTCCTGGACCTGAGTGCTGCGTAAAGTTTGTGTTCATGGGACCTTTATTGGTACCTGTCTTGATATCATGTAAGACTGTTCAGGGTATGAATGTTTTTACTGTTGGGAAAGCCCAGTGTACCATGGCAGTGTACCATTCGCCTCCTGAATCATCTTGTAAGGATGAAGATTTATGCATTCTCCACTTCATCAGTTGTTCAAGGAAAAGTATTTGTCACACTACGTGATCTCTTCCAGAAGATATTTCATTTTTTAGATACCTTAAATTGTATGGGTGAATTCTGACTGGCCTGCAATGTAGCCATCCTCACCTGAAAATGAAGATGAGATATAACTCCTTCTGATATGTGGACAGTACCTCCACTTCATTTTTATGGACATCTTAAAAGCTGGTAGGCCTATTGAAGTGCTGATGTATGATCCACTGCATCTAAGTAGGATGGCAGAATGTACAGATCACCTTTACGTAGACAAACATCTTAAAGTTTAGACCTTTCAAAACTGAACACCTTTCTTCGGATACCAGAATTCAAATTGTAGACCTTTCAAACTTTCTCCTCCTGTTATGCAGAACATTTCTCATCTGTTTGGAAGTCAAAAGATGTGCATTTACAGTTCCAGTTCACAAAATCCCCAGATGTTCTTCATGTTTCGCTGTTGCAGTCATCACAATTGGGTTATCTGCTTGCAGTAGCCCTCAGTCGTTCTGATTATCAAAGTCTTGGGTCCTGCGTCAGTTGCTGTCTCATCTTCTGTGACGTCCGGTAGTCAGGGGTATAAAGCATGCAGCTGACATCATTACATCAGCCTTTCTTGCTGTGCGGTGCCCGAAGCAGAAGCAGTTCGCCAGTCGGCCGACTCCTGAAATTTTTGTTTTCGAGTTTCAGAACCAAAGTCTTCAACTAAAGCTAAGTACCCCATTGGGGAAACTTCTTCTTGCTCTAAACAGATGTCAGTAAAAATCAATAATTGTATTTCTTGTGGAAAGCAAATACCTCAAAGATTTTCATTCGTACTGTATTCCTTCCCTAGGCCCTGACCACAACTTACCTCGCTGTCGGTTTTGTGCCTTATTTAAGCAATGAACTGTTCGTTGTCGGTATATTTACACTTCTAAATATTTTGGTACTCTGTTCAATTATGTAGATATGTCTTCATTAAGCCATCCGACTACCGACATTCCGAAAAAGCGCAAAGATAGACTAGGTCCAAAGCTGCCGACGCCGCTTCTCCGAAGCCAGTCGCCAGTTCGCCGGTACTCAGTGAGGTGCTTTCGCAGCCCCTGATACCTGCTACTTCAGATTCGTAGGCCTCTACGGAGACCCATTCGGAGTCTGGTATGCCGCGAGATGCTTCAACTGTGGAACCTGCGGATGTCTCTACCTTGGATGGGTCTGGAGCTGCTGTGCAGACACTGGCTTCTGAGGGTATATTTAGGTCTACTGACTTGCATATTAAACAAACGCCGTGTTCTGTTTCAAGGCCTAAAACTTGAACCATGCCTAGAAAACAGACGCCCAGACCACATGGTAAGACTTCTATGCCTAAAAAACAAATTATAAGAATGGCTGAAGACATTATTACGTTAATCAGGGGAAGCCAACCTCCCCACTATGAGACCTAGGACTGAGTTTGCTTATGATATTTCTGATCAGGATTCTGACATTTCTGTTTCCTCTGACCAGGATTTACCCTTATCTACCTGTGAGGAGTCTGATGCAGAGGACTCTTTCAATTAGTGCATCAGTACATATTAGCACAGTTATGCAAATAAAAAGACCATACACTAAAGGAATTATAGCTAAGATAAATAAGAAATATGTATAACTTTGTATGGTGTATAACTATATACAATGTAATAAAAACCTGATATTCCAGAGAAACAAGTTTATTTGACAGCCAGCTACTTCAAACTGCTGGCCACAAAGACGCAGCTATCTACAAGGAAAATTCTGCAAGACCTGGGGTTCATGGCCTCTTGCATTCTAATTCCATATGCAAGACTGCAAATGAGGAAACTACAATGGTATCTGAAAAGCCTATGGTGCCAACATTCTCAGGATCTGGAATCAATGATTCCTATCATTCCTTGTATAAAGACAGACTTCCTTTGGTGGGCAGAGGCCTGCCACCACAACAAAGGGCTCCCCTTCACTCTACCCCCTGCCACCCAAACCCTAACAGACGCATCAGACTATGCATGGGGGGCTCAATTGGCAGGGCAGTGCATTCAGGGCAAATGGAACCAGAGACTGATACACCTGCATATCAACCAAAAACATGTTAGTGTACAGAATTCCCTGACAGCCTTCAAAGACCGCATTCTTCAAGGACAATTATTGGTAAAGACAGACAATACCATAGTTACGTGGTACATAAACAAGCAGGGGGGAACCCACTCATACCGTCTTTGCAGACTAGCCATGGCTACAAGAGTTAATGCATTCTGCAAGTCAAGTAACTAAGCACACCTTACAATGTGGTTTTGATGCCCTAGAAGTATCTTGCAGCGCAGCAGTCACTGGTTCTGAACTTAGAAAGCGTGCTTGGCTTAAGGAACAGACCTTGGTAGACCATGTCAAAGCCAAATCATTGGATGTACCCTTGCACCAAGGCAGAAGAGGTCTTAAAAAAGATGGCAGAAAAAGTTAATTCTATGCGGACAGTTAGACTTCTTACAGGTCCGGCCACCGAGGTTCAGTAGACATTGCCCCTCCAAGCACTGGTCCTTTCCTGCCCCCCAAGTCAGCTCAGCCTACACCCAGGGGAAGCAGGCCCCCCAGACAACCGGCCCAGGGAATGCAGAGATCTAAGCAATGGAGTTCCTCCTTTTCAAAACCAGGGAGTGCAAAGCCACCTCCTTATGGTAAGGGTTCACAATGACTTTATACTTCCACCCCCTCCCACTGCCCACCTGCACTTGCCCCTAGGAGGCAAACTCTCCTTCCACGCAAGCAGCTGGGCCACCATCACCAATGACCGCTGGGTCCTCGACAGTGTCCCAGGGATACAAATTTTATTTCCACACACTGCCAATCCCAAAAGGGTTCCTAGATCTTCCCCCAAACCAGTGGGCAGAGGCCAAAAAGCAAGTCCTTTCCTTCCTCTCTGAGGGCAATAGAGGATGTTCCTGCAGAACAGATAGGCCAAGGTTTCTACTCCAGACTCTTCCTGGTACCCAGGGAAGAAGGCACATGGCACTGCACCCCATCCTCGATCTATGCATTCTAAACACCTTTCTGGTGATACCAAAATTCAAAATGCTCACCCTCCAGCAGCTTCTTGCTATGCTTTCCAAGGATGCTTGGTTAGCCACCCTAAACTTGAGGCCTACCTACACATCCCAATCAGGGAATCATGCAGGTAATACCACCTTTTCAGAGCAGGATCACTGCACTTTCAGTTCTCTGTGCTTCCCTTTGGCTTATCCACTGCTCCAAGTTTTCACTAAATGTCTGGTTCCCGCCATTGCTCTTTGCAGTCAAAGAAATATTCAGATTTACCCATACTTGGACGACTGCCTGATTCAGGCAGACAGGAAAAGCTGCTAAAACACCTGACCTTTGTAAAGGACCTACTGACCTCCCTGGGGTATACTATCAATAAAAAGAAATCCAAACTAGTACCCACACAAAAAATTGTATTCCTGGGAGCAAGTCTGGACATAGCATCCCAGATGGCATTCCTTACACCAGAAAAACAAACCTACCTGACAGCCTACTTCTCTCAACTAGCCACCAGACCCCAGTTATCCGCAAGGAAAATCCTGCAAGCTTTAGGGTTCTTGGCTTCTTGCATGCTACTCATTTCATATGCCAGACTGCATATGAGGAAACTACAATGGTACCTAAAAAGTCTCTGGTGTCAACACTGTCCAGACCTGGAAACTCTTATACCAATGATACCTTGTCTAAGGAAAGATTTCCTTTGGTGGGGGCAGCAGCATGCTACCACAACAAGGGACTTCCCTTCTCTCAATCCCACGCCGCCTTGACCCTCACCACAGACTCATCAGACTATGCCTGGGGTGCACACCTGGACGGCAGGTGCATTCAGGGCTAATGGAGCACAAATCAAATACATCTGCACATCAACTAAAAAGAGATGTTAGCTGTTCAGCACGCCCTGACAGCTTTCAGACCCCTACTCTCCCGGGGGCCTCTACTGATCAAAACAGACAACACCATGGTGATGTGGTACATCAACAGGCAGGGAGGGACTCACTCTTATCCCCTGTGCAGGCTCACCATGACTCTTTGGCACACGACCTCACCCATGCAGCTACACCTGTTAGCACACTTCCTGCCAGGCAATCGAAACTTTCTGGCAGACAACTTATGCAGAAACCTGCTATTCCCACACGAGTGGCAGCTAGACCAAAGAACCTTCACCCTTATAACCCAGAAATGGGGCACCCAGAAGATAGACCTCTTTGCCTTCCACTCCAATCAGCTCAGCAAATTATGCACCAGAGAACCTCACAGCAAGGCCTGTAAAGTGGATGCTCTATCGTTTCAGTGGGTAAACCTCTTGGTCTCTGCATTTCTCCCTCTACCACTCATTTCAAGAGTACTGCTAAAAATAAGGGAGGAAAAACTGAGGACAGTCCTGATTGCCCCAGATTGGCCATGCCAGCACTGGTACACACTGCTGTGCAGCCTGTCACCCCTGCCACCATGACACCTACCACAGATCCCAACACTCCTGACCCAGAGGAATGTGAGAATTCATACATCCCCAATTGCCGACCCACAATCTGGCAGCCTGGCTTATTCCCTGACTTCTCCTCAAGTTGCCAGTCTAAGCAAACAAGTTCTAGATGTTATACGTGAGGCCAGACGCCCAGCACTAGAATGTCTTATGCTGACAAGTGGAAAAGGTTTTGCACCTGGATCCAGACTAAGGTAGCCGGAATGGCACAGCCCTCCCTACCTCTCATCTTGGATTACCTGGCAGACCTACTACACAAGGGTGTATCCTTCTTGTCTATTCAAATTCATGCCTCTGCCATCTCTGCTCATTTCAGCACAGAGCCACCTCTTATCTGGCACCCTCTCCTCAAACAGTTCCCAAGAGGGGCTAACAACTTTTGGACACCCAGAAGAGCACCTACCCAGCTTGGGACCTAAACTTTGTGTTGGAAAAGCTCACCCTGCCTCCTTTGAACCTGCAGCTTCTGCAGAGTTAAAATTTCTCTCTTGGAAGACTGCCTCGCTTCTGGCCATCACTTCAGCTAGAATAGTATTAGAGCTACAAGCACTTATGGCTGTAGAGCCATATCATTTCCATGCTGACAGGGTCTTCCTCAGGACTAACCTATCCTTCATGCATGCCAACAATGGTGTCAAATGTGGCTCTCAATCAATCTTTTCATTTGCCCACCTTTTTCCCTAACCCACAAAACAAGGGGGAAAAGATTCTGCACTCTAGACGTGCACAGACAGCTGAGAATGTCCTTCATGGATGCATCTGCAGTCATAACAAGTGGGTTGTCCTGTCGTCAGGCAGCCCTTCAGTCATCTCTGTTGGTCTCGCCATTTTCCTCAGTCTTTCTTCGCAAGTGCCGGTCGGTCGGATCCAGAGATTACTTCTAAAGCTAAGTACCCCGTTGGGGACTCTTTCTTGCCTCAGCCGATGTCAGAAAAAGTTAACAATTGCTTAAACTGTGGGAAACAAATACCTCATAAAGATTTCCACTCTTACTGTCTGCCTTGTTTAGGCCCAGCCCTGTGCTTAAACCGAGAAAACTGAACAAAGTACAGCTGAACCTATTCCTACAACTGAGGCCCTGCTACAACTCTTGAATCGACCTCAGAAATTTTACCGGTGGTTGACTTATCAGACACCATCCTGCTGCTAGGCCTCCAGCAGCCATGTCCATTAAGGCCTAAAGCAGCCAAGACTACTAAAACAGTGCCTGTTAAACCACCCACATCAGGCCCTCTTCTAGTTCTCAAATGCTTACTTTGGCAGAAGATTTAATTTCTTTAATTAGAGGATCTCAATCTCACCCAGACAGGGCCTCTCAGCCCCAGAGAGAGACCCTAGGCAGAGCCCCCGAGCCAGTGTCCTCTGATGATTCTGCTGATGAATCAGACATAACTGACCAGCCAGAGGCCTCTCCTCCCTTCTCCAATTCATTCCAGCTGCTTCCCCACCAGAAGAATTCTCCTTTGGACAGCTCCAATGGCAGCAACAGGATTTTTCAGACTCAGAAAGACTTAGGACTTTTCTGCACCTCCCACAGCACAGGCCCTTAGCTATACCCTGTTCTTGCTGTTGTGGATGATGCCTACAATGATGTTTGCTACCCTCAGCCCCTGCCAAACCAGACAGATTTTACAGGGTGCCAGATACTCATCACCACCTTTACAAGGCTCCACTTGCAGACCCAGAAACTATATCCCAGGGTCCCAACCATAGCTAAAACCCTATTCCTTCTGAAAGGGAAGCAAGGTCATTAGACAGATGGGGCAAAAAGGTCTACACTTCAGCTACTCTCAGCTAGAGCTTTAAACTGTCAGTTTCCAATACCAAGAGTTTATGCTTGATCAGTTAACTAAAAACTAACCACTGATGAATCTCTTGACAAGAAATATGTATTAGAGATGGTAAATAACATACAACAGGTTAGCAACCATAGGCTTCATTTAGATCAGCCATGACAGGCACAGTGATAAGAAGGCATGGGATCATGTAAGCTAAGTTTTGCTAGATGCTGCTACAAGACAAGTTGTTTTTTTGTTAGCATCTGCCCAGCAGAGGTGGAAGAAAAAAAGAAAAAAAAAGGAAAAATCTGTTCAAACTGTTAATTTCTTTGTTTTCAACCCCCAAGGTTTTAGAAGGAACTGCTGCCAAAAATGGGTCCTTTCCTGACTCACAAAATTTCAAAGGGGCAGGAATAGGCGTTCCAGAGGCAGAAACCAATCCAGAGGAGGTGCCTCAGTGGCAAGGTAACAACAGAGGCACAGACACAGCCACTGCCACTACATCAACACAACCACAGTGACGTTAACTTATTTTTTTCAAACTGGCACTACATAACAAAGGACAAGTGGATTTTACAAACCATAGATCAAGGTTACCGGTTTCACTTCCACACTTTACCAGTCAAAAGAGGAATGCCAATCTACCTCCCAAATCAAAAACAGAGGCTCGTGCCAACAGCTCAGCATTGCCTTTGCCTGGCATTTCAAATTTACCCATACCTGGGTCAAGGCTGATACCATCCCAAACAAGGACATTCTAAAACAAATGGCATTCCTGACCACAAAAAACAAAAAGAACTCCTCTATACTTCAAAACTGAACAAGTTAACAGCAAGAAAAGTACTGCAGGCCTTGGGCTTCATGGCATCATGCATAATCTTGGTTCCATTTGCCAGACTACATATGAAAACTACAGTGAATTTATGGTCCCAACACAGACACAGTCTAGAAACAGAAATCCCACTAATTCCATGCTTAAACAGGAGTTCCTATGGTGGGCTCAGGCATGCCAGTCAAACCCAGGCCCAGACCATCACAACGGATCAACATGTGGACACAGGATCAACTTCAACTGCACATCAACCTAAAAGAAATGCTGGTAAAACTGGCAATCCAAAAGTTCAAACCATTTAGGGCCAGTTGATAAGAAGACACCACACCACATCATGGTACATCAACAAACAGGGAGGCACTCATTCATACCCCTATGCAGAATGACCTTATTTGTACGACATATTAGCTTCACCGGACATCTTCAAGACCATCTCAAAATGCCACAGATAGACCTATTCGCATCACCTCTCAATCACCAGCTCAAAGGACATTCCACCCATTACCTTCAACTGGCCTCTTCCTTGATACACAAGGTACTACTGAAAATCAAGGAAGAACGCCCAAGGATAATCCTGATAGCTCCAAACTGGCCAAGACAACACTGGTACCCACTACTGAGGAGCATGTCTCGAACAATATGTGGACAATTTCCCTTGGAACATCACATAACAGCAGCTATTCCAGAACTTTCCCAAAGAGTTAAAGACATTATTCTTAGACCTTCAACAAGAAGGAACTATGCTGGAAAATGGAAAAGGTTTGTCATCTGGAGCAAGAGGAAAAGATGTGTCAAACATAGATATGCCTAACATTCTGGTGGAGTATCTGGCGAACTTCATTCATCAGGCCTGTCCTCTCCTCCATCAAGATACATGCATCAGCTATTTTCAGCAGAATACAGCTTGATACACCTTTTTTTTCGGCACCTTTGCTCAGGCAGTTCCTCAGAGGAATCAAGAATGAAACCACCATTACCAGCTTGGGATTTAAACTTTGTGCTAGAAAAGCTGACACTAGCACCCTTTGAACCAGCAGCAACAGCAGACCTACAACACCTGTCATGGAAACTGCTTTCCTACTGGCAATTAATTACTTCAAGCAGAGTTCAGAACTACAGCAGGCCTTTAATGGCAGTGCAACCCTTCTAATCTTCCACCATAGAGTGTCCATAGAGAGGAATAATCTTACATTTATACCCAAGTATCCATCAGAGTGTCTTTAAACCAGGCAATCCACTACCTACCTTCTTTCCCAACCCACAAAACAGAGGGGAAGAAATACGCATACCTTGGATGTATTGGACAGAACAAAAAATAGCAGAACTGACCAACTTTTGTAGCCCTATGCAACAGGAAGGAAGGCAAAGCTATTTCAAACAGACAATCTCCAAATGGATAGGAAATTGCATATGGAAAACCAATTCCACAGAACATAAGACCTCATTCTACACCTCCGCATACATTTGCCAAGCATTTATAATTTGCTCTCTATATTCCAGATCCCGAGCAGGGTTTGCCACTGTGTACTGCAAGGGATCATAAACACACCATAATCTACTTTTATCCTCCTCTTGGCTATGGTATTCTACCCACTTGTTATGACTGCAGATGCATCCATGAAGGACATAGTACAGTTTTGTACCTACCATAATGTAGATGTCGAACTGGATAGCAGTCTCAGTCATCTACCCCCTCTCCATCCCTCTGTGTACTCTAGGGTGTTTACCTTCCTAAATAGCTAGCTGTGGGGGAGTCTTTATGGTGTATTTATTTGTGTATATGTACATACATGCTTATTGTTGTGTTTACCTCTATCTATTTGGAAACATTGGCATCTATCCAATTTTTTTTGCAAAGAAGAGAGGGCTACTGGCATGGGGGGGCAAAAACACTGAGGAAAATGCGCGGCTGATGCCTTAATCAGCCGAAGCCGGACCCGGACTTTGGAATCCGGCCGACTGAAGGGCTGCCTGACGACAGGACAACCCACTTGTTATGACTGCAGATGCTATCCAGTTCGGACATCTGCATTTATGGTAGGTACAAAACTGTACTTTCTACCTAGACAGGACTAAATCGCTAGTCAGCTTCACTGCAGGAGCAGAGGGCAAGGCCATATCCAAACAATCTATTTCCAAATGCATAGCACACTGCATCCATTTCTGCTACCAACAGCACGGAGAACCTTCCCCCAAGGGGGTCAGGACACATTCCACCAGAGCAACCTCCGCCTCTGCAGCTTTCCTCAGAGGGGACCCCACCAGGGACATCCTGTAGGCTGCAACATGGACATATGTTCATACCTTGAGGCATTACCACCTGCCTATCTTCATCTCCAGAGCAGGCTTTGCCACTGCAGTCTTGCAGAGCATCCTAGCCAGCCCCCAGTTTTCTTGACTGCCTCCACCCTTTTCTTCAGCTTTGGGAATCAGCCCAAATGTGATAACTGCAACAGTGAAACACTAAGAGCATATTACAGTTGTGTACACGTACCATAAATGTAGATGTTTGAGTGTATTCACTGTTGCAGTCCTGGTTTCCCTCCCTCCATCCCCCTTGTCTTCTCTCTTTCTCTCTCTCCTTACAAGGCATTTTTGGTATTTACTGTCTACTGGTGGTGTTCTTCCACCATAACCTAACTCCCTATTGGGGGCTCCTGACAAGGCAAGAAAAACTGATGTAATGGTGTCTGCTCCCTGTTTTTTATACCACTGACGACCTGAAGTCAGTCCTGGAGCGACAGCAACCGATGCAGAAATACTAAGCCTCTGGTATTTGGGCCAACTGAGGGCTACCCTGGCAGGTATAACCCAAATGTGTATATAATATGATGTATATACATACATATGTAATGTGTGTGTGTATCTAATAATGGATGAAGGACACCCGATCCATTGGACACCATGCTGACACCCAGGAGATCAGCATGAAAATATTGAATGAACAAATGCTGACATGTTCTGCACGTGCTTCAGGGATTACCCCCTGAGTGGACTAAATTGTTTTTGCCAGGAGACGAGCCCCCGGCATCCCCCCATGTTAATTCTATATAAGAAGTCCTAAATTGCAGTCCCCTGGGAAAGAGAGTATTCCCCTACTCAATAATTGTGTGTTTGTATGTGTGTGGTTCCACTTTATAATCTCAAAATACTGAAAGGTCGAATTTCAGTATCTCGAGACCATAAAGTCGAATCCACAAAACACCAATGGCCTAAAACTGTGAAACTTGAAATCATGAACACACACCATACAGCACGCCACACCCCACATACACCCCAATACCCACAGTACAAACCCTCCCCCCCACAAAGACATAACACCACACATCTACAAACCTACACTGACGCTCCCCCCACACCTCCCTACTTATGTATACTAACTCTGGGTTCGCACAAACAGACAGTAAACTCACACCCAGGCATTCTGTCGCATATGCACACTCACATCACACACATACAAACACCACCACATCCAACACGTTAGACACTCATACTTTCACCCACCTACCCGAACCCACACGTGCAACTTACAAACGCACTCGCATACACTCAGACTCCTACCCAAAACCCTTACAAAACACTCGTACCTTAAATTCCACCCAAGTCCACACACTACACCGGACCCCAGCCACACAACACTACATGTCAGGTAGCGTAAAGCCATAACCACGAATTCGACATTCAGATTCGCAATTATGCACTTTTGCTATTTTGAAGATTCTGCTTTATGGTGTCAAGGTATTTTGAGATTATAAAATGAATCCATGTGTGTATATATCTATATATATCTATCTATAGCTATATCTATATATACATTTGGGTAATCTGTTGGCAGGTTGCCCTCAGTCAGCCTGATTATCAAAGTCTTGGGTCCTGTGTCGGTTGCTGTCCCTTCTTCCATGACATCAGGTCGTCAGGGGTGTAAAACATGCATCCGACGCCATTGCACCAGTCTTTCTTGCCGTGCGGTGCCTGAAGCAGAAGCAGTTCGCAAGTGCCGGTCGTCCGACTCCTGAAATTTTCGTTTTCGAGTTTCAGAACAGATGTTTTCAACTTAAAGCTAAGTACCCCATTGGGGTACTTTTTCTTGCTCCTTACTGATGTCAGCAAAAGTTAATAATTCATTACTTGTGGAAAGCAAATACCTCATAAAGATTTTCATTCGTACTGTATTCCTTGCCTAGGCCCTGACCACGACGTACCTTGCTGTCATGTTTGCTTTAATTAGCACACTATCCGTCATCGGTACATTTTTGCCTCTAAATATTTCTGTTCTCTGTTTAATTATCCAGAAATGTCGTCTGTTAGCCATCCGACTACCAGAATTCTGAAAACATGCAAAGACAAAGACAGACAGGCCGCCGAGGTCCAAAACTGCCGACGATGCTTTTCCTAAGCCAGTCACCAGTTCGCTGGTACTCATTGAGGTGCTTTTGCAGCCCCTGATACCCGCTACTTCTGATTCACAGGCCTCTACAGAGACCCATTCAGAGTCCGATATGCTGCAAGAGGCTTCACATATGGAACCCGCAGATGTCTCTATCTTGGATGGGTCCGGAGCCGGCTGTGCAAGCACCGGCTTCTGAGGGTGTATTCAGGCCTACAGACTTGCATATTAAATCGACTCATTACTAAGGTCTAAATCTCAATCTATGTCTAAAAAACTGACTCCCAGGCCACATGTTCAGGCCCCCATGCCTAAAAAACAAATGATCAAATTGGCTGAAGATCTAATTAATCAGGGGTAGTCAACCCCCCCTCCCCCAAGAGGCCTAGGGTTGAGCTTGATTATGAATCTTCTGATCAGGTTTCTGTTTGTTCTGACTCTTCTAATGACCTGGATTTGTCCATACCTACTTATGAGGATTCTGATGCAGAGGATTCCACTCCCTCTGCTTCCCCTCCTGAGGATTTTTCTTTTTGGGGAAACTTTACATACCTTAAGGGAGCATTTCTACTGGGAAAGCCAGGAATTTTCTGTTTCAAAAAAGAGGCTTAGGGATTTCCTTCTACCTCAGCATAGGCCCTTGGTTATACCTCCTGTACTAGACATTGTTGTGTTTTCAGAATCCAGTATGGCCCCTGATTTCCTGCCTCCGGCTCCTAGTAAATCCTGACCGATACTACAGGGTTCCTGACTTCCACAAGTTCCTTTACAAAAATCCTCATGCAGATCCAGAAACCATTTCTCAGGGGCCCAAGAACATTAAGGCTTCTACTGCTAAAATTCCTACCCCTTCTGATAGAGACTCCAGGGTGCTGGATAGATTGGGTAAGAAGGTTTATACTTCTGCAACCTTGGCAGTCGGGGCTTTAAACTGCCAATTTCGTATGTTAAAATATCAACAGCATATTATTGGACTGCTTAAACTGAAAATTATGTTTCCTGACTGTGTGGAAAATAAAGATTTACAGGATTTATTGCATTCTGCTGAACAACTTGGAAAACATACTTTGCAATGTGGTTTTGATTCTTTAGAGGCCTCCTGCAAGGCTGCTGTTACTGGGTCTATGCTTAGAAGGCATGCTTGGCTTAAGGAGCAATCTTTGCCTGATCATGTTAAAGCAAAATTGTTGGATGCTCCTTTAAATCAGGACAGTCTTTTTGACAATAAGGCTGAAGAAGTTCTAAAAAAAGATGGAAAATAAAGCTAACTCTATGCAAACTGTTAGATTTCTTAGAAGTGCAACCTCCAAGATTTAGTAGGCACTGGCCTACTAAGAATTGGTCTTTTCCAGCTCCTTCCAGATCCTCTCAAGCCAAACCCAGACACACCAAAAGCACCAGGTTTCAGTCCCAGAGGACTCTCAGAACTAAGCAATGGGGGGCCTCCACTTCCAAGCCTGGAAATAAGAAACCCCCCTATGGTAAACCGTCTCAATGACTTCCTTTTAAAATTACCAAGCACTTACCTTTCAGCCGCCCCTTTGGGGGGAAAGATTGCTCTTCATGCAAAGAACTGGGAACTCGTAACCCAGGACAAATGGGTTTTAAATAGTGCCCCAAGGATACAGATTTCATTTCCACACATTGCCAACACCAAACTGGTGGCCAGACCTGCCCTCAATTCAGTGGGCAGAGGCTCAGAAACAAGTACTTTCCCTCTTTAACATGGGAGCTATTCAACCAGTACCAAAAGAGGAAAAGGGACAAGGTTTCTCTTCCATGCTCTTTCTGGTACCCAGAAAAGACAAATCATGGCGTCCAGTTCTGGACCAGTCTCCTCTAAACACCTTTCTGGACATTCCAAAATTCAAGATGCTGATTCTTCACCAGTTGCTTCCTATGCTAGGCAAAGATGACTGGTTGGCAACTTTAGATTTAAAAGATGCATACCTGCACATCCCAATCAGGGAATCTTGCAGAAGATACCAATGCTTCAAAGCAGGCTACTTGCATTATCACTTCTCTGCACTGCTCTTTGGCTTGTCTGCTGTGCCCAGGGTATTCACAAAGTGCCTGGCTTTAGTTATTGCATTTTGCAGACAAAGAAATATTCAAATATATCCATACCTGGATGATTGTCCAATTCAGGCAGAAAACCAGGGCATACTTCTAAATCATCTGGCGTTTGTAAAAAGGATTCTAACTTGTCTGGGGTACACCATAAACGAAAAGAAATCACAACTGGTACCCCCTCAACAGATTACATTCCTGGGTGCAAGCTTGAATACAACTGCCCAGATGGCTTTCCTCACGCCAGAGAAGCAAATTCATTTGGTAACTTACTTCAAACAAGTGGCCACAAAAACCCTGCTATCTGCAAGACAAATACTGCTAGCCTTTGGGTTCATTGCCTCCTGCATTCTTCGAATTCCATATGCAAGACTGCATATGAGGAAACTACAATGGTACTTAAAAAGTCTATGGAGTCAACGTTGTCACAGCCTGGAAACGATTCCTATCATACCTTGCCTACGCCTGGAATTCCTATGGTGGGCAGAGGCCTGCCACCAAAACAAGGGACTGCCATTCATACTGCACCCCAAACCCTAACTACAGATGCATCAGACTATGCATGGGGGGGGGGCTCACCTGGCAGGGAAGTGCATTCAGGACAAATGGAACCCAAATCAAATGCACCTACATATCAATCAAAAAGAAATGTTAGCTGTACAGAATGCTCTGACAGCCTTCAAGGACTACATTCTTCCAGGACAACTAATGGTAAAGATGGACAACAGCACGGTTATGTGGTACATAAACAAGCCGGGGAGTACACATTCTTACCCCCTCTGCAGACTAACCATGGCATTGAGGAACACAGCCTTGAGCTACCAAGTGCACCTACAAGCTCAATTCCTGCCAGGAAAATAGAATACACTGGCAGACGGGATAAGCAGATGTCTCATGGACCCACATGAGTGGAAACTGGAAACACGGATTTTCAACATGTTGACAAGCAAATGGGGGAGCCCAGACATAGATCTATTTGCCTCCCCTCAGAACTACCAGTTGGGCAAGTTTTACACAAGGACTACCCACAAAGAAGCCTGGAAAGTGGATGCTCTGTCCTTCAGCTGGAAAAGCCCATCAGTCTACACCTTTCCCCCTCTGTCTCTGCTCTCCAAAGTTCTGCTAAAAGTCAAACAGGACAAACCAAGAATGATTTTGATTGCACCAGACTGGCCACGCCAACACTGGTACCCCCTCTTGAGCAGTGTCACTGCTGGCTCCATGGCACCTGCTTCAGACCCCTACCCTGTTGTCACAACAGGAGAACTAGATTCTGCACCCTCATCTTCAAACCCCGAACCTAGCAGCCTGGCTAATTATCTAATCTCTCCGCTACCATCCCACAGTAAACAAGTGTTGGATGTCATTTTGGAGGCAAGGAGGCCTAGTACTAGAAAATCTTATGCTGGAAAATGGAAAAGATTCTGTGCCTGGAACCAAATTCAAGGGATTGGCACAGCAGCGCCCAATTTACCTCAGATTCTTCAATTCTTAACTGAGATGCTTCACAAGGGCCTTTCTTTTTCCTCCATTAAAATTCACGCCTCAGCCATTATAACACAGAACCACCCCTTTCTCTTACCCACTGCTCAAGCAGTTCCTCAGAGGGGCCAAAAATTTTAACCACCCAGGAGAGCCCCAACTCCAGCCTGGAACCTCAACTTTGTATTGGGAAAAACTCACTCTTCCTCCTTTTGAGCCAGCTGCAAGTGCAGATTTAAAATTCCTTTCTTGGAAAACAGCTTTCCTTTTAGCAATCACTTCAGCAAGAAGGGTATCTGAATTACAGGCCCTTATGGCAGTGGAGCCTTTCATCATCTTTCATGTGGACAGGTTTTCCCTCAGGACCAATCCCTCCTTATGCCCAAGATGGTATCCAGTGTGGCCCTTAATCAATCCATTCATTTGCCAACCTTCTTTTCTAATCCACAGAACAAAGGGGAATGGATACTGCACTCCTTAGATGTGCACAGACAACTTAGATTTTACTTGGACAGAACTAAACCTCAAAGGAAATCTGAACTGCTGGTGGCATTTGCTGCAGGGGCAGAGGGGAAGGCTATTTCAAAGTAAACAATTTCTAAATGGATAGGCCATTGCATTAATTTTGGTTATAAGTACCATGGAAAACCTTTCCCACAGGGGATTTAGACCCCATTCAACCAGGGCTGCTTCTACCTCTACAGCCTTTCTCAGAGGTGTCCCTACCAGGGACATCCTAGAAGCTGCTAACTGGAGTTCTGTACATACTTTCACCAAGCATTACTTTTTGCCAATTTTCTCTAAATCCATAGCTGGCTTTGCCACTGCAGTCATGCAGGGCCTTTTAGGTGGTCCTAATGCTATCTAAATTCCTCCTCCCATTCTTAGCTTTGGGAATCTACCCAAATGTGATGACTGCAACAGTGAAACACGAAGAACATAGTACGGTTAGTTACACTTCCCATAAATGTAGATGTTAGAGTGTATTCACTGTTGCAGTCCTGGTTACCCTCCCTCCAGCCCCCTGACTTCTTTTGTCTATACCTCTACTCTCCTTTACTATGCCTAAAAGCTTTTTGGTGTATTTGCTTTTTTGTTGGAGGTATAACCTTGTATATATATTTATATTTAATTGCTTCCCATTAGGGGGGTCCTGACATCCGGGGCAAGAAAAACTGATGTAATGGCATCTGCTGCATGCTTTATATCCCTGACTACCTGACGTCATGGAAGATGAGAGAGCATCCGATGCCGGACCCAAGACTTTGATAATCAGGCCGAATGAGGGCTACTGCAAGCAGATAACCCAAATGTGATGACTGCAACAGTAAATACACTCAGACATCTACATTTGTGGTAAGTGTACACAACTGTACTTTGAGGAGCCTTTTCTTGCTTTTATCCGATGTCAGGGAAGGTCAATTGTCTCAGTTGTGGAAAACAAATCCCGCACAGAGACCTTCATACCCTGTGCATTACCTGTCTAGGCCCATACCACGACATCCCCGGATGTCAGTTCTATGCTGTGTTTAATGCTAGAACTGAGGCGAAGAGCTGAAATTGTAGCTAGACACTTCAGCAAGACTTTTTCTCTCCATGAAATGGCCTCAGTCAGGCAGCTGTTGAAGGCCCTTTGACAACTCTGGTCTGAAGTCAACTATCGTTCCTCCCATTACAGTTGCTCCGCAGCCCCTGATGCCAGCCAAAGAACTGTCGCAGACCTCTACCGAGATCTGTTTGGAGTCCGGTACACCACCGGGTCCATCTTCTGCCGTTTTGTTGGCCTTCAGTCATGCGGTTGGGTCCAGATTCTCTTCGCAGGCACTGGCTCCCGTAGAGACAGTACCAATGACCGACACTAGACAGAGTCAGACTACCATGCCACCAGTTAAACTAACCCTTTATAAGGCCATTGAATCCACCAGCCCCAAAACTACTAAAGAGACCCCATCCCAGGGACCCAGCCACAGACTTCCTTCCATCCAGCCTGCCACACAGTCGCAGCAGCTGCTCAGAATGGCAGAAGATTTAAGCACTCTGATTAGAGGAAGCCAGCCTACCCAAGCCACCCCAGCTAAAAGGAAGAGGGACACTTCCCCTGAGGCTCTTTCTGACCAGGAATCAGAAGGGTCTGAATTAGAGTCTGATACAAGACCAGCCTTTTGCCGCATTTGAGGAGACTGATGCTGACAACCCCATTCCTGTTGCCTCCCTATCTGAGGACCTCTCTTTCGGAGAAACTTTAAATTCCCTCGGGGAACATTTTGACTGGGAGGCACAGGATTACCCTCAGTCAAAGAAAAGAGTTCCTTTACCTGCCACAGCATAAACCTCTGGCCATTCCCCCAGTCCTGGATGTGGTGGATGATGTCTTTGGAATCTTCACTCACCCCGAGCTCACTCTCCCCTGCCCCCAGGAAGCCAGACCGATATAGGGTGCAAGACACCCACAAATATCTTTTCAAAAACCCTACATCTGACCCAGAGGTCAGGGTCCTAAGGGGGCTAGGGCTAGCTCCTCTAAAAATGCCATTCCAACAGATAGAGCAGAGCCTTAGACAGACTAGGAAAGAAGGTCTACACTTCTGCTACCTTAGCCATTAGAGCTCTTAGAGCTCTGAATTGTCAGTTTCATATGCTGAAATACCAGCAAAATGTACTGGAATTATTAAGGCAGAAAATGTCCACCCTACCAGATAACAGTACAGCCAGGGAACCAGTGGATGTTATACTTTCTAGCTCCCAGGTAGCCAAGCATTTCCTGCATTGTGGGTTTAATGCCTTGGAAGCTTCTAGCAGGGCTGCAGTTACTGGCGTTGTGATCAGAAGGTATGCCTGCTTAAGGAAACAACCTCTGCCTGACCAGGTAAAGTCCAATTTATTAGGTGCCCCTCTGGATAAGGGCCAGCTGTTTGGAACAAAAGCTGAAGAGGTTAAGAAAATGGAAGACAAGGCCAAGTTAAGACAAGGCTAAGTCTATGCAGACTGTGGAGGATTTCTTGCAGGTACAGCCTCTCAGGTTCAGTTGGAACTTCTCCACAAAGCATTGATCCTTTCAAAACCTGTCCAGAGGAAGGGGCGCAGGAGCAGGCCTTCTAGGCACCAGTCACAAAGCTAACAGAGCTCCAGACAATGGACCACTGCAACACCTAGGCAAGAGAGTTCTAAGCCCACTCCCTTCTCCAAGAACTCACAATGACTCTCTCCCCTCTGCACCACATGCCCCCAGAGAGACTAGGAGGAAGACTTTCCCTCTTCCTATAGAATTAGCAGACCATCACCTCCGATCTGTGGGTCCTAAAAATTACCAGCTGGTACAGATTCTCTTTCAAAGAAAATGCCAAGATATTCAGGCTTCTGGTTGTACTAGCAAATCAGAGGGCAGAAGCAATCTGTCAGATCCAAAAACTTTATGCCTAAGGTGGCATGGAACCTGTACCAAAGGAACAGGCTAGAAAAGGGTTTTATTCCAGACTGTTCCTGGTACCCAGAATGGAAGGCACCTGGCACCCTGTTCTAGACATATCTGCTCTGAATCTGTCCCTCCTGGTCCCAAAGTTCAATATGGAACCTCCTATTTTCTCTCATCCACTGCTAAAACAGTACCTCAGAGGGGCAAAACCCCCAAGGAGAGCACAGATTCCTACATGGGACCTCAACTTTGTCTTAGAAAAGCTCACACTACCTCCTTTTGAGCCAGCCAGCACAGCTGACACAATTCTTATCATGGAAAACTGCTCTGCTCCTAGCAATAACTTCAGCAAGAAGAGTCTCAGAGCTACAGGCATTAATGGCGGTGGAACCTTTTATCATTTTTCATCCGGACAGGGTTTCTCTAAGGACAAACCCAACATTTATGCCAAAGGTAGTATCCAGTGTGGCTCTTAACCAAACCATTCATTTGCCAACATTTTATCCACATCCCCAGAATAAAGGGGAGAAACTTCTGCACTCTTTGAACATTCACAGGCAGCTACGCTTCTACTTGGACAAAACCAAAGCTTTCAGAAAAACTGAGCAACTGTTTGTAGCCTATGCTGCAGGATCACAAGGAAAGGCTATCTCAAAGCAGACTATTTCAAAATGGATAGGACACTGTATTCGTTTCTGCTATGCACAGCATGGCAAGTCATTGCCTAAGAATATTAGGCCACATTCCACCAGGACAGCAGCCACTTCAGCAGCCTTTCTCAGGGGGGTACCAACCAAGGAAATTTTGGTGGCTGCAACTTGGAGTTCAGTGCACACTTTTACCAAGCATTATCACTTACCTCTTTACTCTAAATCCAGAGCAGGCTTTGCCACTGCAGTTCTGCAGGGCCTTATAGCCACTCCTAATCCTATTTAGACCCAGCCGCCCTACCTCAGCTTTGGGATTCAAACCCAAGTGTAATGACTGCAACAGTGAAACACGATGAACATAGTACAGTTGTGTACCTACCATAAATGTAGATGTTAGAGTGTATTCACTGTTACAGTCCAGGTTACCCACCCACCATCCCCTTTTTCTTTGCTGGGACTTATCTATACTTCTCTATCCTATACAACCTATGTGGTGTATTTGCTTGTAGATGAAGGTATTGTTTATTTTAGTGTATTTTTTATAAGCAGTATGTATTGCCTACTTTCTTGGGGGCACCTGACATCTGGGGCAAGAAAAACTGAAGAAAATGGCGTCTGCTGCATCTTGTATACCCCTGGCGCACTGACGTCAGGGAAGAGGTGACAGCAACCGATGCCAGACCAAGACTTTGGAATTCAGGCCGACTGCGGGTAGCCTGCCAGCAGGATAACCCAAGTGTAATGACTGCATCAGTGAATACACTCTAACATCTACATTTATGGTAGGTACACAACTGTAGTTTGCAAGCACTCAGTCACTGGAACACCCAGCTGCCCCTGATTCCTTGATTAAAGAAGGAGCTCTTATGGTGGACAGAGGCATGTACCCTGAACAAGGGTCTGCCCTTCATCACTCTCCCACAGGGCCAGACCATCATCACAGACACTTCAGACACAACCTTGGGGGCACACCAAGGAATTATGTGCACTCAGGGTATTTGGGAACATTAGGTTCAGGGCCTCCATATCAACGTAAAAGAAATGCTGGAGGTGCATAGGGCAATCCTAGCTTTCAAAGAACACCTGAGACCAGGAGTGCTTTTAATCAAGACAGAAAGCACAACAGTAATGTGGTACATCAACACGCAGGGGGGCACTTACTCTTACCCCCTGTGTGACTTAGCTATGGAAATCTGGCAGTCGGCCTCAAATCTGGGACTGCATCTGATAGCTCAGTATATCCCAGGGAAACAGACCACCCTGACAGACCAGTTAAGCAGAAGTCGCCTGGATCCCCCCAAGTGGCAGCTGCACAGGGGGACCTTTATCAGCATCAGCCAAAACTGGGGGAACCCGGACATGGACCTTTTTGCAACCTCAGAAAACCGCCAGCTAACCAAGCTCTGCTCCAGAGAGTTCCATCCAGAAGCATGGAGGGTGGATGCCCTCTCCTTCCACTGGGGCAACCTGTTTGTGTACACATTCCCCCCTTCCCCCTGATTCCCAGGGTACTTTTCAAGATCATGGAGGAAGGACCAAAGGCTGTTCTCATTGTTCCAGACTAGCCTAGACAGCACTGGTACCCCTTGCTCCTCAGTCTGGCCAGAGAGCCTCCCATGAGCCTGCCTCTCACAGCAAACCTCAGGAGAATGGGGCGGTACTGCTTCCAAACCTCCCCACACTCAAGCTGTCAACATGGCTGATATCCCAAAGGCAGATGACACTACGCTGCCATTGGTTCTGGACTACCTGGCAGAGCTCCAAGAAAAGGGATAGTCATACTCCTCCAAGACACATGCCTCTGCTATCTCTGCCTTTATCCAGTCAGATAAGCCCATATTTTCTCAACACCTGTTAGAACAGTTCCTTAGGGGTGTGGCCCACGTCAGAACACCTAGAAGGCCACCTGCTCCTGTGTGGGATCTAAACTTTGTCCCAGAAAAATTGAGTTTGCCTCCTTTTGAGCCAGCTGCTTCAGCTGACTTTTCTTGGAAAACTACCTTCTTGCTGGCCATCACCTCAGCAAGGAGAGTTTCTGAGCTTCAGGCCCTTATGGCTACTGAGCCCTTTTATCATTTTCCACACTGCAATGTGTCTCTTAGGACCAACCCCTCCTTTATGCCTAAAGTGGTCTTGGATGTTACCCTTAACCAGGGCATCCATCTTCCTACCTTCTTTCCCAACTCCCATAATAAAGGGGAAAGAATTTTGCATACCTTAGATGTGCACAGACAATTGAGATATTACCTGGATAGGACCAAATCAGACAGGAAATCTGACCATCTACTGGATGTTCATCGTGCATACAGCTGCAGTCATAACAGATGGGGGTTCTCCTGCCGTCAGGCGGGTCCTCGGTCGGCCGAATTCCAAAGTCTAGGTCCGGCATCGGTTGTCGTTGCTTCTTCCCTGACGTCAGTGCGACAGGGGTATAAAAGAACCAGCCGACGCCATTTTATTCAGTCTTTCTTACCGCGCGGTGCCCGAAGCAGAAGCAGTTTGCAAGTGCCGGTCGGCCAGCTCCTGAAATTACAAAAAATTTTGAAACCGAAGTCTTCTTGAAAGCTAAGTACCCCGTTGGGGAAACTTTTCTTGCCTCAGACCGATGTCAGACAAAGTTAACAATTGTATTTCATGTGGGAAGCAAATGCCGCATAAGGATTTCCATTCCCTCTGTATACCTTGTTTAGGCCCAGACCACGACGTCTCGGTCTGTCGCTTTTGTGCTACATTCAATAAACGCACTATTAAGCGTCGGGCGGAGTTCGCCCAGCATTATTTTGGAAAAACATTTAACTATATTATGTCGTCGGATACTCCGACTCCAGTTTTGTCTAAAAAACGCAAAGATAAGGACCGACACCATGCCAAAGCCGACTGCCCGTGGTCCAGTTCTCAGCGAGGTGCCTACGCAGCCCCTGACTACCGACGACACTTCATTGGCGGTGTCTCCTGTGTCCGAGGTCGCAGGCTCCTCGGCCCACACCCCGGCTACAGATACCGAAGCCACTCTTGGCGTTGAACCTCACAATGTGGACAGGTCTACCTCCACTCAAGGTGTCTTCAGACCTTCCTCTTCCTTTTACATCAAGGCTTTCACTAAGTCTAAAGCAGCCATGCATTCTAAGAGACAGGCTACACAGGGCCCTTCTCCAGGCCCCATGCCTAAAAAACAGATGCTTAAAATGGCTGAGGATTTAATTACTCTTATCAGGGGTTCTCAACCCCCACCGGACAAAAGGCCCAGAGTGGAGGAAGAATCCCCATCCTCTGATCAGGGCTCCATTATTTCAGAGCACTCTGATGATCAGGAACATTCTTACTCCCCTTTTGTAGACTCTGATGCAGAGTAGTCGATTCCTTCTGTATCCCCCCCAGAGGATTACTGATTCGGGGAAACTTTGCATACCTTAAAGGAACACTTCCACTGGGAAGGCCAAGATTATTCAGATTCCAAGAAAAGGCTTAGGGAATTTCTCTTGCTACCTCAGCACAGGCCTCTGGCTTATACCTCCTGTTTTGGACATCCTAGATGATGTTTACTCGGAGGCCTGCCTTAACCCGGATTCTCTGCCTCCAGCCCCAGTCAGTCAAGCCTGACTGGTACTACAGGGTTCCTGACTCACACCAATTTCTATACAAAAGCCATGCTGCTGACCCAGAAACCATCTCACAGGGCCCCAAGGGAATTAAGGCCTCCACTGCTAAAAATCCATTACCTTCAGAGAGAGATTCCAGATCCTTAGAAAGGTGGGGGGAAAAAGGTATATACCTCAGCTACCTTAACCATGAGGGCCTTAAACTGCCAGTTCCATATGCTAAAATACCAACAGTTTTTATCACAATTGAAAAGTAAAATGTCACAACCTGAACAACCAGACTTGAAGGAGTTGCAGGATTTGATGCATAGTGCAGAACAAGTGGGTAAGCATACCTTACAATGTGGTTTTGATGCTCTAGAGGCCTCATGTAGAGCTGCTGTTACAGGATCAGTCATACGTAGACATGCCTGGCTCAAGGAACAAACCTTGCCTGATCATGTCAAGGCTAAATTACTAGATGCCCCTCTACAAAAGGATGTATTATTTGGTGCTAATGCTGAGGAGGTATTAAGGAAAATGGAGGAAAAGGCTAAATCAATGCAAACTGTGAAGGAGTTTCTACAGGTACAGCCCCCACGTTTCGGTAGAAATTGGCCCTCCAAAAATTGGTCCTTTCCAGCCACGGACAGACCCCAAAGAGGTAGATACAGGCGCCCGAGGGGCAGAGGACAATCCCAAGGATCGTTTAGAGGCAGACAATGGCAAGCTCCTACACAAAGAGGTGGTGAGGATAACTCGCAATCATTCAGAAAGCAAACCCAATGACTTTCCCCTTTGCATGCCAAGCAAGACTCAAATGGCATCCCCCTTAAGAGGAAAACTGGCATTATTTTCAAAAAATTGGCATATTGTCACAAAAGACAAATGGATCCTGGACATTATAAACAGAGGTTACAGATTCCATTTTCACACCCTTCCAAAAATGAGAGGCATGCAGAACCTGCCACACAATCAAAGGGCAGAGGCACAAAAGCAAATTACAGATCTCATAGACATGAAAGCGATTCAAGAGGTACCTACGCACGAACAAGGTCAAGGTTTTTATTCCAGACTATTCCTGGTACCAAGGAAGGGAAAAGATTTGAGACCTATATTGGACCTATCCATCCTAAACACATTTCTACTCATACCAAAATTCAAGATGCTCACTCTACAGCAGCTTCTTCCCATGCTGGGCAAGGAGTCTTGGCTGGTAACATTGGACCTCAAGGAGGCATACCAGCATGTCCCAATCGGACAAAATTGCAGAAGATACCGCAGATTTCTTGCAGGTTCAACCCATTATCAGTTCTCTGCATTGCTCTTTGGCTTATCTACTGCACCCAGAGTATTCACGAAATGCCTGGCATCAGTAATTGCCTACTGCAGACTTCAAGGGATACAAATATACCCCTATCTGGACGACTGCCTGATCCAAGCGGACAGCAAGCACATTCTCCTGAAACATCTGGCTTACGTAACAAGGTTGTTGAACTCTCTGGGATACACAGTAAACAAAAAGAAATCAAGGCTAATACCGTCTCGGAAGATCATTCCTGGGTGCCAACTTGGATGCAAACACCCAGTAGGTACCTCACGCCAGAGAAGCAGGGGCAACTAACTCAATACCTCAGAGCACTAGCAAATTGCACCAGGCTGACTGCAAGGAAAATCCTGCAGGCTCTGGGATTCATGGCATCTTGCATCTTACTAATCCCATGTGCAAAGCTGCATATGAGGAAACTTCAATGGTACCTGAAAAACCTATGGTCTCAACACAGCCACAGTTTGGAAACAATAATACCACTAATTCCATGTCTACAAAAGGAATTTCTGTGGTGGGCTCAAGCATGCCAAACAAACACAGGTATTCCATTCAGCAAGCCTCAAGCAAATCAAGGCATCACAACAGACGCCTCGGACTACGCCTGGGGGGCGCACATGACAGATCGGTGCATTCAGGGCAAATGGTCCCAAAAAGAAAAGCACCTTCACATCAATCAAAAGGAAATGCTAGCAGTAATAAATGCTATTATAGCTTTCAAAGACCTTCTGCAACCAGGTCAACTATTAATAAGAACGGACAACACCACAGTTATGTGGTACATAAACAAGCAGGGAGGAACGCATTCATACCTCCTATGCAGACTGGCCATGTCACTTTGGAACAAGGCCATGGACTTACAAATCAAACTACAAGCACAGTACCTGCCAAGCAAGGAAAACACGCTGGCAGACAACCTAAGCAGAAATATGACAGATCCACACAAATGGAAGTTGCATCCAAAAGGTTTTACAGAAATAATCCAAGCATGGGGAAGGACAGACATAGATCTCTTTGCCTCCCACAAAAATCACCAATTGACAAAATTCTGCTCAAGGATTTTTCATCCAAAGGCCTGGAGAGTGGACGCTCTCTTTCAGTTGGACATCAATGACAGTTTATGCCTTCCCACCTCTTCCTCTGCTGCCCAAAGTTCTACTGAAAACCAGAGCAGACAGACCAAAGATGATTCTCATTGCTCCAGACTGGCCAAGACAACACTGGTACCCACTCCTGAGGAGCCTGACGCATTCCCCACCATGGACCCCTGCCTCTAATGCCTCTTCTCCTGACTCGGCACAGCTTCAAAACTCTTCACAGCCAGCTAAAAACACTCAATCTAGCCGCATGGAAGATTCCTTAGCATCACAACAGACCCTACTCTCCAAGGAGGTGCAGGATGTCATTTTGGAGGCCAGAAGGCCATCAACTAGAAAATCTTACTCCACAAAATGGAAACGGTTGTGTCTGGAATGAGAAAAAGGGCCAGGATCCTGGAAAACTGAATTTACCTGAAATACTACAGTATCTAGCTGAGCTGCTAAGCAGTGGACTTTCATTCTCCTCCATCAAAATCCATGCCTCAGCCATTTCTGCAGAATACAACACTGATCCACCCTTATTCTCTCACCCTCTCTTAAGACAGTTCCTCAGAGGGGCTAAGAATCTAAGACCCCCAAGGAAGCAACCAATACCTGCTTGGGATTTCAATTTCATTCTGGAAAAGCTGACCTTGCCTCCCTTTGAGCCAGCTGCCTCATCAGATTTGCAATATTTGTCCTGTAGAGTTTCAGAACTACAAGCTCTCATGGCTGTGCAGCCTTTTATCATCTTCCATCAGGACAGAGTTTCCTTATGAACCAACCCGTCCTTTATGCCTAAAGTGGTATCCAGGGTAGCTTTGAATCAGGCCATACACTTACCTACCTTTTATCCTAATCCTCAAAACAAAGGGGAGAGATTACTACATTCCTTGGACATCCACAGACAACTGCGTTATTTGGACAGAACAAAGCCTTTCAGAAAATCAGAACAGCTCTTTGTGTCCTATGCTGTAGGAGCTCAAGGAAAGCCAATTTCCAAACAGACAGTCTCAAAATGGATAGCCCACTGCATACGTTTTATTCTTTTCATGGCAAAACTGTACCTACAGGCATCAGATCTCACTCCACAAGGGCCGCAGCTACCTCTGCAGCTTTCCTCAGAGGAGTTCCTACCAAAGATATTTTGGAAGCAGCCACTTGGAGTTCTGTGCATACCTTCTCCAAGCACTACCACCTACCATTATACTCCAAAACCAGAGCAGGCTTTGCCACTGCAGTCTTGCAGGGCATCCTGGCTCCTCCTAGTTCCACCTAGGGCCTACCACCCCTTTCTTAGCTTTGGGATTCTACCCATCTGTTATGACTGCAGCTGTATGCACGATGAACACAGTACAGTTTTGTACCTACCATAAATGTAGATGTTCGAGTGCTAATACAGCTGCAGTCCAGGTTTCCCTCCCTCCTTCCCCTCTTGGGGCAGGCCTATTGACTAACACCTCCTCATACATCCTGATTGGGGTATTCATTTATGGTGCATTTGCTTGCAACTACTGTATTTTGATTATTTTGCATTGTTTTAGTACACAAATTTATGTATTGCCTTCCTTCTGGGGGCACCCGACATCTGGGGCAAGAAAAACGGAATAAAATGGCGTCATCTGGTTCTTATACCCCTGTTGCACTGACGTCAGGGAAGAAGCGACGACGGCCGGCGCCGGACCTAGACTTTGGAATTCGGCTGACCGAGGACCCGCCTGACGGCAGGAGAACCCCATCTGTTATGACTGCAGCTGTATTAGCACTCGAACATCTACATTTATGGTATGTACAAAACTGTAAAAAAGTCCAATGAACTCACAGAAAGAAGGAACACACAGAACCAAAGCTGAAAAGAGGATACCAAGCTGAGTGCTGGGCCAAATCACTGTTTTTAAAAACAATATGCAAACATGATGAAAGTACATAAAGCAGTTCTTAGAGTGCAAGTAGATGTGTGTGTGCAAAAGCTTTAGTGTAGTTGAAAACGCAAAGAACTTTTTAAAGACAAAACACATAATAAAAAAATAAAATCCAAATAAATAAAATTAAACTGGACTATTCCAGGCTTTTTCCCAGGTGAAAATATGAGAAATGTGGGAATGTGGGTTAACACAATAGACAATAAGCCAATTTAAACAATTAAATTAAAATTCAATTGAAATTTATTTTCCATTTAAAAGTTGCCAAAGTGCTTCATCTTTCTATAATTCTATAATTCTAGTTAAATAAATTGTTGTGCACTAAACACATCTTATTTGAATTAATGTTTTTCTTGTAGATCTGCATATTACCAAAAATCACAAATACTATAAATATTCTTTTATAAAATAAATAATTTTGATTGTTTAAATTTGCTCTGTGTATTGTGTATTTATATTTTAATTGTTATTTTCATCTTTACCAAGGGCTTACAGTCCAGAGCAAAGCCATTGGTTATTCATACTTGAATAAAAGTTGTCGTAAGGTCCGTTGAAAACAGCGTTCTTTGGTTCTTTGTTTCACTTGCGTTTTTTTGCATCTACTACGCTTGCTTACTCTTCAGAACTTTTACTTTTCAGATTTGTCATCTAAAGCTAGTTGGCGTCAGCACCCGCACTGGTATATTTCTCCCAGCTTTCAGCTTTGAAGTCTGGGGTGCTTTTTTCTCTGTGAGTTCAATGTACAAAACTGTACTTTTCTTTCACTCCTTGGGCAGATGGGAACCCCATTTCCAAACAGACCATTTCTAAATGGATCTCTCATTGCATCCATTTCTGCTATTCATTTCTTGGAAAGAGTCCTCCCAAATCCATCAAATCACATTCCACTAGAGCAGCCTGTACTTCCACTGTCTTCCTGTGAGGGGTTCCAACCCAAGGATGTTTTGGAAGCTGCTACCTGGAGATCCATCCGCACATTCAACAAGCACTACCAGCTGGCTATCTTCACCAAAGCCAGGGCAGGCTTTGTATCTGCAGTCCTGCAGGGCATGCTGGCATCCCCTTGATATGGTGCTTGCTTTAAACCCCTCTTGTCCTTCCTCCACCCTATTTCTCATCTTTGGGAATCTTCCCACAAATGATGACTGCAACAGTGAAACATGAAGAACATAGTACTTTTGTGTACACTTATAAATGTAGATAGTGTTTTTTTCACTGTTGCAGTCTTGTTCCCCCCCCCTTTTATTCCTCTTTGTTGGGGGCTCATACATTTTGGGGGAAGAAAAACTGATGTAAGGGCGTCATCTGCCTCAT